>NW_024755865.1:182500-520000 GCF_018991925.1 Homarus americanus
ACTGATAGGCAGAAATAAAACTAAAAATAAAGAGCGAGAGAGAGAGAGAGAGAGAGAGAGAGATTGACGCAGGTGTTGGTGATATTGCCTGAGTGAACAAATAAATCAGGCAGTATTATTGCACTGTCTGGCTCCTCGCTTTAAAAGGTCGGTTATACCACTAATAATCTACAAAAATAGTGATTAGTCTTTCTTTATGTTTTAGGATTTATATGTCAGCCTTACCTCACGTTCTGGGACATATAATACTTGTCATAGATATATATTACCATCTGGCCCATGAGTATTTCTTGAAAGATGACAGACAGACAGACATTGATATATATTAATCGTTGATATTTTTATAATATAGAATACTATATTATGAATAAAATCCTCATATAAACCAATTTAGAAGACTATTGTTTAATGGAAATAAATCATCTGTCTATAAGTATCAATTAATGCTATTATTATTATTATTATTATTATTATTATTATTATTATTATTATTATACTGCCTCAAATGAATTGAGTTTCTCTTTCACTATGCCTCTCTAATCGGCAATGATAAAAGAATTATGTCAATAATTTCTGGTATCAGTTGATTATGTATAAGTGCACAAATAGCTAGTTTCACATTCACACACTCATAAATTAGCTCACATGTCATTTTACTCAATCATTCAAACATTCACTTTTCATTTTTTGTTCAATTTATTGTTTAATTATTATTTTATTCACCCATTTATTGTTTTATTTATTTATTAAGTAGATAATTCTTTAATTTTCTTATTTATTCATTCATTTACAATTTCATTCATTTTTCTCAAGTTCGTTTAATCTTCCATTCACTGGATTATAACAGAAACCTTATACTGAAAAGACTGATAAATAATTACTCTATCTTGCTCCTTATAATTTACAAAACACACATACCCAGAAATACATATGTAACGCTATTGATGTTATGATGGACAGTCTCCTTCATTAGTGCGTTTACAGGGGCTCGTCAGGTTTTGTGCAGGGTGGCAGAGATGTGTTTGTTTACATTCGACAGAAAGAAACTGACAATAGTTAACATACTTTGGAATCAAAGTAAAACAATATTAAAACAAATATCTCAATGTAATGATTTGTGGGAATGTTTATATGACGAGCCCCTGTAAACGCACTAGTGAAGGGGACTATACATGTAAATATCTATATAGAACACATAAAACTCACATACGAATCACACATAACCTACATATAACGCAACCATGGATTCACCACGCCATTGCACATCATATTTACCACATTGCAACCTGTCTGCGTGCAATGTGTACAATTCAACAGTAAGGTGTCTTATCGAACGTAGGCGCTAATATCCTGAATCTGGATCTTGAGTGTTTGTATGCTTGACCAATCGTGGATGCGCGGATATTATTGGATTACTCGCTCACGAACGACTGGGAAAATCCTTCATAGTGAGACCTCGACTAAACCTGTCCATTTGTTAAAGAATTATAAGGATTAGCGTAAAGAATAATTTTTACACAACAACAACAACAACAATAATAACAACAACAACAACCAAACAGAATTAAAAACATAATCACACAAACACAATCTATATCGGGTAAATACATCCCACACAAATTTTACCATAATTAAAAACCTTAAAGCTACACATCCCTAAGAAAAAAACCAAACAGAAAAAACACAAACAAAAGTAATTAGGACATTACATTTAATCATACCCATCTAGGTTAATGTGCCTAAACAACAACACACAAACAACACACTTTAACTCTTTTACCTTTTTATAAACAAATAATGACGTAATCGAGTGTTCTAATCAGCAGTTAATGTCTCTCAATGTTGGGTAATTAAACTTCCCGCAGCACTAGCAGTAAAAGCCTTGACGTCACCAACTTACACAATTATTTGGAGTGAAAGTAAAGTTTTCAGTGTTGGCTTGTGTTATGTGTCACAATATACTGTATATCAAGAAGTGGAGAGAAACTTTGACGATATAGACTGTGTTATAGAGTCCTGTGTGTGTGTGTGTGTGATACCTCTCAGGGCTGATGTGTAATGTAATTTTTGCTTGAAAATCGTGTTATGATAATAGAAATAATAATAATAATAATAATAATAATAATAATAATAATAATAATAATAATAATAATAATAATAATAATAATAATAATAATAATAATAATAAATAATAAAAACTCAACCACTATCTTAATATTTTGTAAGTTATCAAAAAGAGTAAAAAAAGTGCCAATGCCAGGGAAGACAGACCAACCACACTTATAAAAAAACTGTCATCCTGTGTTCACTTATATCAATACTTCATGTAAATCCACAATGAAAACGTGGATAAGATAAATCTTGATAAAATCACACGGGAAAATGGAAACAACGGAGTACCTTAGCTTTCGTCTTTATTCAAGACATCTTCAGAGGCAACTGATGTCTTGAATAAAGACGAAAGCTAAGGTACTCTGTTGTTTCCATTTTCCCGTGTGATTTTATCAAGTTATATCAATACATTTATTAGGCAAGTTTAACCACATAACATATTATTACCAACCATTACCACTAACACTACCACCACCACCACCACCACCACCACCACCACCACCACCACCACAATTATCATCATCAACGACGCTTTTGCTGTCTCTAAGGTAATTCTTGGTTGGCTGCCATTTTCACACACCGTTATGCTGTTCATTTGTCACAGTCGATAATTCTAACACATGACTAGGGTAGGATGGGGAGGGGGAAGGGGGGTGGGGGTGGAGAGGGGGTTTGGGAGGGGGGGGGAGGGGGGATATTACTTTTATGATCACCACCTATATTTAGGCCAGGAATATTTTTAATTTTAATGTCACTATTTTTCCTCATCATCGTCACTGTAAGTATTTTAAATAATATTTTTCGTGGATGACATAATAATCAATGGTACTTTATTGGTAGAATTATAATATATTTTTTGTAGCTAAATGCATGAAGCCTTACTAATGCAATATAATTACCCTGTCATAATAATAATAGCGGTAACGATAACATGAATGGGTGAATGTGTTACTGGAAAATGATGCATGTATAGAATGAATAACACCACGAAAAAAAAATACATTATTTATCAGAGATTATTTACGAGGTTGGTTATTAATTCTTCATCTATTCATTTGCGGGATTATATTTCTCAGTAATTAGTGTTTACGAGTACGTGAGTCCGTATGTTCGTTCCCTCTGGGTCACTGAACATGAGCTGAAAATGATTGGATTGGTTATTATTATTAGTAGTTGTAATAGTTTGTAGTGGTTGTAGTGGTTGTAGTAGTAATGGTTGTGATAGTGGTTGTAGTAATGGTGGTTGTAATAGTAGTGGTTGTAGTAGTAATGGTTGTAGTAGTGGTTGTAGTAATGGTGGTTGTAATAGTAGTGGTTGTAGTAGTAATGGTTGTGATAGTGGTTGTAGTAGTAATGGTTGTAGTAGTGGTTATGGTAATGGTGGTTGTAGTAGTGGTTGTAGTAGTGGTTGTAGTAGTAATGGTTGTAGTAATGGTTGTAGTAGTGGTTATAATAATGGTGGTTGTAATAGTAGTGGTTGTAATAGTAGTGGTTATTATAGCAGTGGTTGCAATAGTAGTGGTAGTAGTAGTGGTTGTAGTAATGGTTGTAGTAGTAGTAGTGGTTGTAATAGTAATGGTTGTAGTAGTGGTTGTAGTAGTAGTGGTTGTAGTAGTGGTTGTAGTAGTGGTTGTAGTAGTAGTGGTTGTAATAGTAATGGTTGTAGTAGTGATTGTAGTAATAGTGGTTGTAGTAGTAGTAGTTGTAGTAGTGGTTGTAGTAGTAGCAGTGGTTGTATTAGTAGTGGTAGTTGCAGTGGTAGTAGTCAATATATTAGTATTCGTACTAGTAATAATAGTAGCATATAAGTAATATTATTTGAACTAGATACATAAAAGATAAATTCTAATCAATAGATTAGCAAGAACACATTTTATGTAATTTTTTGGTATTAACTTGAGAAAAAAAAGGTATTTTATTCGTGCAAATCATTTACAATACACTATATCCTTGCGAGAGATTATCGCCTACTCGTTAATCCTTTCAGTCTATTTCTACAATATATTAATTAATTTTTTTTATATATAATAATCGCCTCTGAGCTGTGAGAGATTTTTGTTTCTACACCTGGTAATCTCTTCATTTATATAAATATAGATCTTAGAGTGTGAGCCAATACTGAGCGATAGTAATTACGGTCGAGTTTTACTTCAACTATCTCTTTATTGATGTTATATCCGATTGTACTTAAAAAAAATTGATGGCTATTAAACGAAAAAGCTAATCGAGTTTAGAACCACAAAGTTAAACAATCATATCAGGCGCTGCTTCCCCGAGTGTTTGCTTATATAAGAATGGATAACCAGACTAACAGCGATACGGATAAAACTTACCTAATGTAATGAACGTCGACTTAAAAAAATAATCTTAAATCGTCAGGTTTGGTCAGGTGACGGAAACAACCTCCATGTCGTTTATAATGCTGTATAAAGTATCACGGTCGGGATATGTCAAAAATTTTTAGTGTTGTCTGAAGTCGACACTGTTTTTTCAACGTTAAGAGGCACTCTTCACTCATTCTGTGGATAATTAAGGGGGGTAAAACTTAAGTTTTCAACTGATTCAAGGTGTAATTGCTTTGGTTATTTTCACCGTCCCTGTTCGTGGCTGGTGGTGATGGTTGTTATCTTCCACACTGTTACCTGCACCGTGTTATATATGAGCTGTTGTTTCCCGGGTTCTCTTAAGACTGACACACCCGCTGCTACATGCAAGTTGATATTTGTATAATCTCTGGTGGAGCACCCTAGAGAGTGATACATGTTCACCGCACTGATCACACCTCCTACGTGTAGCTCAGGCGGTGGGATCTCTTTCCAAACGCTTGAGGGAGATAGAAGCTCGACGCAGCGATCACACCTCCCTCCAGCATATAACGTCGATATTACAGTATCTCTCATCGAGCACCTGGAGGTAGTGGTAGTGGATACTCGACTCAAGGATCGCTCCTTGCAATATCGCTCGACTGGCTGATGATGCATTCGACTGTGTTCGTCAGTCAGAGAGAGAGAATTGCACGCCTCGAGACAGGGAATATTTGATATCTAAAACGAATTTTTTTTCTCTTCCAAACTACTCCGGGGATTATCCGTTTAGGACACGCAAGTTTTAATAATACACTTGTCTTGGTTGTGCTGAGCCGCCGGGATACAGAGGAAGTTCAGAGTACATATATTTTACCACTTGTTCTTTGGGGGACGTCTCAGGTGTAGTGGGGCATTAAGGGCTCTTGTGTCGAGTCTAGTTGTACATGTATTGGTAATATTGTTTCCTGTGGGACCTTGGTATAGGAGAAGGATGTTACTGGATGGTGATGATGACGGTGTTACTGTTGACGATTTTGGTGGTGGTTGTGGTGGTGGTTGTGGTGTTGGTAATGATATTGGTGGTAGCTAGTGGCACTAGTAGCAGTTTTAACTCTAGTGTCGGTGTTGAGGGGTGATGAGGGTGTTCTTGGTGATGGTGCTAGTGGCGAAGATGGTGGAAGAGTTGGTATTGGTGGAGGAGGGAATATTGGAAGAAGTGGAGGAGAATGTACCGGAGGAAATGGGTTGTGGTGTTGGTGGAGGTACAGGTGGTAGTACTAGGCTGTGGTGGAGAAGGTGGTAGACGTAGGGAATGAGAAGGGTGCAGTGGTGGAGGAGGTGGAATTGGTAGTAGTGGAGAAGTTTGTGGTAGTGGTGGAGCGAGGAGTTGGTGCTACTGTTGATAGTGGTGGTGTTAGTGGTGGAGTTAGTGGAGGTGGTGATGGTAGAGGTGATAATGTAGGTGGTGGTGGAGGTAGTAGGAGTGGTGGTGGTGGTGGTAGCGCGAGAGGGGGGTCACACGCCCCTGGGTGGCTTCAGTATACCAAGAGTCGGTGTGGAAGCAAGACCTCGCTCTCTTCACCGGTGTGTGTGTGCGTGTGGCCCAACCTTACCTGTACTCATCCAGCTCTCCCCCACCCCCACCCCTTCCCTCCCGCCCCCTAATCGCGCCCACACCCCGCCCACACCCCGCCCACGCCCACCACCCTCCACCTATGTGCCCCGGCCCAAATTCTACTCCCAAAACCTAAATCACCCCCTATCACACCCCCAACCAAACACTTAAGTTTATCCTACCCATACGTTTACCTGTAACGCACTCAATCCTTACGCATATAATCCTGTCCATATACTTACACACACACACACACACACACACACACACACACACACACATATATATATATTCCTACACTCCACTCCACATACACTCCCACTATCCACACTCTCATCCATACTCCACCCTTTATGTCTCTTTACTCCATCGATATCCTATACCTCATTTCGGCCCCACATTTAACCCATTTACATCCACACCAAGTCATATCCAACACCCTCCACCTTTTCCCACCCAAACAAACCCGCCCTCTCTCCCCTATCCACACCCTACCACCACCCACACCTCCTCACTACCTACCCTACCCTACCCTACCCTACCCTACCCTACCCTACCCACATCCTAATCTACTTTCTCTACTCACAATTAATTCTTATTTTACCCTCATCCTCCACATTTATCATCAGGAGTCTTACGCGTTCGTGATAGTCGATAGAAACAAAACTCATGAGTCCTCCTTGATGGTCGGGTCGCGAGCCTTGAGTTATAGGTATGTGAGTCTCAAGCTATTTACTCATACTTTCGTGGCACTAAGATGATGATGGTAATGATAATGATGGTGAACGTGATGGTGATGACCTACGTGAGTGATAATGTGTTTAGAGAATGAGGAAAATGAGTAAAGAAAGAAAATTATGTGATGGTGATCTTTTAGAGGCGATGTGTACTCATTCTTCCTTGGTTTTGGGTTGATGTGAGTGATGGGTGATGGTGACCTATACGAGTGATAGTGAGTGATGGGTGATTGGTGACCTGTACGAGTGATAGTGAGTGATGGGTGATTGGTGACCTATACGAGTGATAGTGAGTTATGGGTGATTGGTGACCTATACGAGTGATAGTGAGTGATGGGTGATTGGTGACCTATACGAGTGATAGTGAGTGATGGGTGATTGGTGACCTATACGAGTGATGGTGAGTGATGGGTGATTGGTGACCTATACGAGTGATAGTGAGTGATGGGTGATGGTGACCTATACGAGTGATAGTGAGTGATGGGTGATGGTGACCTATAAGAGTGATAGTGAGTGATGGGTGATGGTGACCTATACGAGTGATAGTGAGTGATGATGTGTGTGTGATGCTGGAGCTGTTTTTCTCATTCTTTCGCGGCACTGTGAGGATGAGGATAGTGACCTACGCGAATGATAGTGATTTTGAGGATGGTGAAAGTGAGAACAAAAAGTGTGATGGCTATTTATAAGAGCCGTTTGCTCATTCTTACGTGGCACTAGAACGATGGTGAGCATGATGGTGACTTACCGAATGATAGTGAGTGATCGTGAATCAGTTGATGGTGAACGTGTGAAAAGAAGTAATAATGATTTATGTGAGATTACGAAGCTCTTGTGTGTCATTCGCCCGTGATATTACGATGATAATGATGGTGAATTACGTGAGTGATAGTGACTGATAGTGACTCAGGTGATGATAAAATTGATAAAGTATATTTTGCCTGTGTCTTATTGGGACCTTTTGGGGTCATTTTCTTGCATTGTCCCGTGACAAGAACATGATGGTGATGATAGTGAGAGATTGTGTAATAATTCATTCCTCTTCCCGTGACATTAAATCGATGTTGAGAGTGATGGTGATTTTGATGGTGGTGAAAATGAGAAGAAATATGATGGTGATTAATTTGTGGGATCTTTCTTCATTAAACGAGTGATAGTGATTCAGGTAGTGATGAAAAACGAGAAAATTTGATGGTGATGATCGTTGTTAATATAGTGATGTGACAAAATGAAGTGAATGGTGAAAACGGCGAAAAACAAGACATTTGAATGTCCTGTTTGATGGTGATAATCATTATTTGTTATGGTGAAATTAATCATATTAGTGTTTGTATTGTTTAGATAGTGAGTGTGATGGTGACAATATATGGTGAGACTGAGAGAAAAAAGTTATGATGGTGATTTATGATTTTTTGATGGTGAGGTGTTATCGGTAATAGCGTACAGTGATGGCAAAACAGTGAGATAATGATTTTGTTTCTTGTGATGATGATGATGATGATGATTGATTCGAATAGTGAATTTGGTGATATTAGGGGATTCATAGGTGATAGTGAGTTTGGTAAGGGTGACTGTAATGAGAGTGTGTATGGTGATAGTATCTGTTAGTGATAGTGATTGTTAATGTGATGGTGAGTGTAGATGGCGGTAGTGAGATTAATTGTGATGGTCCTTTAGTAATTGTGATAGTGAGGATTCAGTGTCATAATGATAGTGCTGAATATGATGATATAATCGGCTCAATTCTGATAGTTGATAGTGTTGATGGTGACATGTTACTATTGGGGTGTCAAGATGGTGAGGCTGATAGTTATAGTGACTATTGATAGTGAAATTAAATCAGGCAATGACGGGTGAGTAATCTAGAGATAGTGATGACTGTAATAGTGAAAGGATATTTCTATGAATGGTGACGGTGACAATGATGCTGAAGAAAGCTATGATGATGGTGATTACAGAGATGGTGACTTTATGATTATATTGAGAGAGAATATGATGGTGGTTATAGTGTCGAGGTGATCGTGAATATAACATAGATAAGGATAATGATTGTGAGAATATGATAGTGGTGATGGTGAGTGTGGGAACAAGAGTGACAGTGATAATGACAGAGAAGAGACAGACAGATAGAAAAATGATCGTGATGATGATGATAATGATGATAATGAGAATGAGAATGCTGATGATAATGATAACGAGAATTATGATGGTGATAATGATAGTAAAAATGATGAAGATGACGGTGGTGAAAATAATGATGCTAATGATGGTGATAATGATGGTGAAAATGATGGTGAAAATGATGATGGTGATATGATGATGATAATGACGGTGATGATGGTGTAGATGACCATGGTGATAATTGTGATTTTGCTAATGTCAGTCATCACTTTGTCACTATAGATATAATGATAATGAAAGTGATGAGTGACTACGGTGGTCAACATGATGGTGAGTGATGGTGTATATGATAGTGACAAAAGTAATGTTTATGATAAGTTGACGGCCACATGGAGGGTGATAATCTCCCTCATATCCCTTTCTTTCCCTCTTCTTTCTACTTCTCTCCTTCCCACTTCTTCCCCCCTTCCTATATCCCCTTTCCTACTCCCCCACACCACATCACCACTTTCCCCTTCCCACCACTTTCCCCGTTTCCCATTTCCCCACGCCTTACCACCACTTCCCCTTCCCACTCCCCCCACACCATACCACCCCTTCCCCTTCCCCCCCTTCCCTTGCCCACCTGTCTACTCCTCTATAACAATTCAGAGCATCACCATAACAAGGCTTTGGAGGTGGTAGAGAGGTGAGGTGGGAGATCATACAACTCTCCCCTAACTCTTAACCCCCTCCCCTATCTCTCCCCCCCCTTCCCCTACCTCTCCTCCATTCTCCCCCCTTTAACGAGCAGTTCCCACGCTACCAGCCCACCCATCCCTAATTGCTGGTTCATCCGATCTGACTGACCACTACATAAATTTTGTCCTACTAACCACAGGTCGTAAGCCGGGATAAAGTAACCCGTAGCTACGTATTTAATCGTATGGAAAAGGAATCATGAGAGACAGATAAAGTGTTTTTTTAAAGGCTTGTAATGATAACTTTCAAAAGGTATTAAAGCTCTGAGTTACTTGACCAGATAACCGGATAAGAACCAAGGGCCGCATCAGGTAAACCACAACATCCGAATAAAAGGAAAATTCGGATGAGAGGAGTTTAGTATATACAGAACCACTATGTAAATTAAAAAAAATAGAGAGAGTTGGATTATGGAGGAATTGCCGACCGGATAGTGAGATAAAGTCCCGTATGGTAAAGTATCAGCAACCGGATAGAAAAATAAACCTCCAATAAAACACTCATTTTTTTTCATGTATGCCGGATAAAAGGTTCCTATATAGTGGCAGTGACGCCCCGACGAAATAAATGAAAATCGGATAAAAGTATCAAAACGGAGGATCATTCTAGTGTTGACGATGTTACAGTGTGGGTTTGTTGTGTCGATGTGCCGGATACCGAAGCTGTTGTTACTGCTGTTGTTGGTGGTGCAGCTGCTCCTACAAAGCTCCAGCTGTTACGGGCAGCTGGACCAGGAGCAGCAGACGACCATTCAACCTCCCGCTGGACTTACTGAAGGTACGTGAGTTTTTTTTTTCTCTACGATCTTTATTCCCATCATGGCGGCCAAGACCTACGACCAATCTTTAATTTCATTTGTTATTCTTTTTTTTCCAAGTTTTCTCTCGATCAATGGACTCGTTTTAAGTCCCTTGGCGTGTGTGTGTGTGTGTGTGTGTGTTTTTTTTTTTTCAGTACAGCTGTTCTTTTCCATTGAATTGGGGACCTGTTCCATCCTGTATAAATACAATATCTATTCCATCCCATATAGAAATTAATCTATTCTTCCTATTATTATTATATAATCTCAGACAAAGACCTATTCTATCCCATTCTATCCCATTCAGATCCTATTCCATTTCATAAAAGCTTTGATCTGGTTTGCCCTATTTAGCTGGGACCTCTTCAACCCTATTTATAAGTTTAGTCTATCCCCTATTCTATTAAAACCTATTCCATCCCATTTAGCTATAGAAATGTGCTTTATAAATACGAGATTAAAAAAAATAATAATAATACCCCTCGTCACAGTTATTTTCGTGAATTGTTGAACTATGAGAGACAAGATAACTTCACCAGTGGCAAAAAGCGATTTCAGTGGCTGTGTCCCTATTACCACGACTGACATAACCTAAACTAATACTACGTTCACTTCGCTATACCGGTGCAATTTATATATATATAGGCTATATATACCGGTATATCTATGTTTCTTTACCGGTATGTCTGTGCGTGTCTACCAGTACAATGTTGTATGGTAAACAAGGTTAAATTTAGGTCGTGTTAGAGGAGAGACCAACGAATGATGTATATGTTGAGCTTGGATCCAGCACTTGCATGTTGAGTAAGCGTTTAAGCGAGGGGGGTATGTAAGGTCGATCCAGTCAGTACCTCGTAGTATGTGTGGAGTCACGGCAAAGACAACGACTGCACAAGTGAGACTATCTAGCTAGACCATGACATTAGCGCCATTATATTCTGACACACACACACACACACACACACACACACACACACACACACACACACATACACACACACACATACACACTTTCTTGTTGAAGTAACCAAGCCGTGAAGTAACCCACCAACTCTCAGATACTGTCTTTCTGTGTGTGTGTGTGTGTGTGTGTGTGTGTGTGTGTGTGTGTTTTCCCGGTACATCTGTTTTGCTGTACCTGTATGTCTGTGTCTTTGTCCCGGTACACTTGTATTTTTTATACCTGTAACCTGGCACACCACTATTAATACATAAAAAAACACTATAAATACTATACCGGTTTACCAGTACCTCTATCCCGGTATAGTTAAACATTACTACACGCACTCTTGACTCATAATTAACTCATAAAGCACACAGCCGTCTACTACTGCCATGTCTTTACCCAAGTCATGCACAAAATTGAACTAAATAACCTAAGTACATTAATTATTTTACGACGGTGTTTGACTACGTGTAAAAACTAAACTTGATTAAAAAAAAAACAAAGAAAAAAAACCCACATCGTACTTAAATAAAACAAAAGAAAATGTGGGTTTAGAATTTCATGTTCATTCTCACATTAATATTAAGGTTTGAATGGGGTTTAGGTCAGGTCAAAGCCAGATAGGATAGAATGAGATGAATTAAGGTTAAAGTTCTGATTTGGTTATTTTATATTTAAGTTTAAGTTATTGTGTTTGTTTCGGGATTTATGTATTTATTTACTTATTTTTTTTAGAGATTCTGGAGACTCTTGTTTCGTCTTTGTTATATTATGCTGTTTAATTCGTTAGATCATAAGTTAGTGAGGGCTGAAGACGTCTCGGCTTTAATAATGTTACACTAAATAATATTCCAGTAAATTAGTCAGTGAGAGAGAAAGAGAGAAAGAGAGAGGGAGAGAGAGTCAATAAACCAAGATTAATAACAGGGGGCAACAGGGAGAGAGAGAGAGAGAGAGAGAGGGAGACAGGCCGACGGATAGACGGACAAATAAAATAAATGAACGTGGGAGAAAAGGAAGACATTAATAACAAATAAACGAAGATTAATATCGAGGACGAAGGGGAGACAGAGAAAGAGACAGTCAGAGAAACATATAGACAGAAAGAGAGAACGAGAGAGATTCATACAGATAATGAGAGAGAAAAAGAGAGAGAATTAGTCGATAATAATGAGAACATAACCAAGAAGATACGAAAACAGAGATCACCCATTTGCTCTCTCTCTCTCTCTCTCTCTCTCTCTCTCTCTCTCTCTCTCTCTCTCTCTCTCTCCTCTCTTTATCTCTCTCTTTCTGCTACAGTCTCGGCTTGCCACCTTTAACCAGTGTATATACGAAGCTTGAGAAAACAGTACCCTTTACTCAAGTACCCCAGTGGTAGTGTGTGTGTGTGTGTACTTTCAAGAAATTACACTCAATAAAATAAAACTTTCTATCTAACTCACCCACACACACCCACACCCACACCCACACCCACACCCACACACACACACACCCACACACACACACACCCACACACACACTACCCCCGTAATACCTAAGGAAACAGTTCATTTTTCTCAATTCTCCTCTACACAAAGGTTAAAGGCGAGAAGTTATTACTGTAATTTATTCCCCATTTGAGTCTATTCTCTTACTAATGGCACGAAACTGTAAACAAGTTTGGCACATCACTCCAAACTGTAAGCAAGTATTACACATCACTCCAAACTGCAAACAAGTCTACATGCAAACACTATGCATATAATATTTTGTAACCACTCAGAGTAATTAGCATTATATACATATGACAAACATATATCTCTTTCTAGTGTTGCTTAATTAAATATATATAGGGTCTAGTACACACAGGTAAACTACAGGTAAACTACATTATTTAGGAAGTTTAATGGAAGTTCCTTAATTAGGCTACATAATTATCGCTCTAAGGCTCAAGTATAAGTCAGAGTTACATAGAAAATTCAACACCCGATTCTTAACTACTGTAGAATAACATAACATTACAATATCAAAACACCTTTGTATTCTTGGTGAAGTCACGTATAATGCAGCAGCAATATAAGTGTTCAGTGGAAGGTTAGGTTAGGTTAGGTTAGGTTAAGCGTTCTGTGGAAAGGGAAATTAAAGACCATCTCCCCCGCGAGTCAAGGTAGATTCTCTTCTCTATCTCCTTCGTTTTCACCCTCGTTCATTAACTGCTCACGTATTAATTATATAATGCACAAGTTTACAGGTAAGACTAAGGAACACTACTCAGCAAATATTCACTCTCCCTTGTCTAACATTTAGCTCTCCTACACTGATAATCTGGTTCCTGTGGACATAAAATTTCTGTGCCTGGTGGCGAGTTACCTGGTGGCGAGTTACCTGGTAGCGAGTTACCTGGTGGCGAGTTACCTGATGGTGAGTTACCTGGTGGCGAGTTACCTGGTGACGAGTTACCTGGTGGCGAGTTACCCAAGTAAACATCAGGTATCCATATTCCAGTCCGGGGTGAGGTTTAATGGGCATGTTTTTAGACTAATTCAGGTGCGTGTCAGTGTGGTGTATGTGTGCGTATGTATATGTATGCGTATGTGTGCGTACGTGTATGTGTATAAGAGTGTCGTAAAATTTTGGCTTCCGTGTTTTTTTTTTTTGAGTTTATCCAGATCTGATGACTCGATATACTCAAGCAAACATATAAGAACTTGTTCTTGTCAACACCCATTCCTACACCTCTTAGTCACCAGGTTTTATATAGTACTCAGGTGCGTAGTACTAGTAGAGAAGAAATTCGTGTTCATCCTATAGCAGTAAAGTTTAAGAACTATTATTATTATTATCATTATTATTATTATTATTATTATTATTATTATTATTATTATTATTATTATTATTATTATTATTATCATCATCAATTGTAGTACTAGTAACAGTGTTAGTAGTACCAGTATTAGTATTAGGAGTAGTAGTAGTAGTAATAGGAGTAGTGGTAGCAGTACGTCAATACAATATATACAACAAGTGTGTGTGTGTGTGTGTGTGTGTGTGTGTGTGTGTGGTAATATTAATGGCAGTAGTAATAACATGACATTATAACAGTGTGGGCAGTACAGGTGTGTGTGTGTGTGTGTGTGTGTGTGTGTGTGTGATATGGTTTGCGTGGCACAAACACCTGACCTAACACACAACCAAGCCTCACATCATCACCAAGGACACTGTCACGCTATGGCAACTTTACGTCTTCTACCACTACTACCACAACTACTACCACAACTATAATGAACATCACAAGAACTACCACTGCAATCAACACTATCGCCACCACTACCACCATCACTAGAAGAACTACCACCACAACTAGCACTACTTCAATCACCACTAAAACCACCACCACCACCACTACTACTATAACATCCACCTAAAACAACTATCAATAACACCACCACCATTACAAACATCGATAGCATATAGCCACTACCACCACTACATCAACCAGTACTACAACCACCACCAAACTACCAAGAAAACCCCCATAAAAACATGTAAGCACAAATAACCGCCATTACAGGTTTGATTACACTTAATTTCTGGACACATAATCGGCAATAGTTTTACACTTCTCACGTTTAACCTTATGGATGAAATTGATAATGGATACAAATCTCCTTTTCATGTTTTTATAAATTTGACGGTGTGGTGGTGTGAGTGATGAGTATAGACAGGTGCTATTCCTCCCTCTGTCTAGCGGAAACTTTATCTCACGACTCGTCAACTGAGACTTGTAGACGAGTTCATTAATGCTTAATGTGATATATTACTCAATTATTACTTTTTCTCATAATGGGTATTTAGTTTTCATGGATTATGATTTGATTAAAATGCATCGATAAACTGAAATTAGTTGGTAAATTACGTTGTTTTTAATTTCAAGTTAGTGGAAAAATTTCCAGGTCACATTTGAACGGAAAACAATGGCAGTTTTGACGTGAAACTCTGCTTAATTTACATAACTATATCAGGAAAAAAACACGGTCTGATTGGCTTGCACATCTGACATCATGTTGATAGAAGCCTTCTGATTTGAGGACTCATGTGACGTCATAGTTGCACACGGCAATCGCTGATTACCTTAATAACGTTGTCAACAAAACATTCATTCTGATTGGTCAATAACACCCTGAAAGAGAATGTGTCGTTCTCTGTCGATGATTAAATTTTCTCTTTGACGTGTCATTGGATGCAAAAAAATTCCATCAGAAGAGAACCTGTGTAATATTGTCTCAACTGAATTCACCTGACCGAACCTGACTTGGCTAAAATTCCTCATACACGTGAAATTACTATGTAAGACCCGCTGCCCTCACACTACACGGCCCGACACCCAACAGGTACACATTGTACACGAGCAAAGTCTCGCAAGAAAAAACCTCACTAATTAATTTCTGACTGGACAAATCACGGTATACAATTTATCACGAAACAAAATTACACACTGGACATTATCTTACAAATACGATAACAAAGTGAACCAAATAGTTCAGGATAGGTAATGTCAGGCTCATCAACACAAATGTTAGCTAGGTATATAATTTTAGAAACACTAAATTTAACTTGTGTTGTGTTGATCTAGACAAAGTGCTTAGTAAAATACCATCGTTTTCTAGATTTCTGAGAATGTTCGAGTTTACCATGAAGCCCTTTGTAAAGAAAATGGCGATGTATTATGAATTCATTTCACTTAATACAATATTCTTTTGTACTGCTAAGCGTCTTTTACATCGTTAATTCTATTTGTTAATGCATCAGTTTAAAACAAAAAATAGTAATATATTTTCGAAAATATACATAAACTACAACAAAAATAATAATAACAATAATAATAATAATAATAATAATAATAATAATAATAATAATAATAATAATAATAATAATAATAATAATGATGATGATGATGATGATGATGATGATGATGATGATGATGATGATGATGATGATGATGATGATCTGATGATGAATGATGATGATGATGATGATGATGATGATGATGATGATGATGATGATGATGATGATGATGATGATGATGATGATGAATATGATGATGATGATGATGATGATGATGATGATGATGATGATGATGATGATGATGATGATGATGATGATGATGATGATGATGATGATGATGATGATGATGATGATGATGATGATTAAGGTATCTCTTTTTTAACCTTTAGAAGACGAAGGTTTAACCCCGTAGATTTATTGCTTAAAGTATGAGGTTTTAAAATAGTTTATAGCTTAAACCATCGTACATAAAGGGGTAAAGGCTAAAACATAAATATTTCAGGCGTTTTAATTTTTATAAGTGGTTCAACCCTTTACATATGGCTTAATCTTTTTAAAGTATGGCTTAAAACCCTTTGAATATAGAATGGGTTATTTTAAGTATATGTAAACAACTTTAAATATGGTTTAAGGTATTATGACTGGGGCCTGAAACACTTTAAAATTGGTTTAAAGTATTTTAAGTATGGCTATATCCCTTAATATCCAGTTCAAATTTATATGTTCTTATTTTCCATGTCTAGGTGAAAGGTTCCAGAGCATTCATAAAATCTTTTGAGTAAGATTAAGTCATTTTGAATCGAGTGAAAGAATCTCCAGTGTAGTTTTTGGGAGGGTGTAAACAAGTCGTCATTTTGTGGCGAGGAGAATACACAAAATAAACAAGAGTTGTGAAGGATGGAAGAAAGGCAGACACAGAGGAAATGTTGAAGAGAGAGAGAGAGAGAGAGAGAGAGAGAGAGAGAGAGAGAGCCGTGTGGTAGGGTCTCATATTACTTCTCATGATATTTCTTTATGCCTGTCACCTCCTTCCTCTATCTTTCTTTTCTTCCTTCTTCTTTCTCTTTTCCAACATGCTTCTTTCTCCTTCTTCCTTTCTTTCCTCCTTCTCTCCCTATTTCTCCCTCTTCCTCTTCGTATTTTTGTCATCTATCATCCTCCCCCTTTCTTTCTCTTCCCCTTTACTCTTCTTCTTTCTTTTGTATCTACTTTCCTCTCATCCCTTATCTTCCACTCCTCCATCCACTTCCTCCTTCTTTCATCCTCCCCACTCCCTTCATCCCTCTCCATCTCTCTCCCTTCATATTCCCCTTAACTTTTTATTTCTCCACTTCTTCTTTCATCTTTCCTCTCCCTCTATCGTCTCCCTTCTTTCATCTCTCTTCTTTTTTTCTCTTTTCGTCTTTGACCTTCTGTTTCATTCTCCTCCCCTTTCTCTCACCTTCTGTCTTCTCCTTTATTATTTCACCCGTGCCTCCTCTTTCCTTCTTCTTTCACCCTCCCCTGCCTCTTCCTTCTCATCATCTTTCACCCACTGTCTCCCCCTTTCCTCTCCTCTCACCCTTCCTCCCCACTTTCCTCTTCTTTCACTTCTCTCATCGCTACCACCTCCTTCACTCATCACTACCTCTCCCTCTCACTCTCTTCCTCCTCATCAATACCTCCCCTGGACACCCCCTCCCCTCCCGACACACAGCAAAGGACGCCAATGCTCCTGCTGGCTAATCCTGGTATTTGAAAATGACAAATTTATTGACAATTTTTACGTTTAGTTTTTCTGGTATATCTTTATTTCATCAACTCTCACGGTACGTTTATATATGATTCTTTATTGCTGGTGATGAAATATTTATTGTTATACTCTGAGTGTTATTTCATTATTAATTACGTTCATCGATGTGTGTGTGTGTGTGTGTGTGTGTGTGTGTGTGTGTGTGTGTGTGTGTGTGTGTGTGTGTGGATTAGGGTTCTACACGGAGGGACTTTGGCCTTCAGCCCACGACCCCTCAAAGGCTGCATGGATCGGGGCAAGACGGTAATGGACAGAGAGAGGCAGGACGGGGCGGGCGGGGTGGGGGTGGGCTAGACGGGATGGGGAGGACAGGACGTTGCAAGACGGGGTTGGGGTGGGGGGGTCGGGGGTTAAAGTGCTAGTAGGTAGTGGGTTATTGATAATTAATACAAGTCTTATTCATGTATTGGAATAGAATTGCTGGATAATTGTACTCATATCTTAATGAAGCTACTCACAGGAAATACGCACACTTGGACATTTACAAAAACGCACATAAAGACACTCACAAAACACACACAAAAACAAGCACAAAGATAAACAAATACACTTAATTCATGGGAGGGGAGGGGGGTAAGTTGACACTGGTGCCAGCCCTCCTAGGTCATGGTCCTAAGGGTGTCAGGTACAATAGAGCCAGCAGTGCCATACAACATATAGAGGCATTAACCTGTGCTGTGTGTATAGGAGTGGAAGTCAAAGTTTGAGCCATTAGTCACGGCAGTTTGATGCGATAGTTTTGTGTCAGAGCACAAAAAGATTCCCCTAACGAACTGGTTTTTGTATATATGTCTTTTCTTTATTATTTTCTTTATGTTTAGCTTTTCAAATGTCCACTATATGTATATACCTAAGCATGTATACAGTGTGTGTGTGTGTGTGTGTGTGTGTGTGTGTGTGTGTGCGTTACTCGTACTCATGCCTCTATTATGTGTTATTAACTCGCACCTTCGTTATATAGGAGTAATACCTCAACATGGCTCAACATGGATTTGGATTATCTAAAAAAAATAATATTAACTGAGAATATTTCATTTCTATCCGTTCCACTCACCTGTCCTTATGGGTGGGGGTGAACCACTAGCTCGCTCACCTGAAAGTTTTATTCGAGAATATTTTGTCATTTTGGGTTTATTTATAAGACAATATTATCCTTCAGGTGTTAAGATATTCTCTCCAAGGAACTGGTATATATAAAATTATCTTACCATTAACCGGTTCAGTATGGTCTTTGTGGTTCTTATAGAGGTATGCGTAAGGTGTGTGGCTCAGCGTTGTTTTAATCAAGGTTCAACACATGATTCATAACCAGAAGTAGATATATTAATTGACATGCTAACGAATCGTAGTTTTTTATAATAAGACAAAATAATAAGCATAAACATAGGGAACTTACACTGACTTTCACCACACTGACGCAGACCACAACAGAGAATAGGTGTCGCTAAAATTTGGCTATTGTTAGATACACTGGTGTAGGCCAGACTAGATTGCATAGCCCCGGGGATAACGATGAACAGCGAGCCTCCCATCCTCGTTATAACGGCCGATGCCATCATGACACTGATAGTCTATATTCCCTCGTCCATGCGACAATGTATTATATATATATATTTTTTTTTTGATAAGCCTCCCGAAAACGGAGAGCCGAACATAATACTCTGGCGGCTAAGTAATCCAGCAC
Organism: Homarus americanus; assembly: GCF_018991925.1. Taxonomy (NCBI): domain Eukaryota; kingdom Metazoa; phylum Arthropoda; class Malacostraca; order Decapoda; family Nephropidae; genus Homarus; species Homarus americanus. Next base: position 202,181 of record NW_024755865.1, read on the forward strand.
CAGGTTTAAATATGAGAAAAATGTGCAAACATTATGAAAGAGATAAAATAACCTCATGAAACTGTAAACGTTATCCTGCACCAGCCTGTCATGGTGGACAGTCACGCTACATGCATACTGCTTCCATACACCACCAGACGACAATAACACCTAACGTGAGTGACGTATTTTGCCTGGTCCGGCGGCAACATTACCACGGTATGCTGCCACCGACCATTGTGTGTAGCGAGAATGTCATCAAATGTTGGGTCTTAACTCTTTGTGGAGTATTGAAGTTTATAGCTGTATATTGTATATCGTTAGGAACACTCTGATGGATTTGACAGTTTCATTTATCATATTGTATGAAACAAATATGTGTATGCCATATCATCAATGATGCAGGTATGGCCCATACATTAATAGAAGAGGCAGGTTATATTATTGTCTCAATATCCTGCCTCGGTGTATATACGAATATATATGTATTTACTAAAACACAGAACAACCAGAAAACCTAACAATAAGTGTCAACACTATAAAGCGTAACTTTTCCCTCGCCACAGGAGGTGTAGGGCGTGACTACTGCACATTATTTACGCATTTGTTTATGATCTATTCAAAACGTCCTCAACTGTCCTTTGTACACTCACGCCTTTCATTACACCCTCAGAAAAAAGTGAGGTGGGGTGAGACAGGGAACTATGAGGGACATTCCACATTCAGGGTATATATATATATATATATATATATATATATATATATATATATATATATATATATATATATATATATATATATATATATATATATATATATATATATATATATATTTAATGTGTGTGTCAGTTATCCCCGGCTAGTAATCAAGCCTTATCGAATGGTCAACGTGTCAAGGTTAACAACTACATTAATATACGCGAAAAATGCGTATTTCGTTATTGTATAGAACCTTGTTGTGTAGTCCAAAAATATTTGATTACAGGTTGCCGATAACCCCCAGTGGTCTCGTCTCACACCAGATCGCATTTGATAGGGCAAAAGTCTGTCATGCGATAACTGTCAACTCGACGAGCTAAATGTGACTTTTAACGCCTGTTGGCCGACTGGTGTAAGCCTCGCCATGGTGTTGTTTATGGCGTTGGTTCGTATTCTAGACGGGGATAACTGTAACATAAAATTTTTAGGAATATAGATAAGTCCAGTTGGGAGACGAAAAAAATGTTAGTTTTCCTGAGACAGTTAGTTTGTTTGGGGTAGTTAGTTTGAGATAGAATAAAGGAAGTGGAAGTGTGAGCAAATACTGTACAGTGATGGTTGATGAATGTAACCACAGACTAGAGAAAGAAAAGAGAATAGGAAGGAAATATAGAGAAAAAGGGAACGAGAGAATTATGTCAAAGAAGAATGAGATAGTAATGTGTATGTAATAACATACATGAGAGACAATATATGAAGTAAGAAACAATACGAGAAACAAGAGATATATGAATATGAAGTTGTAACAGTGAAACCTATTGATAGAATGAAAAATGAGAAAATCGAGAATAAGAACGTCCAAACTGAGAGGTAGAGGGAGAGGAACGGACAGCCAGGAAGCAGCAGTGTATGTGAATGAGTGGAGAACATGGCGTCGAGTGAATATTTGGGAAAGAAAATCTTGCAGATGGTGATTGGTGAATCGTAAGCAAACACAGGTTTATTTTAACGGTTAACAAATTTATTGACAAAGCTTGGAGTACAGTTTGCCTATTCTGAGTAATTCAGTCAGGTCTTGACACTGAGGGTGCTATCACTGTTCACTGCCACGCAGGACAGTGGTTCATATACATTGGACGTCATATTCTAATTGAGGACTATTCAGCGTGGGCTAGCAAATTTTGGATAAACAGCAAGAATGTCCTCAACCACCCCTGATTCAATGTAATAATTACAAAGTTTATGATACAATTAGCGCAAACAGAAGGTAAACTAATGAGATACATAGATAGGGCATTTTGTTGCAGTAGTAAGAGCAATGCTAGAGAATTTATTCGAGTATTTTCTCTTGGTTACAAAACGTCACACAATAACCGGCAAAGTAATAAAAAAAACTTATTTACATTTATTTCGCGTCGTTGTTTACTGATAAAAAAATAAAAAAAAATAAATAGACCAAACATAAATGGTAAATACAAGGTGTAGTAAATTTACATTAAAAAATGCAAGACAAACTTTTATAGTCGATAAAAACTTTAGGTCAGGTGTGTGTGTTTGTGTGTGTATTTTGTTTTACCTGTAGTTCTGACCTTCACCTGAAACTGATGGAGATCCCTGGGAATTAATCACTGAAAGAACAACTCCTGATTCGCTGGGGTTGGACACTTTTTTTGTATAATTTAATATCGTACTTCTTTTTTAACATTAAATTGGGTACATTTATATTAAATTCCCGGATTATTCTTTAAGTACTTGAATTATTATAAAACTGATTCTACTTTTTTGTTTGGAAAATCCGTGAGGATTTTTGTATCGATTTAAACAGTGTGTCTCATAATTCAGTAAACGACAACCCAACCCAACCCAACCCAACCCAACCCAACCCAACCAAACCCAACCCAACCAAACCCAACCCAACCAAACCCAACCCAGCCAAACCCAACCCAACCTAACCACTTTTCTTCTCCATCTCCTCTGGTCAGTTTCAATTCTCTGGGATATTCAAGGTAATAAACTCTTTATCTCGGTCATTAGGAAGGCACTTAGAACAAATTTAAAAGGATCCCATTCTACAGATTAAGAGGATCAGATTGTTTTTAAGATATAAAGTCGGCGGTAATGGTGTTCACGGTCGATATAGCCCTGGTAACATACATAGTAGGGTAAATATTGCACCACGCAGTATCGCATAGATAAAATTCTTTGCACGATAAGCTTTGTTGCACATGTTTGTTACTGTGCACTACAAACGAGAGTACTGTACAAGCCGGTAGTAGAGGTAAGATATCATCCCCCCCCCCCCACACTCAATACTGATCGAGAACAAAACAATGCAACACCAATATTGCATAGTAGACATTAATTTTCAATGGCAGAAGGCACGTGTATACTACTACCCACAGGCTGTTCCGAACACGGCAATACAACCAGTACCGTTTGTTGACTGTAACACAGGGGCGGTGTTTCTCACGCCGAGTGTTGTACAGGAAGATCTTTATACCAGACCAGTGTTGTAAGGGGACAAAACAATACTATACACAGCCATTATTATATGTGGAATAATACACGTTTGATATTACTAACGGAAAATATTACACTGGAACAAAACTATACAAAGTTAGTATTGCATCGAGACAAGCCAAGACAAGACACCATTGCCTTGGAGGAATATTGCAGTGTAACAGTGATGCTAAAGCCCGATATTACTCAAGGATAAGGAAATATCTCCTATGACCAGCAGTATTCACGTGGCCTGTATTGCATACAAGAGAAACAATATTACAAACACTAGATATTACTGCGGCGATAAGACGATTTCCACCAAGACCAACTAAATTTGCAGAGGGACAGATTTGCATAGAACCAGATTTGAAGGTCAGGATTGCACAGGTCAGATTTGCAAAGGACCCGAATTCCACGGAGATAGATAGTCATGAACAGGTGCCAATCTTGTACAGGTATTAGACAAGGGTTGGTGTAGAGGAAAATTACACACGGACAATATTGCACAGGCCAGGTATGACACGAGGACAAGACAATATCGCCGTGGGCTAGTATTGCACAGGAACAATACCGAGTTTGGCCAATAACAGGCAACATGATGGATGGAGGGTGGGCGGTCACTTGCAAACCCGCCAGTCTCGCCACCGCCTACATTAATCTTGATATGTTTCCACTCACTACCCTATCAGATTTACCTTCAATATATACAGATTTTGCCACCTGTTTCATCGTCGTCCTCTCCTAAAGCTATAATAATAATCCACCTATAATAGAAATAAATCCCAGGTTATTGCATCATTAATTTTGGCATTAGCTGCGTGTGTGTGTGTGTGTTCTCTTAGCTGCTGGGTGATGCTGACTTACATATTATACATATCCTGTTGTTTTTACTGTACATTATTTTAAGGTTTATTTATTCAAAAAGGGTCGTATTATTCATCTTCCTTCATTTATATTTTATTGTTTTATTACGTAGACTTAAGTGTTACAGATGGAGTATTAACATTGATGTATCTGTGATAATTCCTTTGTTATATATTAATTATCAAATGCATTACTGAAGGAATTTTACTCACACTATATGCAATGTATTCTGTAAAATACTTTCTCTCTGATGTGTCCGTCTCAGAGCAATATTAATTCTATTCTGTAAAGTTTATAATATACAAACTCAGCTGAACACTTTCCTCGTCACGTGCCCCTTCCCTTTCCTTCCCTTCCCCTTTCCTCCTCCTTCCCATTCCTTCCTCCCTCTTCTCCTTCTCCCTCCCTCCCCCCTCCTCTCTCTCCCTTCCCCCTTCCTCCTCCTTCCCATTCCTTCCTCCTCTTCTCCCTCTTCCTCCCTCCCTCCCTCCCTTCCCTTCCCCTTCCTCTCCTTCTTCTCCTTCCTCCCCTACTTCCTTCTCCCCCTCCTTCCCTCGCTCTCCCTCCTCCTTCCGTTCCCTCCCTTCCCACCTTCCCCTCCTTCCTCACTCTCCACTCAAAATGACTTAATTAAAATCGGCAACAAGTTTTTTTTTGTCTGAAATAATTAATGCGACTGTGAATCTTTTTGATACATCATTCATCAGGTAATTTTTTTAGTCATTGCTTCACCAGGATTAGTCTACATGGGACTAAAATACACCTGAGCTTTATAAACTACCTATAAAAATATGTGTTTTAACCATAGGAGATCATTAATCCAGCTGTACAAAAAGTCCTCTTGTGATATATCATTAATCTTGTTATGTTTACACTCTCGGGCGCATCATTATACTTCCTTTGTTTACCATGAATATAATTATATGAGAACCTCTTACTGTGCTTGATGTACGGTGCATCCTCTTTAGTGGTACAGTATATTAACGTAATTATAAAAAATCTCTGAGTTTTGTGATATGCAATGTACAGCACACATTACGCAGTACAAGCCCCTTACACAAAAATTTTCAATGATACACACACACACACACACACAGTATAACCCTCCTTATTACAGCACCAGTGCGCTTACCAGGCGGCTTTTGAAAAGTTCAACTGGCTGTTCAGACCCTGAAAGCTACAGACAAGTTCTCAAACGAAAGCACATAAGAGCAGCCGAACTTGGAGGGATTTTTGTCAACCCACTTTGGACCGTGTAGTATTTTTATGATCCATTACCTCAGTGTGAACTCACAGAGAACAACGTGACCCTCATAGCGTGCAGGCAGTCATGTCCCAAGGCAGTATAGAGTAGTCTGGTGAATGTAAGAGCAGAGGCCTGTAAGCATCCTGGAGACTCTTGGAGACGTTGATTCAGGTCGTTCATAAAGGTGGCGACATACAACAATGAAACAAAAACTTAGTAAAATAAATAGGACATTATCAGATATAAAACGAAGAGAACAATAAACTGAATATAATGTGGGTCATAGATTAGCATCGAGAGAAGGAAAGCAGATATGTGAGGGATAAGGTTTTACTTTTTGGCGAGACTAACTCATAACAAAATAGAAATCGAAAGTATCTGGATGACCAATTTGAGATACGGTTAATTCGGGTGTAGCCTATGTGTATATTATTTAGAACGAAAAAAAATGAAGGCAAAAATCATTATGAATGACTTGAAAATCAAACTAAGAAAACAATAATTTCATGACATATCTGAAGGGAATTTTTGAATTGTGCAAAAAAAAAAAAAAAGATAAGAAAAAAAAAGACAGGTATTCATCTTTTTGAGATTGAAAACCCTAGAAATCTATCACGAATTTATATATTGCGAGGAAAAACTGTCAGGAAATGGAGGATAGCCAAACGAAAAGAGAAACGAAAGTGACTTTAGTATATCAAAGAGAAAACACATATTTCATTTTATATCAATTTTCACTCAGATCAACACTGGCAGCGATCATAAATGAGTGTGGCGATGTAACCTGCACAGTGAGTTAGCCGCGAGTGTACAGTAGGTGATGAAATAAATATAAATATCCATTACTTTAAACCTAGAATGTTTGTGATGGGATTTAGAACATTTATGCTCTTATTTATTTCTGATTTATGAAGAAACGCAAGAAAAATTATTGTTCTCTTATAAAACTCAAGCAGGAATTTATGACAGGTACAGAAAATGTTGTAACTAGACAAGAAAATGCACCTTTCATCAGCAGCAAAAATTTAATTGTAAAAAAAAAAAAAAAGATTCTTTATGTAGATCTCATTAGGATTCAGGTAAAAGTGTGGCTGAGAGAGTAGAGGAACTAAGGACATATCAGTAGAGATGGGAACGTGTAGATATTAAAGGAGAAGGGTTAATTAGGGTTACCGCCAAGCTGTTCACAAAATATATTAACAAAATAAAGATCAATAAACCAGGACGTCGTAATAAAGCTAATGTCTATTATTAATAGTAAAGGTAAACCCAGGAAAATAAGCACCATAAGAGTCCACACAAAACTAATTTAATTACCCGAGAGAAGGAACATTGTTTGCTGGCAGAAACAGAACTATACATCTTCCAAGTTGTGTGAAGAAGTATCTCAGAGTTGTGATAAATGTTAATTACTGTTTTGTTTAAAGTTCATTTATCATAAGAAAGGCTCTTGTAAAGGTATATACGTATGTCGCTTGTTATTTATGCATTAAGGAACCAATATATTGACGAAAATTAACTATACCTTGACACTATCACCAATGTAAACAAATATATCACTTTCTGCAGACAAATTACAAAAACATCGATAAAGTTACCAATGCGACACCATATAATCAAAGCTTTTCACGGTAACACTGGGAGAAGGTTCCTGATCAAATAATTAGGAAGAAATAGATTAAATATAAACTATGCATTGACAAATCACTTAACTACATTAAAAATTTACTTTAAACCCGCCAAAATTACAAACACGAACACCATAGGTAATTAAAACAAGTTAAAGGGGTTAAGATTAAATTAAACTTACCAATAAGATTCTCTAACAACTCGAACCCAATAAAGATCAACATTTTACACTAGAGAATATCATGTAAATAAACTTCACTGCAGTTAAAATCAAAGGAAAGGTCAAAGTAGTTCTGATTGCTTGAGGGAAGGCAAAGGAATCGGTTGAAAAACAATTTAATCCGTTGCTCTACACAAACTCAAGTGTGGCACAACGATTAAATATGAAAATAAACAGAGAAACTTTAATCTATCCAGAGAAGCTTAAAAAATGTACTTTATCTTAAGCAATATACAGTACATAGAGAAAGGGACAAAAAGAAAGCAATGGATGAGATCTCAAGAGGAAAGCACGAGAGAGTAGAGTAATGGGAAAGGAATTATAGTGGCATTAACCAAGACATATTGTGATCCCACGAGATAAGGAAAGACATAATAAAACAGCAATTAGACAGATAGACAGTAACTCAGTGCATAAAAAAAGTATAAAGGCAAAAACATACAGTTATACTATGTACTGAATTCATGCACACATTCAACACATACATGCAAGTTGTATAGCAATTTGATTTTATGTATATTATTCGTAACCTATTGAGTTGTGTGAAATATTGCTGGAAGTAATTGATTACATATATATTTATGTTATAGTCAAGATAAGTGTATTTGAAACACCTTTGTTCTAATAAAAAATGGTATAAATAAATAAAACTTTCTATTGCTGGTTATATATTGATTATAAGTGAATAGTGATTCCAATAGTCAACTCTGATATGACGACCGTGGCGTGATGTACTCAAATAAACCATTTCCATCCTTTTATTTAACCCGGATATATAAGGATGTCAGAGTATTTCCAATTTTCCCCTGATATATTACAGAGAAAGTATAACCACCTTCATGTTAAATACTGATATAATAAACCAGATATATTAGAAAGTATGTTTTCATCGTAATAGTCAAGTCAAATATATTATAAAATTTATCTACAGTATACCCGTGATATATTTTTTTCTGATATATTAAAAAATCTATTTCCATCACGTTACACAACCTTGATATATTTCCATCATCCTACATAACCCAGAAATACTAGACATATACATTCCATTTCCTGATACATTTAAAAGAATCATCATTTCCATTATCTTATACAACCTGGATATATAAGAAAAAAAAATATTATTTCCTGATATGTTACAATACTTAGTACATCGATCATCTTATTCAACCTTGATATATTAGAAAACGTTGGTATTTCTTTCGGCATATTTCTGCCTCTCAGTAAAGTATCCGGAGCAATATATCCGGCTTAGACCACGGCGGCCGGTAAATTTGCCCTGTGTATACTGAAGCAAGAAGCAGCTGTGTGTTTGCATTCAGTGTGTTTGTTTGCTTACGTGTGTGTGTGTGTGTGTGTGTGTGTGTGTGTGTGTGTGTGTGTGTGTGTGTGTGTGTGTGTGTGGGGTTATTTGTTGGTATGTTGCTTGTGTGTATTTATGTAAGTGATAATACTTTTTTGTTTGGTGTTTGTTTGCTTATGTTTATGTTTGTGATTGTTGTTTGTCTGTGTAGGGATGTTTGTTTGTATATATATGTTTGTTTTTGAATGAGGACGTAATTTATTAGTGAATTAGAATTTGTTTGTGAATTTAATAATATTTTGTGTTTATATAAGTCTGCATGTGTTTGTTTGTTTGTTTGTTTGTTTGTAGGGATGTGGACAAAACTAGTGATTTTTCTATTGGTGAAAGAGAAAATAAATACAAATTGTTGGCGATATATTGTAGAAAGTTGGTCACTACAAAAGGAAGCTTCGTTAACCACTGTTCGAACGGTGAAATTGTTGATTATTTTCTGTCCTCTGCAGATTGGTGTATGTCTCTATTTTACTACGTGTATGTATATTATTATTATTATTATTATTATTATTATTATTATTATTATTATTATTATTATTATTATTATTATTATTATTATTATTATTATTATTATTATTATTATTATTATTATTATTATTATTATCATCATTTTCAATTGTCATTCCCTTTCTATCATTATCGTTGTTATTACCACCATTAATCTTGTACACTATCACCAAAAAATGCTCCAAATATACACTCTTGCGTTTACCAGCAGCGGGAACACATACCGTAAATAATTCCTTGGAGGAGTTTGTAAATAGTTTTAATATTGGAGTATAACTTATCGTATTTTCAGTACATTAAGTGACGGTGTGTGTGTGTGTGTGTGTATGTGTGTGTGTGTGTGTGTGTGTGTGTGTGTACGTGTGGATGCCTGTGGGTGTATTTTTGTGATTGTGTGCTTAATGTCCTTGGGTGTAATACATTTCTTGTGGGGGTATTTTAAATATCTAGGTGTATTGTGTATTTGTGTCGGTATTGTATTGTGTATGTTGGTGCATTGTGTATTTGTATGTGTTTATTTTGTATAACTTATTGTTTTGTATAATTATGTGTGTTGCATATCGCGGTGTATTGTATGACAGGGTATGTGAGTGAAGAAAATGCTTAATCCATTGTATATCAAGGTGCAATGTATACCATATTGTATTGTATAACCAAGCTGTACTTCATATTTTAATTTATTGCCTAACTGGTTGTATTTTTTTCGTGGTGTATTGTATTAGTGAATGTATTGTATACATGGGTTCATTGTGTGGCTGATTTTGTTGTATATCTGTGTATACTGTATATCTAGAACTGTTGCACATATGGATCCATTGTATATCGGGATGTATTGTATATCGGGATGTATTGTATATCGGGATGTATTGTATATCGGGATGTATTGTATATCGGGATGTATTGTTTTTCGGAATGTATTGTATATCGGGATGTATTGTATATCGGGATGCATTGTATATCGGAATGCATTGTATATCGGGATGTATTGTATATCGGGATGTACCGCAATATCAGAAAGTATTATGTAGTGTATCTGACAGCTTTGTATTGAATTTTAAACGAAAGCGGTTCGTTTACTCAGTGTTACAGATTATAAATTGTACAATGGTAATAATATTGACACAGCTGAGCCTTTTGGAAGCTACAGTTCTCTGGAAAATGCTCCTGATAAAACACATTTATACTGTTTAACTAACAGGGAGCTCAATCTAGCTCATAGCAAATATATAAAGGATAGCTGGGATACGTCCTCGTGGAAAAATTAAAAGAAACAAATAAATATATACCTTTTTTTGCATGTAAGCGAGAAACAAGTGTACGAGATATTTTTTTTTAAGTAGATGAAAAATGGAAGACCTCAATACTGAAGTGCCTGGTATTACGTAAATGATATCACAATCAAATTAAACAAAGAAATACAATTAATACTTGGAAATAACGGAAAGTCGATACAGAATAGCACATCGATATTGAGGTTCATTAATTATTCCTTTACACACCAGCAATAACATCTGTGGATAACGTGGTCTTAGAGATTAATTAAAGAACTAGAGTGTAAAGTTTCCTGGAATGAATTAGGAAAGTATCTTGGAGGAGGTTTGGGAGTGAGATAAACTCCTGTGTGGCGTCTTCAGTAGCGTAGGTCAAGGGTACACACGGTAAATGATTCCTCTTGGTTGTTTAAAATAGATGATTATATGTGATCAAGGGTTGAGAGATAACTTAAAGAAATACATCACAATATTTCGTTTTAATATCATCAATTTCTCGCAGTCTTAAGTTTGTAAATAGTTCATGCTTGTGGTTAGTTATTTTTTTTTAAGTAAGTCATTGTTCCCAGAAGTTGTCCATGGGCAGTATCCTGATTTTTTTTCTTTGTAGTGAGGTAGTAAGCTAAGTGTGGCTAAACAAGAGTACTGAGTATTGTAGACACGGCTTAATGTTGTCGTGTCGTGCAAGTGACGAGTGATATATAGGATGTTTTATTGTGTTTGTATTTTATTTTGAATTTACTGAATATGTTTAATCCACTTCATGTAGCCGTCAGTAAGAATCTCAGAGAAATTAATGCAGTTTTCTCCCGATTTGTAATGCACAGAGAACCTATGTTTGGGGATAAACTTTTCCTCCAAGAACAACTATTATGGATTTTTAAAGGTTGAGCGTCATTTATTACACATAATCCAGTGCCTCACATAAGCTAACTCACGCTTCATGACGCCCATTAGAGAACGAGGATCTTTATGGCTGAAGTACAGATTACTGTCATCAGCAAATAAAAAGTCTTTCTCGTGTGCGTTGCAGTTAACTGTGTCATTATAAACAGAACGTTTATAATGTCACAGTAGTACCTTAGTGGTCTAGATTTGATAGGATGATTGTGTGGACTGCGGCGTCAAAAGGTTGAGAGAGATTTAGGAACCATTCAATGTGAGTAAGTTATTATCAGAAGAGTTCAGGACACCTTCAGTAAAGATAGTAAGCAAGAATGTATTGATGTTGTTCCAAAAATGTAATGTGATCCTGTATTCTTAATATTATTACAACTGCTGAATCACTTAACTCAAAGCAGGCACAAGTGATATGGGTCGGCAGTTCTGGGAGGTACCACTCGCACAAATGAGTTGCAGATGCGCACCAAAACAAATGCCGGTAATGGAGTCACGACCTTAATAGTGCACACTGGGATACTGTTGTTACCTGTGTCGGCGACTTTGAATTGTTTGATGGCACCTCTCAGTTCACCTTTACTTACGGGAGAAAACATGACTCACGCACTTTGACATTTATAAAACCGTGAATTAAAAGTTAATTTCTGTAAACAAGATTGTCTTATCCGTTTATAGAATTCATTTCACCGTAACTTTTTGATGATGTTTCCAGCAGATGACTCAAGTTTAATCCTATTTTATTCACACTCATTAGTCTGGATATTTTACTTGGTTTGTTCTCAAGACTCCCAACAGCGTCATAATTTTTTTTCCTCTGAAGTTTGTTTCCTCTTTACATGATTATTTTGATTTCAATTGCTATATAGTGTTTATAGTTTGATTTAATTTTCAACATTTCAGCTTATAGACAAAATAAATTGCAGTGAAAATATTAGAAGGTTCTATAATATCTGAAATAGTGGTCACCTGAGGAATAGAAGAGAGGGCGAAGAACACTTTGTAGCATTAATACCATAAAATGAATGATCCATATTAAAGAAACAACAATAACTCAGGGTCACATTGCCGAGGAAGGATGGAAGATCAGAGTGGATATCCCTTGACAGTGAATGTAATACCTACGAACCGATATAACCTACCCATTCAGACGGCTTGTTAAAAAAAAAAAATAATAATGGTCTGTTTCTTGTTTCATGTAGAAGGGGATGGTCTGTGTTAGGGAGAAGAGCAAAGCTGCCAGGATGGTTAACCGCGGTTGACGTCCTTCCTATAGTGGCGATATATGCGTGGGTTGCAACTAGCGGCTTCACTGGATAACCCACATTGAAACAGAATGGAGGGGATACCTGGGTGTATTGTACATCTGGGTTGTACAGCGAAATGTATAACGAGTGTATGTCTGTATTTGGCGTATATCTGGGTGTAGGCTTTATCAGTACTGCGAGACACATAGGGTGTAGTATCTGTATGTTTGGAGGTTTTTCATGTGTGCTGTGTTCCAGTTGGTCTCTCTCTCTCCCTCCTTCATCTAACACCACTCTCAGTCCTCTTTTTCATCTCTCTCTTTTTTTCCACACTCTTTCATTTGTTCCTTCATTGATTCTTCTTCCCTTCCCGGCCTCCTTTCCTATGTTTATCTTCCGCTCCCTTCCCCTGTCCCTCCGTTCCTCCCTCTCTCCTTCCTTCAATTCCTCTTTCACTCGTTCCATATGTGCCAGGTCCCTCCTTCCTTGTCTCCCCCTTCCCTGTCTTCTTTCCCCATTCCTTTTTTCTTTGCCTTCTCTTTCCTTCCTCACTTCCTTCCCTGCCTCCTTTCCTCCTTTGATCCCTCCCTTCTTACCTCCCTCCCTCCTGCTCACATAAATCCTCTTGTCTAGCATCAGCTGGTGCTTCAGGGTCTCTGGGGCTCATTTGTAAACAAACAACCAGAGTCGCCTTGTAGCCAATGCATTTATAGTGGATCCAGTGTTAGCAGAACGCCCTCAGTATTACCCGTCCTATGATAATTCGTATTCAGAAAAGAATTCCCCAAGAATGTGCGGACTAGTATTTGAGAATTTACTTGTTCACTCAAAGTTTTTAATTGAAGTTATGTCTACATGTGGCTTACACTGTTCTGAATTCTTAATGTCAGAGGATTTTTGTTTTGTTTTGACTATATATATATTTTTTTTGTTTCTATCTTGTACGTAATGTTGTTTTTGGTGTATAACATATTTCCTTATCTTGGTATATTCATATTTGGTATTGGGTTTAATACTTCTATTAATCTTTGTGTTTTTCTCGTTGTATTATTAAATGCAGGAAATGTTCTAATGTTTCAGTGTTATTTTATTCGTAAGGCACTTGATGTTCTCACTGCAGCATATAACTGTATTTGTCCTATTGAGTATTTTGGTACTATTGTATGATGTTATTTTATGTTTTAGGTCTGTTGATGACAAGAGGTATTGTCGAATTGTTTCAGAATAAATTTGTTGTTGTTTACCCATAAATTGGTGCTGTTATATATGTATGTGTGTTTGTGTGAGTGTATGTATGTATGTATGTATGTATGTATGTATGTATGTATGTATGTATGTATGTATGTATGTATGTATGTATAAAGCTAAATTCTAATTGCCATTGAATTGTATACATATTCATTATAGAAACTTGATACATAAATGAATACCGCTATGTCAGTGAAAGATATTGTATGTATAAATTACTTTCTCTTTTCCCATCGTTGGATTAAATTATACATTCATGGCGAGAATTAAACGCATAAAGCTTCAGAAAAATTATCATACGTGTTTGACCCATAAGTTCTTAACCCATTTACCAGGAATAACACGTGTCTCTATTCCACATATGGTTATTAAGTGAGCTGCATGATTCGTGTGTCTTAGCGTTTTCGTAAGTTCGTGGTTGAGTTATATCATCCTGAGTTATCTTAAAGCCATTGTGTAATTTCAGGGACGACTTGTTAATTATCTTTGTATTTTCTCTTGGGTTTGTAGGTTTTTTTTATCATGTTTTAGTTTATGAATTTTTTCCGAGGTTTATTTTTTTCTTCTTCGTTTTTGGAGTTTTAAAGATTTTTGCTTCCGTTTATTTTCCTGTTTATTTTTTTTCTGTTTTCCTTTTCTTATCGTTTTAAATGTTATAGTTTTATTTCTTGTCTTTTTATCTATCCATCAATGTAATTCGTTATAAGAGTAATTTAATTTATTCTTTCTTTATTGTTTGATGTTTTTTCGTTAAGTTTATATTTGTTCGTTTATTCTCTGTCTAATTTTTTGTTTTATTTCAAATTCTTTATTATTTATTATTCTTATTTCTTCTTGTATGTTTTATTTTACGTCATTCGTCTCTTGTTTGTTATCCATTATCTTAATTACCTTATTTTGAGAACATCTTATTTTAATTTCTTCGTCTCCATAGTTTAACATATAAATTTTCTTTCTTCTTGTTTTGTATTTTAAGTTTCATTTCTCTGTTTTATTTGCTTCTATAAATATTTTAGTAATTTCTTAGTTTTAAAAGTATAAATCTTATTTTTTTCGTTTACTTCATGTCTTTTGGTTATTTTATTTCCCTATTCTTGTTTTGTAAGTCTAATTCTATACGTGTATGTCATTTCGCCATTTTTTTTTACTATTTTCCCATTTTCTTGTTTTTGTTAGTCTAATTTCATGCTTTGACTCTTCCTATTTCCCATTTTCATTAATAATAAAGCTCTATGTTAGGTTCAATGCTTTAATTTACTTATTTTCCCATTTCATAGTTATCTAAGCCCTATTTTACAATGCTCTTTTCGACTATTTTTCTCCCCATAACAAAGTTCTCTAAGTCTATTTCAATAATTAAACTCTTTGGAACCTAAACTATTAACATTATTTCACTCACTCACTCACAGATAGCAGTAAGGAATACCACCTACGATCTCTCAGCTTTGTAACTCTGCATACCAACACTTCACTATCACACTGACCGTCTCTGGATGACAACATTGCCTTCCTCGCTCAGTATTCCTCTATTTACGTATATCCTGTTTTTATTTATAGTTATTTAGCTTTCTAGTTGGTAATTTTCATGTTTATTTTGTTAATCTCTGTATCTGTGTTTGTTTTACTTTTGTTTTATAGTAATTTTTGGGTATTTTTTTATTTAGATTTTTTTGTATGTATTATATTCGTATTTGTTATTCTGTTTGTGTTTGTTTCTTCGTCGTTTTATTTTGTATTAAAATATTTATTTGTATTTATTCCAATCGTTGGTATAATAAAATAATAATAGTAATAATAATAAAAATAATAACGATAGTAGTAATGATAATAATAATAATAATAATAATAATAATAATACTAATAATAGTAATAGTAATAGTAATAATAATAATAATAATAATAATAATAATAATAATAATAATAATAACAATAATAATAATAACAATAACAATAACAACTAATAATAACAATAATAGCATCAACAATAATATAAACCTGAAACAACTTCCTTACATGCAACCTTACAATTACTTTCACACGGACAAAAGTTTCCCAAAGCATCGAAACATAGACCAGAGAAAGAAACTATCACAATATCATCCTCAATTTAAAAACAAAAATACAATTCGTTGAGAAAAATACAGTTCCCTAAAATATTACAGTATACCAGTGGATGATTGAATAGACAGACAACAGATCCTGGAGCTTTTAGGTATGATAATAAAAGCGTAGAGAGTGTGGGGGGTGGGGAGGGGAAGCTGGGGTAGGACAGGGCGACGGTGGAAAGATAAGCCAACAGAATGAAGTGAAAATGGTTCTGGCCCGCCATCCATCACAACACGCGTGCAGAATTTGGTTGTGGGGGATCTATAAGAGAGAGAGAGAGCTGTGGGGATGGTTCTGTTCGTCTTTCGTTTTCTCTCTCTCTCGCTCTCTCTCTCTCTCTCTCTCTCTCTCTCTCTCTCTCTCTCTCTCTCTCTCTCTCTTTCGTTCTCTCTCTGGTTGTCTGTATTTTTCAGATTTTTTGTGTGTGTCTATTTGTCTGTCAATCAATCTGTTTGTTTTTCTCTCCCTGTCTCTCTCTTTTTCTAAATGCACACTCACATTCATCCAGAAACTAGCTAGCTATATATATATATATATATATATATATATATATATATATATATATATATATATATATATATATATATATATATATATATATATATATATATATATATATATATACAAGTATATATATGTGTATATGTTTCTGGGATAATTGTCCGAATAAACCTTGAAACACAATTGTCTCCAACGAAATTGGATTAATTTCTGTTATCAGTGTTTCTGTGTATTAGTACGAACCCGACAATACTGACCAATGACCATAGTTTTATTCTTCGTTATCTTAACCAAATTGTAGCTAAAGTAGGTTAGTTATGATTAGGTTAGGTAGGTTAGGTTAGTTAGGTAAGCACATCTGCTACTTATAATTTGAACATGTTTACCCAACATGATTATTTCCTAAGGACAAACATCTGAAATATATTAAAAATATCTTTACGTCGAAATTGTTCTTAAAACGCATAACATATATACTGCATATATAAACTATGATTACATTGTGTATGTATTTGTATGTGTGTGTGTGTGTGTATGTGCATGTGTGTACATATATGTGCGCACGAGGGTACACAAAATTCTCCCCTCACACTTTAAGCTAAATTTGACCTCCTTAGTGAACCAATAAATCGCAAAAACAATAAACAATAAATCACCATAAGGCCGATATGTCTTAATCTACAAGTCGCCCAAGTTTTCACTTTACTGAGATTTATGACACGTTGTTCGGGAGGTAAATAACCCCTTGGCGAGAGGCAGACATGCAGACAGAATGACTAACAGACAGAACAAATAGACGGACAGATACATTAGATAGGGCCAGACAAACAGACAGCTACATTAGACAGAGACAAACAGACAGACAGACTGATACATTAGACAGAGACACACGGACAGACAGACAGACAGACAGACAGATATATACACACAGAATGGCAGATAGACACAGAAGAACAGACACACACACAGACAGCCAGACATCATGATTGACAGACATATGGAGACTGGCAGATCATGAAGTTTTTATGGAAGAGAGAGAGAGAGAGAGAGAAAGAGAGAGTATAAGAGCCGTATATATATATATATATATATATATATATATATATATATATATATATATATATATATATATATATATATATATATATATATATATATATATATATATATATATATATTTTATGTAGATCCACAATGAAAACGTGGATAAGATAAATCTTGATAAAATCACACGGGAAAAGGGAAAGCAACGGAGCACCTTAGCTTTCGTCTTTATTCAAGACATCTTCAGAGAGGAAGGAAAGGGGTGGTCCCGGAGAGAGGTGATATAATAGAGAGGGAGATAGTTAAGGAGAGGGATGGGAGAGTCAGGGGAAGCTAGAAGACAAGGGAGTATTGTTTGTGAAGCCCTCTCCTCATCTCTCCTCACCTCTCCTCTCCCTCCTTCTCCTCACACCCCCCTCTCACCGGTCGCTCCCAGCTCCTTACATAAGCCTTTATCAATACCACAGGTCATCCCGTCTTCCCTCACTGACTAACTTAAATATGAAACACACACACACACACACACACACAGAGTTTTTTTTTCTCGTAAGTGTTGGCTCAGGTGTAGACGGAGAAAGTGCCGTAATTAGAGATTAAAGTGTGATTTAGATTTTTTTTGGATTACCTGATGATTAGGTACCACCAGCTTATTTTACCTGATGATTAAACTCCCTAATGCTGCCTGGGGGAGTTAGGTTAGGTTACGTTGCTTTTAGGTTAGGTTAGGTTAAGGTATATGGTTATGTTAGGTTAGATTAGGTTAGGATGTATGGTTATGTTAGGTTACGTAAATGTTAGGATTTTTAATCTTCAGGTGAACTAAGCTGATGTGCCTTAATGTTCAGGTGATCCAAAATGTCTTTATAAAGATTCGTAGAAGAGATCAAGACAGAGCCCAGGTACAGAAAAAACTAATTAGAAAAAAAAATCACGACACACACGATCTCAGGTATAGAGTAAAGGCGCCGTAGAGTTTATTCAGAAATATTAATACAAATACTTATATATGAAACACTGATACATGAAACTGAATCGGAAAAAAAAATTATAACAGGAATATGTTTGATAATGACCTACAGGTATGGTTATGTAGATATATCATCACAGGTACATTCGTTCTATAAAAGTATCTGAATGAAGGGGGTCGATGAATTTCAAAATGAACACTATGACTCCTGTTGTCTCGGTAGGGTTGTCAAAATCCTTCGTCTGTTGTGTCATATTGTCTCGCACAAAATCGAACAGGTAGAGGAAGGTTAATCACAAATAACTATACAAATTCAGGTGTTTTAAGTCTGCAACACATTAACTCTAATCTTTTTATATATTGTAAAGATCGTAGCCTGTTTCTTAATCATCTGGAAATGCAAGTTAAATATCTCACTAACTGTAAAGAATATATGTATAAAATTCATGTGATAAACTTTATACTCGAGTATCTGAAAAACTTTCGCTCTTTATTTTGTGAATAGGAAATCAAATAACTTCTCAAGATAATTAAATGCAAATACAGCCTCAGGAAGATGTGTAAATAGCTTGTAATCCCCCCAGCTCCTTCTTCTCACCTGCTCTCTCTCTCTCTCTCTCTCTCTCTCTCTTTGTCGTTGTTTCTCTGTCTCTTTGTGTCTCTCTCTTTCGCTATTTCTCTCTCTCTCTCTCTCTCTCTCCTCTTGGTCCTTCTTTGATATCCTTATTCCTTCTACCCTCTACTAAGAAATTAATAATATAACTATCTAGCCATTTCATTATTCTCTTACGTGTACTGTGGTCAGACTTTCTGCACCATCATCAGCGGAGTCAACAGCTGGAAGAACACATCACACGAAGGAAATGAGTTGGTGGTCGTAACGCTGAAAAATACATGACGAAATATTGACCATTACACAAAACTATTACAACATATAAAGTCATTAAGTTAGATGGACTCAATATAAAGTGACTAAAGTAAAAGGAAGAGATTAAAAATGAATATAGAAAGAAATAGAAAACATAGAGTAAATAACAGTAAAAAGAAACAGACGGTGATATCATACGCAGAAATCCACAGGACTCGAGTGTTATCTGTCAGTCACTTCCTCACTTCAATTATTTACAACAAAGATCAAGTTGAGAATGACGAGTGAGGATACGAGACAAGAGTAAAACTGATAGTATGTGATGAACAAGGAATTTATTTATTCATGGTATTTTTTGTGTGTGTGAATTTAGAGTCGATAGTGGCGAGAGTTATGAGTTTGTAGTGAACATTAAAGATGAGGATTTGTCAGTCAGGGAGTTGACAGGAGTTATTGAAATTGCAATGGATGATGATATGATGTAAGTTTAAGGAGTTTTTAAAGTTCTGGAGCTAATTAAAGTTCCTCTTTTTGTAGAGGTGAAGGTAAGAGCCCTCTGAGATATGTGTTTTGTTTGAGTACAGGTATTGAGGACCAGAGAAACTAGGGAAGAGTTGGTCAAACAGGTAAACATTTGGAGGATCAGCTGGAGCCAT
Source organism: Homarus americanus (assembly GCF_018991925.1). NCBI lineage: Eukaryota > Metazoa > Arthropoda > Malacostraca > Decapoda > Nephropidae > Homarus > Homarus americanus. The sequence goes on from NW_024755865.1 coordinate 221,992, forward strand.
CACTTCTTTTGAGCTTGAGAAACTTCTTGTCATTCAGTTTATTTTCTGTCTATACTGAGTGCTTGATGGTCATAGTAAAAGTAGTAGTAGTATCATCATTATCTACCTGCATAAAACCACTTAGAAATTACTTAACTTTGGGTCAGCAGCAATAGTGGTGAGGTGAAGGACTGGGAACAGAGGAGAAAGTTCTGGCGAAAATCATTTAGCGAATGAACAGAAAGATTTATTGCTATCGGTGTGTGAGTGGAGGAAGTGCGTACTGAGATGTAAACAAGTTTTTCAGAAGCGAGCATTTGGCGAGGCTTCTGGCCCGTATCTCCCTGTGATAACTTACGTCCTGTACAGACCACGGCCCCCAATCCTCAAAACCCCGCAAGTGCGAATGGGAAAACATGTCTAATGGTGTTCACTTAGATTTTGGGCTGTATAATAGATGCGGCGGGTGGAGGAGGGATACAAAATGTCGTCGATACTGTAGTGAGACTCCATGATACGAGAGGTGGTTATCCTTAAGTGTATGTCGACCTGTGGAACCTCAAGTATATATACCTGTGGAACCTCAAGTATATGTAGCTGTGGAACCTCAAGTATATGTAGCTGTGGAACCTCAAGTATATGTAGCTGTAAACATCTCGTAGTGAGAGGGTATAAGTAAGAGGAGGAGGAGGAGGAGGAGGAGGAGGGCCTTTGGATAGGAGAGACCTGAGGGTAGGGGTGACGGTGGTGGTGGTGTTTGATGCGGGTGAGTGCTGAACGGTGTGATGGTGAGGGAAGGAATGTTTGGGTAAATATTTATGGGAAAGATTCGAGGAATATCTTTCTTTCAGCGAGTGTTCTGGAAATAGACAAAAAAGATATATATTGGTCTAGGAAGATGTATATAAAAAAAGACATTTACTTGTTCCTTATTGTTACGTCTTTGAAAACCAGGTGTGAAAATTTTACCTGAGAAAATACGTTTATATAAATACTGTATTCCGTCATTACTAAGTCATGACCTCACACACATTTAGCAATATTTCTCATCCATTAAAGACAAAGATAAATACACTGTACTCATATTCTTAGATGTTTATGAGGAATGTTTCTTGAAAAGGTGTTTACAGAGAGACTTAAACAGAATTACAGTAAACATCGATTAGAGAAAGATTAACTAGAGCGAAAAAAGTATTAAATAAATATATATCGAAATAACATGTAATGGATAATGAACTGGAGAAATGGTTGTGATGAGGGGGCGTAATGGTGGAGGAGGGAGGGCCAGAGGTAATGGTGGAGGACTGAGGGCCAGAGGTAATGGTGGAGGAGGGAGGGCCAGAGGTAATGGTGGCGGAGGGAGGACCAGAGGTAATGGTGGAGGAGGGAGGGCCAGAGGTAATGGTGGAGGACTGAGGGCCAGAGGTAATGGTGGAGGAGGGAGGCCAGGAGGTAATGGTGGAGGAGGGAGGACCAGAGGTAATGGTGGGAGGAGGGAGGACCAGAGGTAATGGTGGAGGACTGAGGGCCAGAGGTAATGGTGGAGGAGGGAGGACCAGAGGCTGGTGGAGGACTGAGGGCCAGAGGTAATGTGGCGGGAGGGCCAGGTAATGGTGGCGGAGGGAAGGCCAGAGGTAATGGTGGAGGAGGAGGACCAGAGGTAATGGTGGAGACTGAGGCCAGAGGTAATGGTGGAGGAGGGAGGACCAGAGGTATGGTGGAGGACGGAGGGCCAGAGCTAATGGTGGCGGAGGAGGGCCAGAGGTAATGGTGGCGGAGGGAAGGCCAGAGGTAATGGTGGCGGAGGGAGGACCAGAGTGCATGGTGGGAGGACTGAGGGCCAGAGGTAATGGTGGCGGAGGAGGGCCAGAGGTAATGGTGGAGGAGGGAGGACCAGAGGTAATGGTGGAGGACGGAGGGCCAGAGGTAATGGTGGAGGAGGGAGGACCAGAGGTAATGGTGGAGGACTGAGGGCCAAAGGTAATGGTGGCGGAGGGAGGGCCAGAGGTAATGGTGGAGGAGGGAGGACCAGAGGTAATGGTGGAGGACGGAGGACCAGAGGTAATGGCGGAGGTAGGACCAGAGGTAATGGTGGAGGAGGGAGGGCCAGAGGCTAATGGTGGAGGACTGAGGGCCAAAGGTAATAGTGGGGTGAGGGCCAGTGCCACCTTAACCTTCAGGCACCTGCTTTGGTATTCTGGTCTTTAGTTCAGTTTTCACTCGCTTCAGTCTTTTTTCAGAATCATATGTGCGGGGAACGAGAAAGGTCACTCGTGCGGTGTATGTTATCTAGGAAGTGAGGGGAAGAGAGAGAGAGAGAGAGAGAGAGAGAGAGAGAGAGAGAGAGAGAGATTACGATTTTTTCATCATTCATTATCATTTCTGACATTACCACCGTCTATACACATCACACTAGAATAGGGTTAGGATATAAGTACCTTTGCTAGTCTGTTCCTCAAGCAGATGTGAATAAGATTAAATGTAAAGTGTGCGGCCAGACATACTGCCTCATACTCCTGTACTCACGCAGTTGCAAATAAGTTACCCTTTATGTTTAGAAAAAAAAATAATTTATTTGAAATATTCTGTAACATTTAATGCCATAATATCCCTTGACCACTGGGGTTAGTTATACTGACCCTTTGTGAACTCTACAACTCTACTCTGTAATCCTTTCGCGCTACCGCTCACAGGATGAGTATGGGGTGCACAATAAACTAGCCCCTGTAAGTGGCAAAATCAGGACCTTTACTCTGGGATATAATACAAGTACACCTGTAAATATGGACCACAGGTACTGTACAGGGAGCCACAAGTGGTGATAATAAAACAAATGATGATAATACGTACAGTCCTCCTCTTACACCCAGTACTCTACACTTAGTACATATGACAATGTAATCACCCAGAGTACAATACCATTCTGCGTCATTGAAAATATTAATATACATGTTAATGAAATTTTCAAATTCGTAAAATTTTAAAAGTTTTGCTGTATAAAAAATAAATCGTAACATTAATAAAGAAGAGTGTGTCGCTGTTGAGTGATAACCAGGAATAGAATCGTATGTTGACAAGAGAGAAAAAAAAAAAGGTAAAATTCGTTGCGTAAAAGTCGAAAAAGAGTTAACATTGTTTCTTGCATTGAAAAACATGAGGCATTTTAACGGGATTACTGCCGCGAAAATAGATATAAACTAACAGCCACCAACCGCTAAAAAATACATAGATAACTTCCATGGCATTTCAAAATAGTGTTTGTAAATATTATTCCAACAGGAGGGCAGTGAATATGTTATTAACGGTTTAAATACGATATGTTCTTTGTAAAATACGGTCGACACATTTGATGAGAGCCAAGCCGATGCTCCTCTTATTTACACTGTTGTTATGTAACCTAATGAGTGGTGTGCTGGGGAGAGAGTGGTGGTGGTGGTGGTACCTAATGTTCTTCAACACTAGTTTATATCCTCATTAACCTAATTATACTCTTGGTAAGATGAGTTAGTATTCGAATACCCTTTCCGTCTACGATGACAGTAAATATTAGAAAATTAGGATAATTTTCCACTTGATTAAATTTGCTCATTGTCTTCTCATTCTACATCCGTAATTGTTATCTTTAAGGGATTATTTTTCTTCTCTTTTATGTAGAATTTGTGTTAATGTGGTTGTAGTTGTTGTTGTTTTAATGTTATTACTACGTCTCAACAACAAAGGTCTTTAAGCGAGTCACACCACATATCCAAGATTTCCTCGAGTTCTTCAGACAAGGGTCATGAGACAAGTATACAGTGGGATATTTCTCTTTGGATTATCATGTCCCATTTGTTGGTAGCTAAGCTGGAGGATGTGAGTGCTGGTAATGCAACGTAAGAAGTCTTGTGGGTATTTACTGCGCATCTGCTCACTCTACCAGACGAATCGCGAGCATTAATTGTTTGTAATATGATTTATCCAAGGAAATATTTGAGGCTCTCTTGAACATGGATCATGGAAAGTAATTTTACAGTGAAATCTCCTTATAACGGACTTCTTGCTCTATAAAATCCGTTAGATCGGAGTTGCACATCTAATAGATCCCCAATATAACGAACTTTCATTTCTAGATAGTTCGTTGGTGGATGGTTTCACATTTAACCGACCTTCGATATAACAGACTTTCCTTTCCATATAGTCCGTTAAATAGAGGTTTTACTGTATTCCCCTAGTTGGCGCCCTTTGAAGCACATGATACACCTAAGTCGGTACGGTACATTAATTCATAATAAAACACATTACTTCACGAGGAGGTACAAGTTATCCAGGACGTTACAGAAAACCTTTTCCATCTTTTATCTTCTTCCTGTCAAATAAATTTTTTAAATGAAGTTGGTGGTCAATTTAGGAACCCGGAGTGTGCCGAGTAGTTCACTGTCTGCTGGGGTGATGGCTCGGACGCCCAGAGAGACAGGCGTCACTCAATCGATGATGGATTGGTCAACCAGTTAATTTCATACTGGAAGGGTTGAGAGCGGGAACTGGTGCCTCTCCTCGTCACTCCACCTGATTATACAACATATATAATATTTACATTAATTTTAAAATTTTCCTAGAGGCATTTCACCAATTAATGCCATTCCAATCCATTGCTTCTGTACAACGAAGCTTAAGCTACCATTAAGCAACACGAGTTGATCTATTTCTGTACATTACATTTCCTTCTGTTGTTTTTCAAGTCTATTTTACAACCACGTGAACAAATAAAAACTCTTTCTTTTACCTTGTTCCGTGGAGCTCCAGTATTCACTTTCTACAATTTCGACAAGTTTGATATAGGAGTAATCACTCAGCATGACTAAGTTGGCTTAAGCAGGCAACTTGCATATACAAACCTGTTTTAATCTATGAGAGAGAGAGTGCGATTCCACAACGGGACATTTCAGTAATTGGGCTCAGGCGCTTATTATCATGCATCTTTCAATCCGATCTGATCAATACACTACTGAGATCAATTCCTCAACTTGAAAACAATGCCTGTGTGTTTTTAAGTAAAGTAATCTCGTCTCTGACTCATTTGAAGACGAGCGGGGAGGAGGACGGGAGTGAGTGAATCATTGATGTAGTAGTAGCGTGAGGAGGACCAGACGGGAAGAGGGGTGTGTTGTCCGAGCTAAAACAATCTTCTCTTTACACCTGGAAGATGTGAAGGTTAGGGTGGATGGGGAGGTGGGGAGATGAAGGGGGAGGAAGGGGGAGGGTGGAGGGGAAGGGGGAATGTAAGGGGAAGGAAGGAGGGGAAGATATGGGAAAGAGAAGGGTGAAGGGTGAGGATGAGGACAAGAGAGGGGGGAAGGAGAAGTAGAAAGATGAAGGGGTGCATAAAAATGGGGGAGAATAGGTAAGGAGGAGCATGAGGGGAAGGAGGTTGGAGCATGAATGGATGAGGGATTAGAGCATAAGTGAGATGGACCAGAAGAAGGGGGTAGTAGATGTCTCGGGTAAAGAGACATTCTCCATTACGTGAATTTATGTTTCTTTTATTTTACATATTTTTTTCTGATAAATTTATACACTAACGAAGGATTTAAATATATAACATGTTTATCCACGTAGTCTGTCTGTCTGTCTGTCTGTCTGTCTGTCTGTCTGGTGTTACTAAAAATAGGTCCAATTCTCACCTCGTTATGAGCGTACAGAGAGACTTCTACTTTAGTCCTTCCGCCCCCTGAGCGACCCACTGCCGGCCTCTTGTGTTCTGTGGGGCGAGGGGGATGGGGAGACTGGCGTGAGGTGAATGGGAGGTGACTAGGGTGAGGGGAATGGGGCAAAGTGGGGAGAGAGGCGGGGGAGTTGGGAGAGGAGAAGTGAGGAAGACTGCATATAGGGGTAGCGAGAAGAAAAGAAAGGAACAGAAGGTAATTAAGGAGAGAGACAGAGTGAGAAAGAGTTAATTCTCCTTCTCTTTCTCTCACTCACTCTTTCTCTTTTTCTATTTCTCTCTCTCTCTCTCTCTCTCTCTCTCTCTCTCTCTCTCTCTCTCTCTCTCTCTCTCTCTCTCTGCTTCTGTCTCTCTGTCTCTCTCTGTCTCTCTCTCTCTCTGTGTCTCTCTCTCTCCAAGCGCTGTCACACTCAACAAAGCTCATCCCTAACTACGGAAATAAAGTCCTGTTTTGATAATTTTCTTTTTTTCCCATCGATGATAAAAATGATAACACACTTTTTGCCCTTTTTGCATCGCCTTTAAAAGCATTAGCAATTTCTTTTCTCTTTTCAATTCACTTTTTTTCTTCTTCACAATAATGAAGAAGAGTTTACTTATAGACTTTTATTATTGTTATTATTGATTTTTGAGGGGGTGGGCAAGGATGGGTAATGATGACGTGTGTGTGTGTGTGTGTTTGTGTGTGTGTCTGTGTGTGTGTGTGTGTGTGTGTGTCTGTGTGTGTGTGTGTGTGTGTGTGTCTGTGTGTGTGTGTGTGTGTGTGTGTGTTGTGTGTGTTTGTTTGTTTGTGTGAGGGAGGAAGTAGAGAAAGGGGAGGGAAGGAAGAGGGAGAGAAGGGAAGGGGAGGAACGAAAGCAGGGGGGGAGGAAAGGGGGATGAAGAGTGCGGAAAGGGGGGGACAGTTCATTGACATCGTTTCAATGTCCGAAATTGCATAACTGTGTGATAATTTGATTTGCAACATTCCGCGTGCTGGTTTAGAATGATTTAACTATCGGTACATTCCACACACACACACACACACACACACACACACACACACACACACACACACACACATACAGTACAGGGACGTAATTGTTGCACATGACTCAACATACCATGAGTGGAATTGGCGTTATTTTCAGGCTAAATATCTGCGTGTTTCATAATAGGACAATCTCTGAGGACATTTGATCCTGCCTCTCTCTCTCTCTCTCTCTCTCTCTCTCTCTCTCTCTCTTACTCCCCCACCCCCCCCCCTCTCTCTCTCTCTCTCTCTCGGTCCAGTGAAACCTCAGTACCGGAATGTCTGTTATTGCGTTATTGATCTACTGCTCCTGGTGGCAATGTGTCTGTCAGTCTGTCTGTCTCTTTCACTCCGTCCATCTGGTGATCTGTATTGAAGGATTGGATGCCACTCCGTCCCCTCAACTTAATAGTAAAATGATCCGTGAGGGGCGGCGCGGATATAGCATACTGTGGGCATACCGATGATGATGATAGCAAATAAAGCTCTCTCACTACCACAAATTACTCTCAATATCACAATAAGACCATCACCATAAAGCATAATCACCATCACTATTATCGCTATTACTGTCACTATTATTGCTATTACTGTCGCTATTATCTCTATTACCATCACTATGAACGGTTTCACCATTAGCACACTATTAACGTCAATCGTTATCACCATTCTCCTTTTCAACACCATCACCACTGTGTGATGCATACAATCATTATCATCACCATTCATATCAAAATAACAATAATCATTACCACCACTATCACAACCATAAATAAATATCATCATCAATCTGTCACTATTATCATCACATTCATCATCGTTTATCAGCAATATCATCCTCATCATCACCATCTATCTGTCACCATCATCGTTATCATAATCACAGGTTATGTCTTCATCACAAATAAAATCAATACCCAGGTAATATTTTGATTTAGTGTGTAAATTAACTTCTACTTTATCACGATATTCACTCAGCTGGTGGGGGGGGGGGATCCATCTTACCTTCAGTTAAAACAATGCTTAGTCCATCAATCCTTCAAACAACATGGCTAAGAAAGCTTGATTCCTAACTCAAGCCTTTTTTGTGTATTATATTTATGGAGATGAAAAAAAAAAGTCAAATTTGAAACCCAGAGATTTTTTTTTAAAAAGTTTTATTGAGGTGAAAGTAAAAATAGAAAGTAAAAATATTTGAGTAAAAACAGTAAGAATGTATGTATTTTATAAGGTGTTATTTGGGTGTTTCTCAGAACGCTCTTCATAACATTTGCATGAAGATAACGGAAGTAGACTGTCACAGGATGTCCCACTAACATATGACCAGCATTTGTTGTGGCTTCATTAAATATTAAATGTAATTGAGCGCCAAACGAAGGTCTTACCAACAGCGTGTGTGTGTGTGTGTGTGTGTGTGTGTGTGTGTGTGTGTGTGTGTGTGTGTGTGTGTGTGTTGTCAGGCCGTAATTCCTTAATAATTTTCAGAGAGGAATATGAACTTTAGCCACAACAACATCTTACGACAGGTACAAGAGAGTCGAAGAGACAAAAGTTGGAAGAATTAAAGTTTAGAGATTTTTCTGGTTTTTTCTTCTTTTAGTCTTGTGTGGTGTGGGATGAGGTAAGAGGAGAGACACACTTGACACGTTCTGGGAAATGTTGGTGCTTGTGGTGGCGTCGTGTTCCTAATAACTACAAATCACACGAGATGGCAATAGTCTTTCCCCTCCGAGTTATTTTTATCTCCCTCTTCTCATCAGGCAACACCACACCTCTCCTGTACAACACTTTAACTTTACCTCTCAGATCCTTCCTCTGTGAGTTTATTGTTATTAATCAGTGAAGGAGAATTTTTTTTTTACGGTTCAATCAGTTATTTACTACATCTCACAAATAAACTAATTTTCACTCGACCTTTCCACTCATCTTTACAAACACCCGGCAAGGTTTATCCACTGGTGCCGACAATATACATGGAAATCTCTCCGGGAATCAACATCTCCGAGCTTCATTACAGAAACTGATATAAACTTCAACTTCCTTTTCCAGAGTTCGTGACCTTACCTCTAGTAGGAACTATAGTAGACCTCAGCTCAGGGCGGCGAGTTCGTCTTGTAATGGATTGCTGTTCCTATGTCTGGGGACCTGCGTTTCAATCCTCCTTGACAAATCTAATTTAAAGCAAGACGCCTTACCAACAACGCCGCATCCCGCACTCACGCCTTCACCTCCTCCTCCCCTTTCATGTCCCTCGTCTTAGATTGCTTTTTCGCTGCTTTTACGGTGAACTCTTTTGTAATATTCATTATAATTTACAATACCACAAGTATTTAGTTACCGACTAGCTGGTAGACACAAAATCTAATGTTATTGTTTTTTTCTCATTAAACATGTTACTGAATAAACCCCCGCCTTCTCACTCTCCCCCTCTCTCTCTCCCTCACTCAATTATCCTTAAATTGGTGAATATACACACATAAACATACACATTCTATAAATAGACACTCCTCTTCTCTTTTTTTCTTCTCGGAAACGCCAAAGTCTTGTTGCTTGCGTTCACCAAACAAATGCCAGTGTAGTGTGTTGAATATGTATGTACAGCGCCTGTCATGTGCGTGTCCGCCCCCAGTTCACCGGGTGGAGAGAAAATTATGGCTCAGGATTCTTTCCACGGCTACTGTGTATGTGTGAACTAAGTTGTTTTTTGTGTGTCCTCCGGCCCGAAGTTTACATTGAATCGACGCTTCCCAGATTCGTGAGTGTTAGCTACAGATTTGCTTTTAAAATTTACATGAGAGCATGAATAACTGATGGACTGCAATGATGAACGCGTTCTTGCAACCAGCTTAATGTGTTGAAAGTCCCTGTCTTTTGTATAGATAGATAGATATTGAATTAGGTGGGAAGTTAAAAACCAGTCTCAGGAATTTGATGCACATGTTAATGTTTTGGTTTTCTGCATGCACATTATGTACAGTTACAATCCCCTCCCCCCAAAAATAAATCTATCAATAGCAAGTCTACGGACTTGGCGCACCCTCATTCAACTACTACTACAAATGAAAGCCGGGCATCGTGTGTGTCCCGTCCCGACGACAATTGTCGAGTCGTAACTGACTGAATCCTCGCAAATAATTGGAGGCTCTCTTTCTTGCCTGCTGTCCGCAGACACGAATGGCCGTCGGCCGCTCATGGCTGCTGCTGCACATGTTCTATGAGGCGCACGTCCTCCTTCTCTCTGGGAAGAAGCACTCCATCCCACGAAAGCCTCTTCACACCCCCTGGCTGGAGGGAAGGCGAAGCTAAGGCGGAAGAAAGGCCAAGCGAACGGACATACACTCGTTCAGTAGTTTGGTGATGAGGCATGATGAAGGTGGGGCTCACACCTCAACAAAACACACGAGCATGAGGATGAAATATGATTCAGAACATTGACCTGATATGGTATGTTGGTAGGGCTATCATGTATACTAATATAGAACGACAGCACAAAGTGTAGTGTATGTCCGTTCGCTTGGCCTTTCTTCCGCCTTAGCTTCGCCTTTCCTCCACCCAGAGGGGGGAGGGGGTGAAGGAACTTTGGATTGTGACTGAACACGATCCCACACACACACACAAACTCATATAAATACCCATTAGAAGTATCACACACACACACACACACACACACGCACGCACATGTTTATAATCAGACACACAGATAAAGACAAAAATCAAAGATACTCATCTAAATTAATGAAGCCACCTGCAACCATTTTTAAACAGTCTTGACGACCAATTAAAAGAAGATTGCATTATCACGCAGACCATTAGTTTGTTGCCGAGGTGCTCATTACACATGCAAAGATGGAGCTAACATACGTTTAATTACAAGAATTAGCATAGCGCAAGACTGGAGTACGACGACCAGACGTTATTAATGGCCTTAGAGTGTATTTTGTGTTAGTGTGTAATTACTGCGTGTACTGTGCCAGGTAACGAGCTGATAGCTGCCTAACCTCACTCATTCATCATAACAAGTTTCTGCAGGAGTAGTTTCTTTGTCCGTCTGTTTATCTGTAAATCTCGTGTTTGTTTTCTGGTGTGTGTGTGTGTCTTTCTTGTTTGGTTATGGAGTCTTGTTTTGTTTACACTCTTCAATATATATATATGTATATGAGTACACACATAAACACACACTCCGACGACCACAGTATTTTTATATATTTACCAATAATTTCCCAAAGTCCCTCTCCTCCTCCTTCACACACACACGGTGTAGGTGCTCAATCAGAGTGAGTGTGGCAACCGTGTGTGTGTGTTGTGGAGCGTCACGACATATTGGCACCATCTCTGCCCTCAGCGTTATATGGAACTTGTCTCCTGGGGTGATAAAGGGGGTTCTTCCCTCCTCCGCTGCCTCTGATGTAACTCTCTTCTGCAGGTCTGTGTCGGATGTGTTCGAGAGCGAGTTGTTAGTCGTCTGTGTCACGAATGAGTCTTGCCACAAAAAGCATCTTTATTTATGTGATGACCATAGTGATGTCTGCTGCCAAGGTGATGTGTCCGTTTTATGTCTTTCGTCACTTGTGGTACTTCTTGCAACGGCAGTGTGAGATGTCTTCCTTATTAGACTTCTTTCCTCTCGTCACTCATGTTTATTACTGGTACCACAAAACTTTTAAGGAATGATCGTAGTTTTCTTTCGTCCAACTCATCGGCTTTTATGGAATTATTTACCTCAGAGGATTTTAAGGATATTTTTAATTTTCTCTTCGCTTTATTTTAAGGAATTTATCAGATTTATAATAATATTAGTAATTTAAATAACGTTTCCGCTGCACTCTCTCATGTACCTCGTCTGTCTGTTACTGAACCTCTCACCTCAAGTTACACCAAGTTACATGAATAATATTATTGCATTCCCCGTGACTCTGATATTTTGTCTCTACCATCAGAACTTGCTACTTGCATTTTCTTAACGTTCCTTTTTCACGTCTTCTCCTACTCCTCCTCCTCCTCCTCCTCCCCTGCTACTTCTCAGAACTTTGTCGGAACAGTTCTTTTTCTGAAACTTTTATTCCCCCGCGTAGCTGACTCCTGCCTCATAAATCATTCGACTTTATGGAATGATCATGATTTTGCCTATAAGTTCCAAAGTTTGTTTTTCGATCTTCTTCGTGTCAGCTGTTTCTCACTTGAGTCCTCAGAGGTGTGTGTGTGTGTGTGTGTGTGTGTGTGTGTGTGTGTGTGTGTGTGTGTGTGTGTGTGTGTGTGTGTGTGTGTGTGTGTGTGTGTCCATGAAAGTGTTAGCCCCCTGGTTTATTTTTCCACAATAATCGTATTTCGATAGCTTTCTCCGTAACTTGGAAAAACTTTTGTATTGAATTTTCTTGATTTATGGTACTTGTCAGGTTCTCTTATGGCAGTTTTTCACGAGTTTACTTATTTTTTTCTTCTGGTGTTTATAATGATTTTGAAATTGTAATTGACTCCTGAATGATCATTATTATTTTTATTCTTTAGTACATTATTTTTTCCACCCTTGTTTTTTGGAAACTTATTTTTCTACTTTGCTTATTTCATTTTGTATCACCAAAGTATATTTATTGATATATTTTTTTGTCTCTCTAAGCTTCTCTATATAGTTCTTACTTCACTCATCACGTTTGTGTTGGATAAAATGTTCAGGAAGTTGTTTGGTTCACGTGTCAGTGATTTCTTACCCTAGTCTACTAATGTTGCTCGTCAAGTCTTACACCAGATACATTTGTCAGAGAGGTGACAGTTCTGTGTTCCAGTGACCTCTAAACCTCTTTTTTCACTGCTTGCATTTTCTTCTGTGTTATCTTTGTCTCGTGTCTTTTCCACCTACGGATATTTCTCACGCTTCCGTCAGATACATTTCTCAGGAGTCTTGGTTTTGTCTTACTGATTTCTTACATGAATATATTTATGTGGGATTATTTTTTTTAATGTTTATTTAAATTATGAAATTTATATGCGATATTATTTATGATTTTCTATGTCTCAGATTTCCTAATGTTTATCGTCCAGGAATGTTTCTATAATTCTATATTTTTGCCTATGACTGCCAAATCTTCTATGGTTTGGGATGGCTGGGGGCTGGGGGGAGGGAGGGGGGGGGAGACTTATATCCTTATTTTTCTTTTGTATATTAATTGATAATTTCTCATCTAGAGAGTATTTGTTTTCCGAGAATTTGATAAAATATTTATTTCCGTCGACTATGATATTTTTTTTAGATTTAGTGTCATTGTTCCTCTAGTTATTCTTCTCTTTAATATTTCTATAAATAGCGAAATGTTTTTTTCTGTTTTTGTTTTTTGTTTTATTATCTGCTCTTCAATTTTATTTCTATTATACTCTATTTGTTCAGTTTGTTTATTGTTTGTTTATTGCTTAGGATTATATTTTGTTTACTTCATTATCTGTGTATTGATTTATTTATTTACTTGGGGCGTTTCTTATGTGCAAGTTGAATAAGTTTTTCAGAAAGTCTGATCGTTCTCGGTGCAACTAATTTCTTACTCTGAAAAAGTATCTGTTTCTTCCACGAGGAGGATCGTCGTTGTTGTTGTGTGAAGTTTGTTGTGGATTATCTTTGTTTATGTTAGTTTTCTCTGTCCTATACTTATACACATTCACACACATACATATACGCACACACACACACACACACACACACTCACACACACACGAAATAAGCATCAGTATCCATCAACTGGTCATAATATTGTAAATAACTTGCTTTACCCTCCAGCTGTCACTCTCTCAGCGGCTCCACACGACTTTATGAGGGCAAAACCTTTCCTAAGAAGACTTTGTAGTTTTCAATAATCGTAACTTTTTCTGTTAGTTCTAATCTTTGGAGGAACACGTATATACAGTATAGTTAAACCTCCAAATACTAAACGCTTGAGCACCAGGAAGTCCGTACAACGAGACGGTTTTGACCTAATATACAACACTCAGAGGTTTCCGATTAGCGTGATATCCCTGATAGTGGAGCTAACATCCCGTAATCTCGCTCGAGCGCCTCAGGCACGCGTCCCCGGGTCACGAACACCCGAATATTACGTTGGCCCTCCTAGCATGGCATGACCTGTTTTATCTGTCCATTTTAGTGAAATTTTCAAGTATATATTCGTATACTCCTACACTGTATTCCTTATACACTACAATAATTATAGTAAATATATCAGGTGTTCTCTCTCTCTCTCTCTCTCTCTCTCTCTCTCTCTCTCTCTCTCTCTCTCTCTCTCTCTCTCTCTCTCTCTCTATATATATATATATATATATATATATATATATATATATATATATATATATATATATATATAAATAAATAAATCTTCTGGACCAGCTCTCATTCGTTTAGCGATAAGCAGAAGATTAGTGGTATGCTAATACAGTATTATTAATTTATAGAAAACTTACATATCAGTTTATTACAGCATCCCCCCTCTCTCTCTCTCTCTCTCTCCCCCTGCTCGAGGTGTCGAGTGAGGGAGTCTAATTGTATTACCCTTCTCTGAGAATACCCGCTGGCATTGAAATGGCCCCAGCAATCCGGCGATCCTTGTGTATAGCACAGTTAGGGTAGAGCAGGAGTAATGAGACGCCTAGCGGCTTTGTAACGGCACTTGTAGCCTGTTGATGTCGCTGTATAGCGCACTGAAGGCAGACCGGAAACCACTTGATACATTTACGGTTCTGGAAGCTGGAAGGGTATTGGTGAAATGGCGATGCATATACTGTACACTATCACCTGACAGAGTAGGAGTGTCCAGAAATAACAGACGGCGCTTTCCAATTAGCTATACAGAATTACAACACAAAACAGAGTAGTAAAAGAAAAGACATAATCTCTGTAACGACTCTGGCGAACTGATGATGTAGATGTATAGCCCAAAAACAAACAAATAGTCCACGAGAATTACAACAGGCACTACTTTTAATAGGAACCAAATTACTAGTAGCTTCCTCTCACCTGTACACACACACACACACACACACACACACATAACGGAGGTAACTGTATAGGCTAGATATATCGGCGGGGTACTACAGTAATCCTGTTTCTTGTTGCATGTTCATTTTTCTTCCATAATTTCAGGACAAGTAGCGTAAGTGGCGTCGCCTTGTCACGAAGATCCGCGCTAAACTATCGGTTCATTCTCTCAGGTGTACAGGTGTAGACATGAGAAAGAGAACAAAGAAATAGATAAAAAAAGAACTGAGCAATAAGAGAGAACAAAACAATAAAGATGAGGAGAGAAGAACAAAGAAAAAGTTATATAACAAGAGAGAGAGAGAGAGAGAGAGAGAGAGAGAGAGAGAGAGAGAGAGAGAGACGCCTGAACGTGCCTCGTGTTCACATAGAATAACACTTATATATCTCAAGGTATTTTACTTTTGGGAACGACAATTTGCTTCATTCAGAGTCGTGTGTGTGTGTGTGTGTGTGTGTGTGTGTGTGTGTGTGTGTGTGTGTGTGTGTGTGTGTGTGTGTGTCCCTTTTCTGTTACCCACACCATGAACTAAAGTATTATAAATCTAAACATAAATATAAATTATGTCTGTGTGTATATAAATCGATTGTTTATATAAGACTCTAATAAATAAAGCAGACATAAGAAATAAGAAGACAAACAGAGGAGAAAATGTTTATATTTTTCATTCTTCTATATTTAGATTTTGTCTGAAACATAAAAGAAGAAATTATTCATTTCTAACCAGCATAAATATTTGCATGAGTCTTAATTGTCATATCAGGGAGGTTGGTTTTGCAGGTACAATGGAAAAAGAAAACAGGATGTAAATAAACATGTTTTATTTTATTCAATTTGCTTGTAAAGATACACAAGGATACGAGGCTCTCCTTACCCGAGCGGGGAGGGTTTAAAGTGGTCGGGGCCCCGTACACTGAGAGGGGCGGTCTGAGAGTGATGGTGCCGTCTATTTTTGGATAACAAGGGCTTAAGCATTTTGTGTGTGTACGCCTGTATGATATTTGTGTCTGTTTCTTTCTTCACACTTTAACAATGTTTCCTATACAAAATCCATGTTTGTTTATAGACGGTCATGGCTGAGGATGGTCGTCACAGAGAAAATAATAAAGCTTCCTAAGATTGATCTCACCAAGAACTGTCATCTATGTCTTGTTTGTTCACCACACTCGTCTGAGCCGTAAAATGATTACGATATTACAAAAATAACAAACGTTTGTTCAAACTCTTCAGAGGCCTGGTACAGTGCCCTCTAGCGACGAGGCAGCCACTCACTGGAGCAACACCTTACTAGTACAGCAGATGGCTTTGTTTACTGTAGGTGTGTGTGTGTGTGTGTGCGCATATTCACATATACCAAAGTTACTTAACGTCACATAGGCAACCAACCTTGTTCGGTGTCAGTCCTTGTGGTCCTTTGGGCGGGATGTCATCATACACACTGTCTGAGCAACTCCCTGGCGGACTCAGTGACTTACCCGAGTCAGAGGTAGTGCTCCTGCTCCCCTTGACACACACACACACACACACACACAGGTGCTTGTGCCAGTGTGAGAGGGTCGATACTTGTGGAACGAGTCAGGTGAACATGAGGCTGGAGTGGAGCCTTCCTGAATCACTCATGCAATAAGCCTCATCGAAATCTCAGTAATTAATACCTGGATTGATGTAGTCGGACCTCGTGATCCCTCGTGTCAGCCTTCATGAGAGTTTGGGGATAAGGAAAACCAATTATTTCCACGTGTATCTTTATATATTCTGTCTTAGCAGCGTACGGGGTAGAAAAAGATAAAGGAGATCCAACTACTGATGACAGAAACTTCAATCGTGATGCAAATTCGTCGTCAGTGATGGATTAACAGAGCTTCCTGAGTTAATTATGCTGTAATCATGACCTATGCATATATTGACCTTCAGCCCGAGTGTACCCTGTCAAGCATTAGTCTTAAGAGGGTGGGGGGGGGAGATATTTGAGTGTATGTGTGTTTGTGGGGGTGTGTCTGGAACTGTAGAAGTTTACACGTTCCTGGTAAAACACCCGATCAAAACAAACAAACAAATAAAGAAATAAACAAACGACACAGCTTATCGACACCTTTTGCTTTGATCGTTGTCGCCGAAAAAAAAAACCCACCCCAACTTGTAAGTACAGTCGGTCCGCATTCAACAGTCCCTCAAGCGTGACCAGGTGGAGAATTACAGTAACTACAACACCACCACTCCCTTATTATCAAAGTTCAAGTCATTTACGCCGAAACTCTCGATTAACAACATGTACCAACAACTACGTATTATCGGACACACTACTAAGAACATTCCTGTGTTAGAGAGTGGAACATCGAAAACTCTGTTGCGTTAATATTATGCTAGTGGTAAAGAGGAAAAAGACAAGAAGGACCTCACAGCATCACCCAACATTCTCTCACCTCCTGGGGTTATCAGTCAACACATTCTTAATCTCAGCAAGACTCTCGAAAAACTCAATAAAATTTTTCCCTTTTATTTGGGTTGTCTCATGAGGCCACAGAGACACTCTTCGCCCAGATTGCAATACACTGCAAAGAATGTTTTCTCGAGACTCTTGTTGGGTGATGCTTGAAGAAAGATATGAATCACAAAGGCAGGATGAATGATCTGTCAGGACTGAGGCAGACATTGAGCAAGGAAATGAATCACAGAGCGGGTTGACTGCTGACAGTGTGAAAAATCAGAGTCTCGCTGGTGAAGATCGGAGGGTGTGATGAGGGTGGAAAGGATATTACTCTTCTCTTCTTCCCTCCCAGAGATTAAGTAGAGAAGGTTCTGGTTCTGGCAGCATTTATAAGGGGAAGTAACTGATGAAGGTGAAATCAGTGTAAGCGACTAACTTGCCGTACAAAATATAATAAAAAATCTTAGAGTCAGTAGAGAATCTCTGGTAATCACAGTCCTGACAAACAAAGCCTCGACATACAACACGCTGTTAAACTGACCTAAGTATATATCCAAGACAAGAGAATTATATAATTTTAAAACAAACAAAACAATTTATTCACATCCAAGAAAAAGAATTACACCATCATTATTTTGGTAACATTAACAAAAAACACTCATTAAGACTCACATAATTTGGATAGAAAACTTTTAACACTGATCAACTACAAGAATGTGGTTATACTAAAGACCAGGTAATGACGCAGTTACCTGGGCGGGTTAAGACAACAGTGCCGCCTTACCTGGCTGTCGGGAGAACCTCGTTATATAAACAATACCTGTAGGGGCGGAGAAAGAGGTTGTACAGTAGGTAGGTTGAGGGTCAGGGAGACAAATGAGATGATTAGGAGAAAGGATTAGAGCGGCCCAGAGCAGGAAACAGCAAGGCAGAGACTGAGTGAGAGATTAACACTGTGAGGTGCTGAGGGTAGATGAGAAGGTGAGAGGTGCTGAGAGTTGACGAGAATGTGAGAGGTGCTGAGAGTAGACGAGAATGTGAGAGAAAGGTGGAAGTGAGAGGGGGAGAGGGGGTGGATAGCTATAGAGGTAGAGACAGACAGACAGACAGAGTTAATAAGCAGAGGAAGGTATTTTAAGCAAGACAAGGATCACACTTTCGTTTTTATAATATTATTACTGCGCTTCAACAACGAAGGTCTTTAAACACGTAGCAAAGTTTGTAATACATTAATCCAACAACGAAAACAATAGATGGAACTCTCTGTTGTTTTTTAATACCATACTGTACATTTAGATGGTGTAAGGGGAAAAGCCTGACTGGGAGGCACTGAAGGAAAGCTCTGAATGATTATGTAAATGATTAGTCACTAAGACACGTCGAGGGGTCTGGAGACACGCGAGACTGATGATAGTGAAGGGCTGATGAAGATGACTGATGGAATATGACACACCATCTATTATGAGTGAGGGAAATAATCTCTCCACTGGTCAGGATGAGGTATTGGGTAGTGGTGACAATATACCTCACTAAATCATTATCTTTTTCTTCTTGTTCTTGTTCTTGTTCTTATTCTTGTTCTTATTGTTCTTCTCATCATTCTCTTATCCTTCACCTTCTCTTTCCATATTGGAGGGAAAATCCTTATTAATTAATCTCCTGTAAATTATAGAAAACGAGGAATTATTTTTTAGGAGGGAACTCTGCTGATTAGGACTGTTTTTTCTATGAGACTTGTACAGGAAAGCATCATACGAGTCATATATGAAAACCAGGTAGTGGAGGTGGTGAATCATTTTTGTCAGGGTGTCTCTAACGGCAGGACAATGAAGGAGGCGGCTATGACGTCACACCTCTTGAATGAAATGAATGAAGTCACAGAACGAAATGTAAATAAGAGTCGGTGATGTATTCCGCGTCATGGAGAGAGTGAGGAAAAATTACAACTTTTTTATTTTTTGTTGGAACTGGAGAAGAGAGTTGAATAAGAGAGATGCAGATAAGAACATAAGAACAAAAGAATGGAGGAAACTGTAGCAGGCCTATTGGTCCCATACTGGGCAGTCCCGTTTACACCCAACCCCTATTGCTCATATATCCATCCAACCTATGTTTGAAGTTATCCATCGTATTCGAGTCACTAATGATGTTTGGTAACTTGTTCCATTCATCCACTACTCTATTTCCAAACCAATGTTTACCTATTTCGCGCCTAAATCTAAATTTGTCTGATTTAAAACCACTGTTACGAGTTCGCTCCTGGTTGGATAGTTTGAGTACCTTTGTTATGTCCCCTTTGTTTAACCCTGACTTCCATTTATACACCTCTATCATATCGCCCCTCACTCTACGTCTCTCGAGGGAGTGCAAATTAAGATGCTTTAACCTGCCTCTGTACTCGAGGTTCCTAATACCCTGGATTAATCTTGTCATTCTCCTCTGAATTCTTTCTAGGGATTCTATATCCATTCTGTAATACGGTGACCAGAATTGAACTGCGTAATCCAAGTGAGGTCTCACAAGCGCAAGATATAGTTTCAGGATGACCTCTCTAGTTTTGTAACTAACACTCCTAGTTATGTAACTATAATAATAAGGGTTACAATAACAATAGTGGTAATAGAAGTACTTAAATGATGATGATGATGATGATGATGATGATGATTGTAATGATGGTGATAATTACATCCACTTTTCCTCTCCATACCCTCTTCTTACTATTAGGGTGATCTGAGGAAGAGTAAACACACACACACACACACACACGTTGTTGATAACTTCATGTATTTAGATACCTCAAAAACCCTGGTCTTGAAGCACCTCCTACCGCCTGAAGCTTGAAACCAGACAGAAACATTCATAATTAATAAAAAAAACCCAGATTCTTCTTATACATTACCTTCATTTATTGCTATTCATTCATTTATTCACGATGTTTTGGTACTGTCTCTTGCACAAGATGGTCATTAGGCATTAGTTGTTTCTCTATTATATTTTTAATCTCTTCCTCGTTGCCCATCTACCATCTTGTATTCAGTTACCCAAAGGAAGAACGAGAATAAAAATACAAAAATGACAATAACACAACAAAAACAAGAAAAATAATAACAATAGATATTCTTACGACTAAATGAGAAAAAAAATCTATTCTGGTTGAAAATAAAATAAATGTCGTCCTAAATGATAACACACAGAAATAATACGACCACCATCTTCTATTCTCTCAATAAGTAGGAAAAAAAAATCAAAGAGAAAACGTGACAAATTTGCAAGGCATTAGAGGGAATTTCTGGGAGGAATAACTGAGGAAAATGGAAATGAGAGCCCACGAAAGTTAATGACAACGCGGGTCGGGCTGCTGGGAATAATTTCATCCTAAGACTTAGAAATGGCGGTGAGGCCCAAGCTTAGGTATTATGAAGTGGTAACTGAGTGATGTTCCCGTCAGGTGCAGTTGAAGACGAGTTGACTGTGTTGCTGCCAGGTGTTGAGGACGAATTGACTGTTCCTATCAGGTGTTGAGGATGAATTGACTGTTCCTATCAGGTGTTGGGGACGAGTTGACTGTGTTGCTGCCAGATGTTGAGGACGAATTGACTGTTCCTATCAGTGTTGAGAATTGACTGATTGACTGTGTTGCTGTCAGGTGTTCAGGACGAATTGACTCTTTCTGTCAGATGTTGAGGACGAATTGACTGAACCTACTAAATGATATTGTAATCTCAGGCTTAGGCTTCATTAACAAACAATTTGACGATGTTGTAATATTTACATGTTAGTTAAAAAAAAACTTGTTTATTAACGCCAGCGGAAGTAAAACATGTAAATTCTTATAACTGCTAAATTTATAAATAGTTTTTTTCTGTTCAATTAACCACACACGCATATTGTTAATTAAATGTGACAGTTGTATTATGATTTTATGTCACTCGCCCTGTTAAGTGATTATTATTCAATTGTTTACTTTTGCATTGAACTTTATATATATATACATATATATTATTTATTTTCATTAAGTGAATTTTATACATATTGTAAGATTATTGTTTAGATTATAATTCCTATGAAAATAATATTGTCCTTAATACAATATTCAAAGAGGGTTCATAACAACAGCTGAT
Source organism: Homarus americanus (assembly GCF_018991925.1). Classification (NCBI taxonomy): domain Eukaryota; kingdom Metazoa; phylum Arthropoda; class Malacostraca; order Decapoda; family Nephropidae; genus Homarus; species Homarus americanus. The sequence goes on from NW_024755865.1 coordinate 243,248, forward strand.
TTCCATATAATACTTCTAAAGGGATGGTAATATTGTTATTATTCTCACCCAAGAAATACTTTTCATCGAGTAAAGGAATCAGACCCGTACCAGCACACAGAGACTCGAGCGTCTAATATAACACGAAGCTTGAAGGTGTAGAAAGGTGAAGTGGTGGTGCAGGAGAGAGAGAGACAGATCTTATATTGTTCTTCAGGTCACGCTTACGGTGATATGTGATGTGTTTTTACAGTTACAGAGCCATGTGAAAGTTTAAATTGCTAACATGAAAAGAAAGAGGCGAAGATGAGAGAGAGAGAGAGAGAGAGAGAGAGAGAGAGAGAGAGAGAGAGAGAGAGAGAGAGAGAGATTTACAACCCACAAGATTTTCACGTAACCTTTTCTACATCAACAGAAAAAAATCCCTTAATTTCTACAAGTTCAAATTTAGTAAAAGACAGACAACTATTTATATCATTCAATTAAATATTTATAATGTTCTCTATTAAAAAAAATCAAGGTTTATTTTTATTATCCATTAGGGTATGATAACAAATGTCTAGTGCATATCTAAGTTAATATAAAGAGGAGTTAAAGGATTATGCACAATGGTGAGGGCAATGTGATAAACAGTTACGTTATAGTGACGAGTCAGGGTGAGGGGTGCACTGAGGAGCTCGCGGGGTAATGGGGCCGGGGGTGTAATGTAGAACCTTTGATGTGAGTGGGCCGGGGGCGCAGCGTAGAACCGGACCGGATGGAGAACAGAATTTCCCCTTCCCACCTTCCTCCCGTCCCCAGCCTACAGGAGAAGAGTTCATATAGCTAAATAACTCGGCTTAAAACAAAATACTGTATTAAATTGCATATAACATGGGGGTATACTTCCTTACGATGTAGTTCAGCACAAGAGGATTATCCGTCTATTTTGTTTTACGAGCTATTAGTGGCGAGTTATGGGGGGGGGAACTTTATCGTGTGTATGTTTGACTCATAACATCATTCTGGAGGAAAAAGTACAACCAAGCGAAAAAAACTTGTCTATTTTTTTTTACATATTAATATATTTACGGGTACTATTTTGGCTTGAAGTTATAATCAGTGAAAACAACAACAAAAACAACAACACTAAAAGCAACAATAAAACAAAACAAAAAAACAAAAACAATAAAAACAACAATGACATGAAAACATACACAATTAAAACAACAAAAACAAAATCAATAACAACACAAACAACAAAAACGACAACAAATAAAAACAAAAACAGCAACAAAAACAACAACACCTGTATGATCAGTAAGTGATATAGAGTGAAATAATAATCAACTGTTTCTGTAATACAATTAGATAACATTGGATGAAACAGTGAAACAGTGATGGTGCTACCGTGAAACAATGATCAAGGAATAAAGCGAAACAGTGAAACAGATATAAAAGTGATACAGTGAAACAAGTAAACAGGAAAGACAAGATGAACGAGACAGTAACACAATGAAGCATCGATAAAATGAAACATTGACACAGTGATAAAGTGAAACATGGGTCGAGTGAAACGGTGAATACATTCCTATATCATCAGTCATACATTTGAGTGAAAGACTTGCACATCAGCGTCACAGAGGAACATAGATCATAATGAAAAGAAGCATTGGACAAAAAGAAGGAAAAATGAAGGCTATAGAAGGAGAAAGATAAATAGAGAAGAAGAACCAGGCGACATAATAATAATAATAAAAAGAACGAGAGGAAAAAGACGAAAGATGAAAGAAGATAAAGAAAAAAAGATTAGAGAAGAAGAAGAAGCAGTCGAAATAAAAAGAAGAATAACGAGAGGATGAAGGAAAAACATGAACTCAAAAACTTTGTTCTGTTAGATGGAAAAAAAAAATACGTGAAAATTCTAAATGTTTTGCAATTAAGTCCTCATGAACAAGGCTCTCGGTGAGCACCTGAAATATACCGCTGATGTTTTTTGCACGAGCGTATTAGTGTTTTAAAAGGTGTTTCTACATCTGTATATTAAATTTAACTGTGCGAATTAATAGTCCATACATGAGCGAGACCACTGTTACCCAGAGCTGCGATTCTCAAAAGTTTCGTACGTGAGTTTGGTTTATTCATTCATTGGAGTTGTATTAATGTTTCTATTTATCATTAGGGGAGGTAAAATTAATATACGAATCATTCAGAATATCACTCTTTCTTTCTTTCTTTCTTTCTTTCTTTCTCTCTTCCTTTCTTTCTCTCTTTCTTTCTTTCTATCAATCTATCTATCTTTCTTTCTTTCTCTCTTCCTTTCTTTCTTTCTTCCTTTCTTTCTCTCTTTCTTTCTTTCTCTCCATGGCTTCCTTGCCGAGAAATCAGGGTCGTCTCAAAGCGCCATCTGATGATTAATGAAGAGATAAGGATCCTGGAATGACAGGTCAGGTGACTTTGGGAGGGGCGAGTGTCTGGCCATCTGTTAAATACCATGACGCACGTCTGGCCCAGTGATAAGCATCATGACGCATGCCTGGCCCAGCCTCCTGCACCACGACACATGCCTGGCCCAGCCACCTGCACCACGACACATGCCTGGCCCAGCCTCCTGCACCATAACACATGCCTGGCCCAGCCTCCTGCACTACGACACATGCCTGCCCCAGCCTCCTGCACCACGACACATGCCTGGCCCAGCCTCCTGCACCATAACACATTCCTGGCCCAGCCTCCTGCACTACGACACATGACTGGCCCAGCCTCCTGCACCACGATACATGACTGGCCCAGCCTCCTGCACCATAACACATGCCTGGCCCAGCCTCCTGCACTAACACATTCCTGGCCCAGCCTCCTGCACTACGACACATGACTGGCCCAGCCTCCTGCACCACGATACATGACTGGCCCAGCCTCCTGCACCATAACACATGCCTGGCCCAGCCTCCTGCACCATAACACATGCCTGGCCCAGCCTCCTGCCCCACGACACATGCCTGGCCCAGCCTCCTGCACCATAACACATGCCTGGCCCAGCCTCCCGCAGTATGACACAGACGCAGCTTAGCAGTTGATAATGTGGCGAAATTCTCGGTATTGACTACACATTCAAGGTAGACCCACATTATCAGCTTAACGCTAATTAAAGGTTTACGAACATTGTGAATCAGTATAAGTATATAGGCCGCGGCACCTGAGACCCAAGACGTGCAAGCATGAATTAGCTGTCAGGCAACATGCATTTATCAGAGATGATTCAACTGTGGGGCATGACAGATATGTCAGACACGTGGAAATAACTGCCATGCAGACCACAACTGTTAAGTCCCATGCAGCTGCCTCATAAGTCACGAATTTCTTGTAGGACAGAACTGTCATGCGGTGGACAGCCAGGGAAAAATAATTGTCAGAGATATTTACAAGTGTCAGGATAAACACGGCTGTTATATAGCATGTTGATCTTCGGCAAAATTACCTGTCAGTCAGCAGTCTTTTAATACAGAGTGCAGCTGCCAGGCGGACACAGCTGGAACTTAGCAAGTAACTGCCAGGCACTTGATAAGTATTGTTGTTTGTATAAAAAGTAAAAGGTTACAAAATAAACCACTATTTAGCTCTAAGCTTTCAGTCAGAACACAGCTCGCAAAGACAATATACAGTAGCAGGCAGGAGAAACACAGTCGCCAGGCAGGCACAGCTGTCGTATAGCACGCAGCTGTCAGGCAGAAACTCCAGCAAGTTGGCTCTGCAGTGGCTTAGAGCAGTGTACTGGCAGGATAGAGGCGCGGCAGGTGACTATTAAGTGAACAGAAGCAGGATCAGCTCGTAGATCTCGTATGCAAATGTCGGCGAGGCGTTGTGGAGAGGCTGGCTGGCCACACTGGATTATTATTAATGCTTCTTGTTGTAACTCTCATGGTCAGCCGCTCTGCGGGTGGAAAACGTGCGTCCAAATTATATATTTTCAACATAGGAATTAATAGGTTTGGTTATGTTAGGGTAGGTTCATTAGATGAAAATAACAGGAAAAAATATTACTTCAAGTCAGGTATCAATAGCTTCATTTTCGAAAATACATTAAACTGATGAAATTTGCTGTAAAATTATACCTATGAGATGAATAAAAGGAAATTGTGAAAATTACATGAAATAAACGAACTAATACAACTAACAGTGAACAAAATACCTTATAAGAATATGATCTAATGAACAAATATGACATAAGCAGAAAGAAAATAAATTTGTGAAGTGAATTAATGGGATAATCACTAAGATAATTAATTTAAGATATATTGATATAATTAACTGTGAAAAATATACTTTGGTTATAAATATAATTTGAGGTTTTTACAACATTGAAATTTTCCTGACACAAGAAATACTGCCCGACTGACTGGTTCTGATTGACACGCGCTGACTGTTAATGACGATCGAGCAGTCAGGTAGGATTTATATTGGCTGACACTGATTGATTTACACAGCAGCGAGACTGACTCATGGATTCAAAGACTGTAACTGACAATGACTGAGGGAAACTGACGGACAATGACTGTGGGATACTGACGGACAATGACTGTGGGAAACTGACTGACAATGACTGTGGGAAACTGACTGACAATGACTGTGGGAAACTGGCGGACAATGATTGAAGGAAAGTAACAAATAATAACTGGAGGAAGCTGAGCTATTGATTAATCTGGCAGAGGAAACAAACAGACAGACAGACAGGCAGTGACCGGAATGAACTGGATGACAATGACTGAAAGAAACTGATATATTGTTTAAATGGAAAGAGAGAGATATAATGAAATGTGGGTTGGTGTTGTTACCTGAAGCCAAGGCAAGTGGAATCAATTGACTGATTGACTCACAGCTCCATTCACTTATTCATTAACTCCTTCACTCAATTATTCACTCACTCACTCACTCACTCACTCACTCACTAATTTACCAACTCATCTCATTAAATATCCCCGTCAACCATCCACTCAATTACTCACTAACCTAAAGGTATAGAAAGTACAGATAATAAAGAGAAAGTAATGGAAAAAATAAACCTGTACACATAATTAAAAATGAAAGGACATAATAGATAAAAGTAGACATAAAAAGACGTAAAAGAGAAAGAGTCCATATTGAAATAGTCATAAATTCTAGTTATAAAAATAGAAAGTAAAAGAGAAAGTTAACTAAATGAAAAAACAAATATATATACTCAAATTAGCAAATACAATATGAGTGCTTGAACAAAGGGAGTGTGTGTGTGTGTGTGTGTGTGTGTGTGTGTGTGTGTGTGTGTGTGTGTGTGTGTGTGTGTGTGTGTGTGTGTGTGTGTTACTCCCAACGAGCCTATAACAATTTTCTGTTCCCATCGGGAGGTCAGTCGGGCGTTTTTAAACCGATATTTGGCACATGACTGGCACTGAAATGCATGATCTTTTTTTGCACATAATAGTGCCATCGCGACACCGTGTCCCTAACAGTAATGGCACAATTATTTTTTTACATTTTTTCGCACGCTTTTGAGGCTGGCGAGGAAAAAAAATACTTATATATGAATCTTTCTATAAATATATACTGTATATATGTGTGTGGTGTGTGTGTGTGTGTGTGTGTGTGTGTGTGTGTGTGTGTGTGTGTGATATTGGTGTTACAGTTACTGAATGAGTGTATATATTGAATTTGATTTTGTGCTTGTTTTAATTTTTTTTGTGAAAGAGAGAGAGAGAGAGAGAGAGAGAATTGTCATAGTGTGGACAAATTATTGGCAGGGCGACATAGTTGTGGTCGTGGAGTGGTATAAAATGGGTCAGTGTTGGAGCCTTTCTTATTGGCTCCTCCAGTGACCAAACTTTAGGTCTTGGCCTCATATTACTCAGACTCTTCTTTTCTTTCTTTCTTTCTTTCTTTCTTTCTTTCTTTCTTTCTTTCTAACACACACGGTCAGAGGCGAAAATGATTGGCTAACGGAGTATCCCCTCCTACCTATCACAGCCAATCTGACTCATCTACAAGTGGGAGTTGGTGTGGTAGCGAGGCGTTGATTGGCTGATGATGTATCCTCTCTCACTATAAATGGCTTGGAAAGAGTTTGGAAGCTTTGGCATTTATATCAAAACAAATCGATATTCTTAGTTTGTACAGTTCAAAGGTCATTGTATATAAGTAAATCAACACATATCCCGTTACAAACTATATTTTAAAGTTTGGTTTAAATATGTAAAAAAATTTGCAGGAAGACTCACCAATGATAAATGCTCTCGGCTGGTAAATCGTACACTTCAGAATAATTAATTTTCTTAGATAATATTCAGGATTTCGATTCGATTTTATATATTATACTTTCATATTTTTTTTGTCATTATAAATCTTTTGTTATCAATGTCTAGTTTCTCTTACGTCACAATTTATTGATTTTCTTTTACCCAGGACGGCTTTGTGAATGGGTAAAAATTTCTAACTTTTCGGGCGCGACTTCCAATAATATTTGACCAAGACACACCAAACACGCTGGAAAAAAAAGTTTAAAAGTTCGCTTTCGCTGATTCGCTTCGTGAAGGCTTTACGTGGGAGCTGCAGCCCAAGTTTACAAAAAAGATTTTATTCTTCAAGACGCTGAGTGACCTTGTTGATACACTGGGACATAAAGTTCAGTAACTTAGTGATATAAAGAAGGCCATCTCTCTTTCTCTGTCTCTCTCTCTAACATCCGTAAGGTTGTTGAATGAGAAATAGTGAAATGTCATGTTAAATATTGCAACACACCGTGTTTTTTAATGCCATCTATTCCATGCTCTAGTTGTATCAATGAACTCCTGTGTATAATTGGACTCAGGTGTGTAGCTGAACCCAGTTGTGTAATTAAACTCAGGTGTGTAATTGAACCAAATTATGTAATAAGTTATGTACATGAACTTGGGTTTATATATTGAATACACACTTGTAAGTGGACTCAGGTGTGTACATGATATAGGGTGAGTAAGATGACTCAGATGTGTATATAGAGAATACCTGAGATAAATCTAGTCCTCACCGCCACATAGCGTCGCCTCCCTGCCCCTGACTACCAAGCTTATTGCATACCGCGCGGCCTCAGGACACACACACACACACACACACACACACACCCACCCACCAAGGATGATCCTTCTTTGAAGGGTTAACCGAGTGGTGTCTCTTTAAGGGATTATTTTCTAATTAAGTTGAAGTGTATCAAACTACGACTCAGCTCTTGCGTGTTATTTTATATCAATTTCTGATTTCATAGAAGATTAATTCTTCAGCCTTGATCCTTTAGTTTATTAACTCATGTCTATAATATTCTAGTTAATACGAGTATCCAGATGATGGTCTTATTATTGGTAGTTAACCTGTGTAATCTATCACGCCAGGTTAAACATACTGAATAACAATTAAATTTTTTGTAAACCTCAATTACTTCAGAGTGAATGACGATAACTTCTAGATGTTAATGGGGTCTGTCTCTCCCCTTCTCTTATTTATTCAAGTACAAATTTACACATGCACACACACACACACACACACACACACACTACTACTACTACTACCACTACTACTACTACTACTTTGCTGTCACTCGGAATCGAGTTATTAAGGCTGTCACCTTCATTGGTGAGTTTTGAGGTGACTAAAGAGGCCGATACGGGACCGGCAGAGTCGTTCACAGATGTTGCACATGTGGAGGGCTACGTCTAGTGCGGGAGGGGCGGCGGCAGCGTCTTTTCGGCGTTGGTGCTTGTCTGCCTCGGTTTGCAGTCTGGCTAACTCGAAAGTATTGACACCTTCTTGTGTGGTGCTCCGCCAAGCATTACGATGTGGAGTAATCGTCTCCCAGGTGAGGGGGTCGATTTGGCACTTTTTCAGGTTTGTCTAGAGACTATCCTTATACCTTTTCAGTTGCCCGCCGGCATTACTTTTACTATTTGTTAGGTGACTGTAAAGTAGCTGCTTTGGTAGTCTACTGTCGTCCATGCGGGTAACATGGCCAGTCCAGCGTAGTTGTTCATGAATAATGGTAGCCTCGATGCTTCTACAGTTGGTGTCAGCAAGAATACTGGCATTTGTTCTCTTGTCTTTCCAGCGAGCTCGGAGGATGGAACGTAGACTGCGTTGGTGAAAGTTTTCAAGTGCCCTGAGGTGCCTCCTGTATGTGGCCCATGTCTCGCTGCCATATAGCGGGGTGGGAAAGACTACTGCTCGATATACGTGTAACTTTGTAGATAATTTCAGCGACCTACAGCTAAAGATACGGTTTCGGAGTCTGCCAAAGGCTTGAGATGCGCAGCTGATCCGATGCTGAATCTCTTCATCGATGTCCGCGGTGGTGGGCAGGTGTGAGCCGAGATACCGAAACTGGGTAACATTAGAGAGGGGAGTACCATTGAGCTTGATGAATGGTGGAGGTGTGTCTGAACCAGGGGCAGGTTGAAAAAGAATCTGAGTCTTACGTACATTCACCTCAAAGCCGAAGTGTGCATACACATCTGCGTAGGTGTTCAGGATCTCCTGTACGTTGCGTTCAGTGTGATCAACAAGGGTGAGGTCGTTTGCACACTAAAGTTCAGTAATCGAAGCTGCCGACACCTTTGTTTTTGCCTGGAGTCGTCTTATGTTGAAAAAACCCTTCATCCGGTATTCGATGTCCACCCCGCTGGCTAAACTAGCACTGGCATGAGTAAGGAAAGCAGCCAAGAAAATGGAAAAGAGAGTTGGTGCCAGTACACACCACGAGTAATTGGCCCATAAAATGTTTTAGTGGAATTGAAAAATTCGCTCATCTTGTGCTGATCTGCAAATTTTTGTGTTTCACATGCTTTACTTTTTAAACCACTCATTCCTTAGATTGCGAAGTTCGCGCTGGGCATCCGCTTTCTTCTTGCGGAAGGTATCAGCTTTGGTCCGAGACTGAGGGTTGTTCTGCCAGTCAGTTAATGCAGCACGTTTATCATCGAAGAGTAAATTGATTGCTGGATCATTTTCATCAAACCAGTTCTGGTGTATTCTTTCGATCTGGCCGAGGGTCTCTGTAGGTTTTTGTCATGACAGTGCCGAGACTATCCCATTCGGCACTGGGATTTGGGTTATTTGTTGTCGGGTTGTTTATTAGCCCATGTTCAAGCTCCTCTTTGAGAGCAAGTGCTACTGCTAGATCACCCAGACGCTTAGTGTTAAAACCTCTTCTGGAGGCTTGCTGCTTTCGCCTTTTTGGGGTGACACACACACACACACACACACACACACAAAAAAAGATGCAGGATGTGAGGTCAAAAAGTTGTAATTTAGGTAATTACAGTATTTGTCGTAATTACCTTCAATAATTTGTTTTTTCGATCCCAACTATTCGCCTCGTTTTATTTTTTCGATGTTATTATTTTTTGGTGTTTTCCTCTTAATCTTGATATAATAAAGTAATTCAATACCCTCCTATCAACTTCAAAGATAAAATAATTACGTCTTCCATTAAAAAATCACCTTTGTTATTTTCTCATTTTTGTCATTCATAAATATAATTAAAATAACACACACTTCATTTGAGATTGAAAGGAAAGTTATAGTTTAAGACTCACACACCTCTATAACATCACGGACATACACGAACCGAGGGAGTCAAATCACACAGACGTAAATAATAAAGCCATATTATATAAGGATACACAACAGAATTATGCAACACAACATGAAATTATACCATTCAACATCAAATTATGCTCCACAGCACAGAAATGATACAACCCCACTCTTATGTATATATATATATATATATATATATATATATATATATATATATATATATATATATATATATATATATATATATATATATATATATATATATATATATATATATATATATATATATATATATATATATATAAAGAAAATCATATAATCCATGACAAAATTATGGTTATACATAGAATTATCGAATTATATAACAGGAATTATGTCTTAGTAACGACAAAATGATTTATTTAAAACGAAATACAGAAACATCTTCATCAACCTCGACAAAAATACCTCAAACGTTTTCAATAAAGAGATAAATAAATAAATAATTTCATAGGTAAAAGATTTAAGCTTTTTTAATTCGGCTCTAAATGGCCGGCCATTAATTGACAATGGCCGGGGCAGCTAACGGGACACGGAGGTTTGCTCACCCGGAAAATTTGGAAAATTAAATGCTCCCAGGCGCATTCTCCGGCATTTTAGAGCCATGCCGAGGGCAGGATAATCAACAAATTTGGGGGCATTATATGTGATTATTTTTACTTATTATTCACATTTTGGCACACAATGAGTTGACGTAGATGGTTCAATAGTTTAGTAGTCAAACGGGCTCTACTACTACTGATGCTACTACTACTACTACTACTATTTTTACTACTACTACTACTACTACTACTACTAATAATAATAATATAATCACATGAATAGGATTTTAATATTAATTTCCGAAAATTAGCTTCCTTGACATATTTTATTATTTATGATCTTTAGTAAAATATGAAGAAGGTATAACTAACTGAACTAAACTAATAAAACCTAAACAAATGGAAAGAGAAACAAAAGACCCTAAGGTTAGGTACAATTTGGTTGGTTCGTGTAGTTTGCCTTCAAGCGTAAACAAACATGGAGTTCCCCCATCTCGCAGCTGATGTAGTGTTTCTCATCTCCCAGCTGATGTTGTGTTTCTCATCGCCAAGGCCACAGGATATGGTGTTTCTACGCAAATTTGATTAAAGTTTAAAAATTAATTAAAAACCTAGGGAATTAATTCTCGTAAAATAAGATTAAAAGTTTATTAATTTGCAAGAGGATTTTGAGAAAGTAATTTTATTGGTCAAGCGTCATTATGATAGAGTTACCATAGTAAAAAATAATGATAATAATAAAAATATGGAAAAGAAGATGAATAAGAAAAAAAACTATGAAAAATAATAAGAACAAGAAGGCATAAAAGAAAACGAAAAAGAATAATATTAAGAAGACGAAGCAGAACGGTTATAATAAAAAATAAACTTATAATCCGAAATAGAACATTATTATATACTGTACATATAAAGAAAAAATTAAGAAAAGAAAAAATAAATCCATCATAAAAACACCAATAGAAATTAATACACACGTCGCAACATACCTGCATACATCTACACTAACAGAAGCCCTCTAGACAAAATATATATAATACACAACACAATACATATAAACTATAAACATTTAAACATATAAACTTGTCATCAACTTGAGAAAGACTTTTAAATCATCATCATTAAATTTTTGGGGGTCATTAAATTGAGATCCATTTTATTTCTAGTTCTTGAGACGGAAACTGAAATTTGAATACAATTATAATGATGTGTTTATTATCAATACAGATACACTATTAAAAAAAGATTCACTCCTCCCCCAAAAAATATCTAGACGATTTTGTGTGAGACAATATGGCACAACGGACGAAGTATTTTGACAACACTACTAAGACAACAGGAGTCGTAGTGTTCATTTTGAAATTTATCGGACCCTCCCATAAAGCTACTTTCTTTGGAGCCAATAACACCAGAATGGAATAGAATATGTTATTATATGTTTCTATTGTGAATGTTAATATAATATAAATACGATAGAAGGATATGATTCTGGTATATGAACCTAGAGAATTCGTGAACATAGATTGAACAGTTGCCTCTATCTGTTGAAGTTGGATGGCGAGCCTTAACTAATTTTCTAGGATAATATGTGCGTTGATGGTGTCTGCTCAGTCACTAAGGCCATTAAAAACACCCATAAAATATATCAGTATAATGAAATAAGTACTTTTTATATAACTTCCTCACGATTTTTCTAGTTGCATCTATCACTAACAAGTCTACGGATTTGGCTCACCCACATTCAACTTAATGATTTTGTCTACACATTTTAAACAAAGTAATAAACAGGCAATAACGTCCACAAGTCTTCTAAGTGTAACTGAACTTAAATTTAAATTATAAATCATGTTATACAAGTTTTTTTCTTCTGTGTAATCATGTCTTTACTTTAATGTAAGTTTCACGAGACAGCTAAAACTCTTCACAAACAAGTACAATAATGTAAGACGTGGAAGATTTTTTACATATAATTAACAAAAACTTTAGAATATATAACTTTTGTCTTTTTACTGAAATTGATACTAATTATTTTACAGTTGTTTTAATTTTTGCTTTTATGGTTACAAGATGAGGACAGCAAAACAACAATCATGAAACGTCAATAGAGTAGAAGACAATATAGAGACGAGAAATACGAGAGAAAAACATTGTCGTATATGTTTTTCTTTTTCATGTATTAACTCTGAAAGGACACCAACTTGAGAATTTTTTTACATATTTTTAAAAGAAATTTAAGAAGAAATTATCTAATTATACAAGAATATAAATTGTTTTGTGATTTTAAGTCATTTTTCCTCAGTTTTGTGTTTACAAGACGAACACAGCCAAACAACATCCTTTATGTAGAAATTTAAAGAAAAATACAAGATCTTTACAGGCAACAGAGCGAAATATTTTTTTTTTTATGTTTCATCTTGTATGTTTTCTTTTGTCTTGTTTATATAAAGGAGACACCCACAGCCAAACAACATCCAATTTACATAAATATAAAGAAATGTGCAAAAAGTTTTGAACATTTGAGCGAAAATTGCGTAGAATAAAACACACACAGTGACCACACAGAACATACAAACTCAAGGACCCAGAATTTAACTTAACCCAACATAACCTAGCTTAACTTAACCTAACTTACCCTAACTTAAACTCACCTACACCTAACGTAACTTAACCTACACCAAAATTAACTTTTCCCTAAACCTAACCTAACCTTAACTGAATTGTATTGGCATGGAAAACTTATGGGTCTCAATTCAGGTCTTTTTGGGGTCCTACTCAAGGTTTGAGATCCTACTTAAGCTTTGGGGTCTTTCTTCGGGTTTCACTCAAGGTTTCAGGCCCTACTCAAGCTTTCAGACCTTACTCAATCTTTCAGGTCTTTTTTTGGTCCTTCTCAAGATTTAAGGTCCTTTTCGGGTCCCACTCTAGCTTTCTGGTCTTACTCAAGTTTTCAGGTCTTTCTTTGGGTTCCACTCAAGGTTTCAGGCCCTACTCAAGCTTTCAGGTCTAACTCAAGCTTTCAGGTCTTTTTTCGGGTCCCACTCAAGCTTTCAGATCTTTTTTCGGGTCCTACTCAAGCTTTCAGATCTTTTTTCGGGTCCTACTCAAGGTTTCAGGTTCTTTTTTCGGTTCTCACAGGGTTAAGGGATTAGGCTGTAGCCCCAGACCGAGTCCATTCTAAGCAAAGAACAAACGGAGGTGTGTGTGTGTTTTTCTGTCCGAGTTAACAGCTCTGCACAACGACCATGGTTGTAGCTAATTGCGTTTTACTTTTAAAATTATCGCCAATAAAAGTAACAGGGGAAGAGGGAGAGAGAAAAATGGAAAAGAGAGGCGGTGAGAGGGAGGGGAAAAGAGAGTGAGAGGGGGAGGGAGAGAAAAAAGAAAAAAAAGAGAGGCGGTGAGAAGGAGGGAAATGGGTCACACAGAGAGAGGAGGGGGGTAGAGAAAAGGAGAGGGAGAGAAAAAGAGAGAGAGAGAAAAAAATTATTAATGAAGACGGTGAGAGAGAGAGGGAGAAAAGAGAGGGAGAAAAGAGAGAGAGAGAGAGAGAGAGAGAGAGAGAGAGAGAGAGAGAGAGAGAGGGAGAGAGAGAGGACAGAGAAATAATGGGAAGACAGCTAAGAGAAATAGTGGGGGGAAATAAGAGACAGAGAGAAGAATTCCCTTAATCTCTTTGTTTACCCCGCATGATCCTCCCAGAGAGAGATATGAGACGGGGTAATGTTAAATATGTACCTGCATGGAAGACTCACCGTAACTAATTAGTGCTAATATTTTAATCATCATTTGTTTTTTCTTCTAATATTTCTGTATCCTTGTTTTGATATGTTATTAATTTGTTTGTTGTTGTTGTTCCTCTTTTCTTATTATTTTTTTGTTTCCTCTTTTGTTGTTGTTGTTGTTGTTGTTGTTGTTGTTGTTGTCTAATCTACCACGTACACAATTTCATTAATTAATTTCTATACTAATCTCTTCCCTTTGTTAATCATCATTCATTTGTTGATCTCTTATGCACACTACTGTATATTTACATTTTGTTTTATAATTACACACACACACACACACACACACACACACACACACACACACACACACACACACACGCACAGACACACACACTAAATTACATCTTTGTCTTTGGACTCTGCTTTTTCCTCTTCGTGTTTTTCCTTTTTTTCCCATTTTCTTTCCCTGTTTTCATTTTTTTCTCATCCAAATTATCTTCTCTCGTTCCCTTCCCCTAGTTCTCTTGTAACCCACTTCTTTTTCTTTCGCTTTCTTTCCTTTTCTTTCACCTTTTTTTTTCCCCCTTCCCTGAATCAGCTCCCTATCTCTCCCGAGTTTCTCCCCCACGCCGTGACCACCATCCAGAACAAAAACCTCAGCTAAAATAAAAGGAGGGAATTTCTTCAGGCTCGGGCGGGGGAATTTACCTAGCCAAACCCGCCGCGCTTCGCCACCACCCTGCTCATCAGCCTCTGCCAAATTTCCCGGTCCACGAAATGTTTGGTTCCGTGCCAGTGTTTGTGGCATGAGGAACTACTGTGGTTTGTGTAGGCTGGAGGGAGTGTTTGATGCTTAAGTAATTGCTTGGGGGATTAGGGATTGTCTGTGGCTTGAGTTATAGTTTGAGGGATTAGGGATTACATATGTATTAAGCAACTGTTTGTTGTTTAAAGGGATTATTTATTGCTTAAGTAATTTATTGTAGGATTAAAGATTCGGGATTATTGATTTTTTAAAGGAATTGTTTGTGCTTTGAGAAATTTTTTGTTTTGAGAAATTGTTTTGGGCTTGAAAGAGTGTTTGTGTTTGAGAGATTGTTTGCTTCTTGGTATATTAATGTTTGTGTTGTGTGGTTCAAGATAATGTTTGTAACTTGAGGGACTATTTATGTCTAGAATATTGTTTGTGTTTAGAGGGATTGTTTGTAATGAAATATATTGTTTGTGCTATAGAGGGATAGTCCTAATTCTCTCTCAGTGCTTCATTTAGGAAAGACAATATTATTCTATGGAAAACAAAAGACATTTAGATAATTATTAACTCATCTATTGTTTTAACATTTCCCAGTGAAGTTTTTTTTGGCTATTAATTCATTCAATTGAGTTGTACTGAAACCTAATACCTTATAAACACATGAACTGAGGGAGGGAGAGATGGATGGAGGGAGGGAGGGAAGGAGTGAGGGAAGGAATGAGGGAGAGAGGGAAGGAGTGAGGTAAGGCGGGAGGGAGAGAGGGAGAGAAGGAGGGAGGGAGAGAGGAAGAGGAGGAAGACGTGAGGAGAAGGGAGAGAGAGGAGGGAGGGAGAGAATGAGGGAGGAGAGAGGAAGAGGAGGAAGACGTGAGGGAGGAGAGGGAGAGAGAATGAGGGAGGGAGGGAGGGAGGAGGAGGGAAGGAATGAGGGAGCGAGGGAAGGAGTGAGGTAAGGAAGGAGGGAGAGAGGGGGAGAAGGAGGGAGGGAGAGAGGAAGAGGAGGAAGACGTGAGGGAGGGAGAAGGGAGAGAGAGAATGAGGAGGGAGGGAGGGAGGATGCGAGGGAAGGAGTGAGGTAAGGAAGGAGGGAGAGAGGGGGAGAAGGAGGGAGGGAGAGAGGAAGAGGAGGAAGACGTGAGGGAGGGAGAAGGGAGAGAGAGAATGAGGGAGGGAGGGAGGGAGGGATGGAGGGAAGGAGGGGGGAGCTAGTGTGTGGCTGACTCGAGTGGATCAAACAGTAATTGAACCAGTCAGGTGCTCACAGCTGGTCGTTCTGGTGTATCAAGTGACTGACTTCCCGGGTTGTTATTGTCAGTGAACTTCTGGTGCCGACAGTGACCTCTGACTGACCTCTGACTGACCTCCGTGTAACATTATGTGATCAAATGAAAGGAGGCGAGTGGTGGCAGGATAAATAATGTTCTGTGCAGGAAGTTCATGTGTGTGTGTGTGTGTGTGTGTGTGTGTATACCTTGGTTGAGTGCTTGTGATTATAAGGTTTGCATTGGTTTTTGAGGAAATGTTTGTTGCAAAGTTTATAATTTTGAGGATTTTTGAGGCGTAGTTTTTTCGTTGAGGTTTTGTTTTCGTAATAAATGTTGGGATTGAGGCTCTGTACTATGGGGGGTTGTTTGTCATATTGGGAATTATTCGTAGTTTAAGAAAGTTGTAATGGTAGAAACTCTTTATTCCTGTATATGGTTCGAGGGATTGTTTGTACTTTAATGAATTGTTTGTGTTGCGTCGGGTGTTTGTTGCCCGAGTGGCTTTGTCTTGGTGCTCCCTGAAGCCCCGGGCTTTATGAACTTCTGTACAGTTAAGCCAGATTATCCCGCGGCACTCAGGATTATTGAGCACGGTGAGTTTTGTGCCAACATTTTTTATATATATATATATATATATATATATATATATATATATATATATATATATATATATATATATATATATATATATATAGTCAGAAGAAGAGAGAGACGCACCCGTGATATAGAAACACCGGGTAAATATGATAGTTTTTAAAGCCATGATGGATGACATGACAATGTTACGTAACTCGGTAAATAACTTTCACACATTATCATAAAAATACTCGAGTTATAATTAATAGGAAGCATGACTGGCATTCAGCTAGTGTAATTTCCACAAATTACTGGGAAATACAAAAACATTGTGGAAGTGAACTGACAAAAACACACAGTATCGTGCTTTTGTGAGTTTAAAATTGTGTAAAAACTACTACAGTGTTCATGATATCCAGCTTTACTAAGTCATAATATTGTATCAAGTGATGATGGCGACGCGTCATTCATATCAATTAAGATTAACATTTATTTTTGTTCCTAATAATTACCTGTCGTATTTAATAACAAAGATTCACTCTCATTTATATTCATTCAGGTGTCATCTCTCTCTTTCTCTAATTTATGTGGTATGCTAATTTAATTTTTATTCAACAAATGTACAATAACTAACATGCCCTTATTATTCATATATAAATATAATTGATTTATACCTGGTAACACTATTTTTCATTATCGATTATATATATAAACAAAAAACTATAGTTTAAATCCAAATTTTTGTAAATCTATGTAAATATTTCATTCCTCCTTTGATTCTATAACCCTCACATATCAGCCAAATATTGACAAAAATAGTCTCATTTTTTCCCCTCGTAATAGCACTTGATTGTAAGTAATTTAAAGACACAAACCCTGTGCTGTTATTGAAGGCTTTTGTGGGCTACAGCTTTCAATTTCAAGACTTTTTAATTATTGTTCTGAACTTGCATTTTATTTTGATCACTCGGCTTAGGACCGACCCTGCCACTTTCTACATACACATTCTACCCTGCCTCATTCTTCATTCTTATATACTGCATTGATATTCCTACCTGCAGTCGTGGGTATACCTGTAAATTACGCTCACACGCTCCCCAACAGTTTATTCACTCTAATAAACTATATTCTCACATCTGTAAACTATTTCCTTCGCTCTCACGCAGTTTTCCGAGCCTTAGCACACCTGTAAACTGTTTCCTTATCTCTCACGCAGTTTTCCCAGCCTTAGCAAGTATATTTTGTATATCGTACCTGCAAACTGTTCTTTTACATGTCTTAGGAAGTTGTCTATGCTTTTGGTGTATTTTATTACTCTTGTAAACAATACTTCCACGCTTGAATCCTCTCTTGTCACACCCGCAGGCAATATTTTCAACACTTTAATGCAGTTTTCTCATCCAACTAAACTACTGTTCATGTTCTTTGTCGCGTTTGTAGTTTTCTTATGTGGGTAAATTACGCTTCTGTTCTTTCTTTATTTTTGTTCTGCTTGAAAATTCCCCGAAGTCATTCCTGTGAACTGAAGTGTCACAATCTGCAAGCTGCAATGCCACTAATGTGTACACTACAGTGCCACACGCCTGTAAACTGTAGTGCCACACCTTTAAACTATATTCTCACGTCTTTCATCAGTGTTCCTCCGTCTGTAAACTGCATTTTCACGCCCCCCCCCCCCAGCGGTTTTCCCACGCCTGTAAACTTGCGCTTTCTCCTCATTACCGGGGCTCACGTTCCAACAATTTTACTTCTTACCTGGCGAGCTCCACCCCACGACACCTGTAACCGCCTCCTGACCCTCCTCCTATTCTCTGTATCTATAAATGTTTACGACTCTCAGTCCTTGCTATTTTGGTGCGTTTCTGTCGTATTTTTTTATGTTTATCTCCTCATACATACATACATACATACATACATACATACATACATACATACATACATACATACATACATACATACATACATACATACATACATACATACATACAAACATACATACGAGTAGAGATAAACACACACACACACACACCGACAGAAAGCTAGTACACACAAGGGTATGAACACACGCCCGGCCTCACTAACTCAGTATACTGTGTCAATATTTACTACTGGGAGTTGGCGCTGTTGTGGTACGTTCTAATGGCTTTCCTCCTTCCATCCACACTAACACGCATACAGACACATACAAACAAACACGCGTGGCGTCATAAACAGATACACACACACACACACACACACACACACACACACACACACACACACACACACACACACACACAACATAACACAGGACACACACACACACACACACACACACAACATAAGCACAGGGACACACACGCACTTACATAGACCTGGCACACACGCACTCATGGGAAGACAACACAAACATAGGCTTCCACGCACTTACAAAGACACAAAACAAACACAGGCACACAGACGCTCACGTGATCACACACAAACACACAAATGCACACACGTGGGACCTTGCACACGCCATCACAAAACACTATGCCGTAAAAACAAACCATACACGGTATATCGTTTTGTGATGGCGTGTGCAAGGTTACACATGCGTGCGTTTGTGTATGTATGTGTGTTCACGTGAGCGTATATTTGCACTCAGAGATATACTGGTGCAAATTCTTTCTTTTTCACACACACACACACACACACACACACCACACATCCTTGACCACCTGAGGGTCACGACCTATCAGCCGTTGCTCGTGCTGCGCAGCTGCCCCCCTTGGCCAATGTTCGCTCATTCCGTAAGTCCCTCTCCCCGACCCATCCTCACCACCGGGATAACAACATAATTTAAAGTGACAATTTCTTTTCGTAAAGAAGTGGGATTAGTGTTGAACAGTGATGAACAGTGTTTAAGACAGTGAATTCAGCACTAGACAGTACCAGCGAGAGCTGTAACCCACCTGTGAGATAAACACCCCATGAACCGACCACCATCTTCTGACCAGGCGGTGTTAATCAGTTCACCCTGAGAACAACAGAAAGTCGGCTTTACACCCGACTGCGAGATACCATAACACCACCTAGCAGAGATTGAGGTACTGTGACACCACCCCACACCACACGGTGAGGTACTTCATGTCAGCACCCGAGGACGAGTTACTGCACCACGTGAACACCACACCACCCGATGTTTCCATGACCACGTGAGGTCCTTCATATTAACACCTACGGACGAGCTACTAGACCAACTGAACACCACTTCACCTGGTGTCTCCATGACCACGTGAGGTCCTTCATGTCAACACCCGAGGACGAGTTACTGAACCACATGACCACACCACTCGACGTCTCCATGACCACGTGAAGTCCTTCCTATCAACACCTACGGACAAGTTACTGTACCACGTAAACACCACACCACTCGACGTCTCCATGACCACGTGAGGTTCATCATATCAACACCTATGGACGAGTTATTGCACCACATGGCCCACGTGACCTCACACGGTAGGGCAAGAGACCAGCCCGGGCCATCGGCTGTACACTATAATAATATTATTTGATCAATTCATATTCCTTCTCCTTTTAGTAATGAAAGCTTTTGTTAAGCGACCCACCCACCCCATATCTTTGAATGTAATAAGTAATTTTTGTCTAATGTATATTTTCAACCTTCAGGCTGCAGAACTTTTACAATAAACCGTTAATTATTATTATTATTAAATATAATAATTTCACACACACACACACACACACACACACACACACACACACACACACACACACACACACACACACACACACACACACACACACACACACACACACACACACACACACACACACACACACACACACACACACACACACACACACACACACACACCTGTAGCTAGCAGAAACATACAGACATAAATACCAAAATACCAGAGAAGAAAAATAAATTATACAATTAAATTTTACATTGTTAGTAATAATAAGTGTGGTGGCGGGGGACACCAGCTGTAATACATGGGCCAGCATGAAACACCAGCAGCCGTAAAGAATTCCAGCTGTCTTAATTACGGGTTGTAACAAGGCGCAGCAGCGGAGGTAAACACAAAGTGGCCATAAATAAGGATTATAACATGGCTACAACGGAGGTCTAAAATATCAACTCTTCCTTAATTAAAGCAACAACAGCGACAAAGGCGACTACTTCACCCCATGGATCATCTCTCCTCAATAACGACTTATATCACCGTGAAGTAGCGGAGAGAACGACAAGCACCTGAACATAAATACGAATTATGGCAGCGAGAAACAAGAGGGGTGAGGAAAGCGTGTGGCAACTAACCAACCAAGCCAATCAGCGTTCAGACTCACTATAATTCATGAGTTAATTTTCTCCTCCTCTCTCCCTCTCCTCCCTCCCTTTCCTTCCTCCCTCTTCTCCCCTCCCCCCTTCCCTAACTCATTGGAGAGAATATGAGAAACGCATCTAGTTAAAGTCGAGTCTCAGTGTAATTTGGACGGTATTTGAACCATCAACTTTACGTCGTAACTAAAGTGAATTGGTTACATACCTTCTCGTAAATTCAGTAAGAGATAATAACGTAAAGTACGACCATTTGAGAATGAATCTTTGTGTCATAGTTCAAGATGATTGAGTTATTGAGACTATTACTGAAGGAGTCATTCTCTCTATCCTAACTAGGGTGGGATAAAGTGTTAGTCATTCATATCTTATAATAGCTGATTTTACCTGTACCTTAATTAACCTCTAACACCTTTGTATTCATTAACACACCAATAAAATAGAAAAAAAAAGAGAAGAAAACAAAACACAGAAGACGAAGAAGAGTAACAAGAAATATAACTTATAAGAATAAAAAGAAAACAAGAAAATATAAAACTACAGAAGAAAAAAGAAGAAATGGAAGAAGATAAAAAAAACTCGCACAACTACTAACATGTCATGGCAGTGGGGGTGATAGATGTGTATATACTCATGACAATAATTCCTGTATAATATCCTCAAGTTTAAACAATGTTGCATCAAAGAAAATTTAGACACGGATACCACCAGCTGGGAAGACGACACTACACAGTACACCACAACATCAGTGACGAGAAGCAGTACTAGGGAGGTCAAGAAGAATTCAACCTAAGCTGTTATGGCTAGGGAGAGTCTGTGTGTAGCTCCCTCAGGGCCCACGGGGTGCAGTGAGGGTGCAGTGTCTTTTACCGGCCAGGGGAGAGAGGGGAAGGGAGGGAGGGTGGGACGGGGGGTAGAATGAAGGTTGGGAAGGAGAGAGGGTAGAATGGAGGGAGGATGAATAGGGAGCGAGGTTTGGAGGGAGGGAAAACGTAAATTCTGTTTTCTTCTCTCAGTGAGGCAGTCAGTCAGTAGGCCAATCAAGGGAGATGTCTAAAAGAAAACAGAACAAAAAATATTCCACTGTCATCATGCGGGAATAATAAATACATCATTATTATCTCTCTCCCTCTCTCTCTCTCTCTCTCTCTCTCTCTCTCTCTCTCTCTCTCTCTCTCTCTCTCTCTCTCTCTCTCTCTCTCTCACTTTTTCACGAACTTCCACAAAAAAAGGTGTACCAACCCCCAGAGATATTGAGATAAAGGTGAATTGAAACTAGAAAAATATATATATTAATCGATGTAAACTGGCACAATTGCTCAGGGAAACAAAAAGAGGAAACTGGTGGTAAAAAAAAAATCCTTGATAAAAATAAAATAAATGTTATATTAGAGGTTCCTTGTGACAGTCACTTTAGGTATAGAATATTGTTTAGTTCTCTTCAATGTAATAGATATTAACTGTAATGTTATATTTTAAAGTCAGATAAGTGATTTAAACCAACTAGATAAACCATTGTTGCTGTTTTTTTTTCCTGGGTGAGGGACGTTAGACCTCAGAGGGAGGAGTGGGGAGATGAAGGGTGGGAGGGAGATGAGGGAGAAAGGGTGAGGGTTGGAAATGAAGGGTGAGGAAGAAAAGTGAGGGAAGAGGTGAAAATATAAAGGAAGAAAAGCAAATGTATGGAGGAAGGAAAAGGATTGAAAGAGAGAGAATAAGAAGACGAAACAGAAGGGAGGAAAGAAGTGGGACTTACGTAAATAAACGCGGAGGAGGAGGAGGTGTCGGTGAGGGAGTGTACAATGAAAAAAAAAGAAAAGGAAAGGGAAGAAAGCCAGAAGGAGACAGGAGAGGGAGGAGAAGGGATAGAAAGTAAGAAATAAAAAGGGAAGGGTGAAGGAGAGAGTTAAAAGTGAGAGGAAAGATATTGGAAAATTAGTTAAAGAAACACGGTTGGACAGAGAGGATGCCAGTAATATCCAAGAGAGTAGAGCAGAATTGAGTGAGAGAATGTGTTGCAGTATAGAGGGAGGAGGAAATGGAGAGATTGTGTTTATATTTGTTTTATCTCTCTCTCTCTCTCTCTCTCTCTCTCTCTCTCTCTCTCTCTCAACTTTGTTGCTCTTTTCTTGCAGTTTCGTCACCACCCACAGAACCATGGTGAGAAATTTGTGACCTGAGATGGGAGGAAACATTGAATTCTTACACCACACACACACACACACACACACACACACACACATACACACACACACACACACACACACACACACACACATACACATACACACACACACACACACCATACGAAACTCTGAGAATATGACATTACCATTTTTTTCCCACGACATTTTACTCATCTCTAAGGGGGGAGTTTTATGTGTTAATAAGATGGTGAATGACTAATGCAGATGGAGGAGGAACTTGGCCTTCTTGTTATTAAGGGAGATGGGCGGATTAGACAGGTAAAGAAATGGTTGATTGGATAGACTGGGAAAGGGTGCGACAGGTTATAGAGAGGGGAAATGAGGGGAAAGATTGAGAGAGAGAGAGAGAGAGAGAGAGAGAGAGAGAGAGAGTTATACACAGATAGGCAATGATAATACACACGTATTTGTATGTACACACACACACACACACACATTCTCTCTCTCTCAGTGGCAATGTTAGATGTGTGAGTTAAGTTTATGTGTGTAGACGCTCACTAACCTGCTCTTCTCAGCCTCCTGTTGTACAAGACCTGACTGAAAATGTGTTTGAGAGAGATGTTTAACTTATTTGTTTATGTATTTTCTTGTTTACTTGATTAGTTTCTTAGTTAATTAGTTACTTTGAGAGGTAGATAATTAGTTTATTCATATAGTTAGAAAATTTATTGCTTAGTTATATTCTTATTTACTCTCAAACTTTTCTAAACATTCAAGCAGTTAGTTAGGAAGATAGTTATTAAATTAGCTACTTAGTTTATTAGTTAATTAGCCCGTTAGGTAGATAGTTAAGATGAAGAAATCTAGGAGCAACTGAACAAAGCAATAGGCTGTATCTATCACTTAAGTTACCCCTTCCAGAAGTGTATTGGACCAAGATATAACACATAGTTTGCCTTACACACACACACACACTCACACACACACCTGCTGCCGTTGTCAGTTTCCCCTTTACACAAACACAATGGCCCTGAACTTTGCCAGTGACCCTTGAGCACACACTACAGCCACTACCCCGATCCCTAGGTAAAAAATAGATCCTCATCATATCCTCGACACAGTGCACAAACACTTCTCCTACGCCTTCTCCTCCTCCTTCTCCTCCTTCTTGTCCCACCCCCCTGCACTCCTTTATAAGCACTCCTGTCCTCCTTATTACTCCCTTATAAACACTCCTCTCTTGCTCTCTGCTCTGCACCTTTAAAAAGACATTTCCTCCCTGTGCTTCATTAAAAGACTTATTTTGCTCCCTGCACCACTAAAAAGACTTATTTTCCTCTCTACACAATTAAAGATAATTATTTTCCTTCCTGCACCATTAAACAGATTTATTTTACTCCCTGTGCTTTATTAAAAAGCTTATTTTCCTCCCTGTAACATTATAGATAATTATTTTCCTTCCTGCACCACTAAAAATAATTATTTTCCTCCCTGCACCATTAAAAAGACAATTTTCCTCCCTGCACCATTATGAACATTTTCTGTCCTTCCTTGCATCTTCATCTTCATCTTCACTCTTTCTCTCCTCTGCCTTTATCAACATCTCTCTCCTCCTTCATAACCCTGTAACAGATAACACCTCCCACCCTCCTCACCTAACACCTCCACCCTCCTCACCTGACACCTCCCTCCCTCACCTGACACCCCCTCCCTCTCTTACCTGATACCTCCTCCCCCTCTTACCTGACACCCCTCCCCCTCTTACCTGACACCTCCCCTCCCTCACCTGACACCTCCCCTCCCTCCTCCGTGGCAAGGTTACAGAGGTCGAGTTATTTCTGCCTCTCCGTTTTACCAAGACTGTCACGGGATCCTACTCAGTGTGCTCTGGGATCGAACACGGGCCATTAGAGCTACACGCTGATGCACTAACCACTACGCCACCGCCCCCGTATAACACTTACTGCTGCTGTTCCTTCTTCTTCTCCTCCTTCGTCATCAGAGCCTCTAAATAGATCCCTCCCCGGCACTCTGCACCTCCTCTACCGCTTTATACTCTGTTATTGCGCTGTGGTGATAAATTGGACCTATAATCTGTGTTGGCGGGGTGCCCTATATATAATGGTGCTTTAGGTAGGTCGGGTGCCTCGTTCGTCTTACCCAAGTGCCACTGCTAACTTAACTAGATATTTTTTTTTGTTGCCATGTGGTCCATTTAACCTTCTACCTACACCTACCCACCACCTACACCCACCCACCACCTACACCCATCCACCACCTACACCTATCCACCACCTACACCCATCCACCACCTACACCCATCCACCACCTACACCTATCCACCACCTACACCCATCCACCACCTACACCCATCCACCACCCACCCACCCACCACCACCCATCCACCACCTACACCCACCCACCCACCCACCCATCCACCACACCATCCACCCACCCACACCACCACACCCATCCACCACCTACACCCACCTACACCCATCCACCACCTACACCCATCCACCACCTACGCCCACCCACCACCTACACCCATCCACCACCTACACCCATCCACCACCTACACCCATCCACCACCTACACCCACCCACCACCTACACCCATCCACCACCTACACCCATCCACCACCTAAACCCACCCACCATCTACACCCACCTATTAAATATACCCAATCATGACATACACTTACCTATTAAATACACCAATTCCCTATTTACACCCACTCAACACCTACACCCATCCACTACCTACACCCTACACCCAAGACCTACACCCTACAACCAACACCCCATAAACACTCAAATGTATTCCATCGATTCATCCCACCTTTTTGTAACATATTAGTTTGCATAATTTAAAGCTATTAATATTATTACTTTTTTACATCCATAACCTAAATGGAATTAGTCTCTGGTGGGTCGAGCTTTAAATCCGGATAAACTTTAGATTTGTGGTATTAAATAGGATTAAACTGCATCATTATTAAGGAATTGTTTATTGGATAATTACTTTGTTTCTCTTAATCCTTATTTATGTTAAACTTATTGGGATTTACATAGGTTATTATCAGTGGATTAAAGTGCATTGTTATTTTGTCATCACTGTATTGGAGTCATAGTTTGTTTTAAGTCTTTATAAGTATTGATTAACAGACAGACAGTCAGACAGACAGTTAAAGAGAGATATGATGAGACTGTTGACCTCTGACTGACTGACTGGCTAGGGGGAGGGGGATGATACAGTTCTGAGCCAGTCACATAAAAGACTGAATTTTGTCACTGGTCAAACTCTCATAACTGGAGAACTATATTACATCAACACTTCAGAACTGTCTTTATACTTTCCCTTCATTCACAAGTAACTAATAAATGTTTAATTCATGTAAGAGGTAATTTTTGAGTATAATTAATTTGATAAGCAACGCAACCCCATACACCCTTACTGTTCATTGAGTAAATACTTGAAAACGAGTATCTGAAACATACCACCTGTAATCCATTGTTGAAGTGACATAACTGTACTAGCTGCACTTTCTGAGAACCATCGATAATGTAAACATACTAGCAAAACACGATGGGCGGACAGACGATCAGATAGATGGATGAATGAGCGAAATTATAGACAAACAGACGTACACTGCAAAAAACATCTTCATGATTTGGTGTTAGACAATATGAAACAACGGACGAAGGATTTTGACAACCCTACCGAGACAAGGGGTCGCAGTGTTCATTTTAAAATTCATCGATCTCCTTCATGAAGAAACATTTTGGAGTGATTGACACATTATAGCTAACAAACCAACGAGGTGAACGCTACAGCTCCTCCACAACTCCAGTGGTGGAGGAGAGAAAGAGTTCATCACATATAAACATTCTTCAGCTGTTTTCTTTCAATACATAAATCAAAAATGTCAACACCATCCCCAGTAGGGAAGGTCGGAGGTGAGTCCATCATGTTGTTAACCAAAGGTGACCTTAGCCGTCACCAGCTACACACTTGATCCTTCCTGCTGTAAACATTACTTTATGTCTCAGTGAGAGTTATATGTCTCAGTAAGCTATATATCCCAGTAAATTATATATGTCCCAGCAAGAGTACAAAATTTTCTTGTCTCTTGTCTGGCAGAAGGAAAACCTACATATTTCATCCAAACTTCTGAGAAGAGGAAAAAAATGTGTCTTTTTTAATCGTTTCTTGCTCAAGTAGATAAGAAAGTTGGAGTATGTTGCAGGTAATGGTGAACTTTTCTCTCCAGGTAATGACAAACTGGTCCACGACGCAGAAAAAGACGAGGAAGATCTTGAACCAGATTTTGTGTTCGCCTTTACTGTAGATACATTTATATAATCCATCTATTAAGCGACTCTTCATAGCATATCACGGTAAGAGAGTTGTCTACCTTGAGTAAATTAGACTTCAAAGCCTAATAAATTCAACCCGATAGCGTAAAGCGAAACATTATGATTCCTAACTACTATATTCCGTAAACCATTCACTACAGAGATATTTACACAGGACTAGAAGCATACAATTGTAATCGATCCCTATTAAATAATTATCGACCAATAGTCTCACTTATTTTATTGGTAAGCTTATAAAGAAAAAAAAATCCTCCGTGACAAATTGGTTGTAACGTTAAGGTTGGTCACCGTCTCATTAGGACTCTACACGGCCGCTGGGTAAGTGGGTCGTGCTTGATGAACTTCAGGTATTGGATGGCTTATGGGCTTCTGGGTCGATCAAATCCTGCTGTATGGAACACTAACACCCAGACTAACTATAACATGACGTCAATAGATC
Source organism: Homarus americanus (assembly GCF_018991925.1). NCBI lineage: Eukaryota > Metazoa > Arthropoda > Malacostraca > Decapoda > Nephropidae > Homarus > Homarus americanus. The sequence goes on from NW_024755865.1 coordinate 270,993, forward strand.
CCATCTGACAGTAAATGAGGAAAGGTAATATTTATTAGTCATTGTGAGACACACTAAAGCCCAGGCATAAGCAGTGTCGGGCAGCAGCAGAGAAGGTCAACGGAATATTGACATTCATGGATAAATCCTTGGTGTAGAGTAACCTATTATATCATTATCATGTTTTATTCAGAAGCGGACAGCGATGGGCAATAAATTCAATTCCTAGACAGAAGAACTAGCCGTATGAATCCAATGCAAAAAAAAAAAGCTGAAATTGTTTATCCACGAGTAACAGATAACAAGAGATATGACAGTATTGTTTAGATTACACAAAGGATTTAATGAACTTGATGTTTAGAAATATTGTTCATTTAACTCATAGAATTACCCCAGAAACGACGGCTTCAAAATTAACGGACGCCACAAAATGCATCAAAACTCCGCGGTGTTTGACAGAGTGGCTGATAGATGGCGTTGTTACGGAGGACATCAACACAACAGCTACTTTAGGAACAAACTTTACCAGTACTTCCCTCATAACTCTCGTCTGTCTGTGTCTGTCACTTTCATTGTATAACAAATATTAATCTATTTCTAATTTCTTTACGTATCCTTATGTCTTTTTTCTTCACTCTTCCAAACCAACAAACTCGACAAAAACCTGAGATCTGTTGTTTGTCCTTCGTGTTCATACATACAGTACTCTTAAGTGAGTCTGAGCTCGTGAAGGTGTTTATCATGCACTGGATATTGTTCGTCCTCGAGAAGAGAATGACACATCTATCGTATACGTTTAGTAATATCTATCTACCGTTAGCTAGGTGAGGGAAGAGGTGTATGTTATTGACTTGCATAAAAGATGAACGTAAATGTTAAAACCCCGATGAACTTTTCTTCACTTTATTATTTGTGGACTTGAACTTTACTTATTGCGAGTCTTTTTATATATTGTACCGCACCACCGTACTGAACTGACCAAGTGATTGAGAGAGAAAGTGAGAAGGTAGAGAGACAAATTATTATGTGGATAGGTAAACAATTATATGAATAGATATATATAGGTAAATATATAAATAATTAGCTTGATGTAATCCAATAGTTACAAGACAGATTGATATAGATAAAACGATAGACAGCGTTAGAGACAGGTGGAAGGACAGAAGAAAGAGAAAATAACACACATATTGCCTGACAGATATGGAGACAGATTGGATATTATTTACCACAAGCTGACAGGTATGTTGATTGTGCTCCTAAAAAATGGATGTTTATTGCTTTTGGAACTTTCATGACAAAAATTATCAAGTAAACTCTATAAAAAACCTACATTATTTACAAACTAACTGTTTAATTCATATCTCTAGTAGAAAAACATAATCCAATTTCATATTTTTCGATTATTTATTTGAGTTATAATGTTCTTCAGTATATTTGTGATACCTTTGTCTCGTTCCGTGTTGTGGTCAAGAGGCGTGGCATTATTTCCTCCTGAGTTAAATGTGGATGGTTTTTGGACTTATTTCTATACATTAACATGATTGATTTTGGGGTTTCCTGTTCATCAGTGATTCAGACAAGAGCAACACTGAGCTGATTAATGTCTAGATTTTCTATTTTTTTTCAATTATGTGGTAGAGAGAGAGAGAGAGAGAGAGAGAGAGAGAGAGAGAGAGAGTGCTGTTCTGTCCACGGAGATGATTATACTGTATCACAATTGTATCATGAAGCACTATTGCGTCAGTAGTGGTGTTGGTTTGCGTCCTCAGCGATATGAATACGTAGTGACATGAAGACATACGTCAGTAGTAGGGCTGGTCAGTGGCGGGCAGAGACGGTGTATTGGAAGTAGTTTTTGTTTACACTTTTGGTTTTTTTTACTTTGTCGAAATTTTTATTTAAACCGCAGAGAGAAAATAGTTTTTATTCTAATTTGTATATTATTTTTGTTTCACGATTTCCCTTTAACCATTATTAGTAAAGAAGGATTTTGAAGATAATGAACATATGGAAGCATTCCTCTTGGAGAAACCTAAATTTCGCTAATTTATTCTTGGAACTTTAGAAATTGCTTACAGTAATGAACCAAGACGAAAGTTTTTTGAAAATCGTAATTTCTTTCCTTTAACAAGGGTTGTGCCGATCCAGCAACAAGAGAAAAATCATTATATAAGTCACATAAAATTTTGATAGAAAAATCTCTGAAGTCGACTAGAATTTCCATCATTTTAGAGAGAATTTTAGATTTTCATTTTTGTAGAATTCCAACAAATCAGTGATTTTTTTTTATAATTTTGTGAACATAATCACGAGTTACAACATCCTATCCTGAATCTGAATGTTTTACTAGTGGGCGAGGCTTCAGGGATGTGTACTGAATGAGAGATGTAAATTTTGTTAATTGCGAATGATTTTAGGTTTTTACACATTTTCATAACTTTTTTTTTTAAACAAGGATAACTTTTAATAATTCAGTCGTTTCACCTGGGAATAAAACCTTAATCTCTTTCCTGTCTTCATTTTTACGTGGTAATTGTCTTTATACAGCATTCTCCTGTATACAATTGATACTATGTAAATGTATCTCGATATAGCGCGTTACGTTCATCATTTCTCACTGCTCATTCACTGAATAATTCAACGATTATCAGAAATTCCTCAGTTGTCATCCATGTGTGACGTATCCCGCTTCTACTGAGAAACACAGTCAAAGCAAACTTGTACGATATAAACATGACTAAGGTAACAGACGAGCGGACGAGCGAAAAGAGGAAATAGTGAACATTCAGACGAACATGATAACAAACTAACGAGGTGAACGCTATAGCTCCTCCACAGCTCTAGTGGTCGAGGAGATACAGAGTTCAACACATATAAACATTCTTCAGCTGTTGTTTTGTTTCAACACATAAATAAAAAATGTCACCACCATCCCCAGTAGGGAAGGTCGGAGGTGAGTCCATCATGTTTTTGACCAAAGGTGACCTCGGACTCTTGATCCTTCCTGCTATACACATTATGCCTCATTAAGTTTTATATGTATCAGTAAGAGTTATACGTCTCAATAAGAGTCATGTGTCTCAATAAGAGTCATATAATATTTCTCTTGCTTCCTGTCTGGCAGAAGGACACCTAAATATTTCATCCACACTACAAGAATTTTATGCAGTTATATTGTTTCTTGCTCAAAGAGATAATAAAGTTTGAGTGTGTCCCAGCATGTGACTTACATAGTTCATGTCTTGTATCTTCTCCGGGAAATTCACCAGCTTAAAGAAGAGGGAGAGAGAGAGAGAGGGAGAGTAGCAGGTGCGGTTCAATCTCCTATACACTTTTCCTTACTTAACGTGGACAAATGAGGAGATAATTAATTTGTCTCTATTTAATTATTAACTGGTCAGTGGGGCTGAGGGTTATTAGTCGTCATTTTAATTGGTATAGGAACTTGGCTGATGAGGAGATATAGATAATAGATAATAGATAGACAGACAGACAGGAATACAGACAGATAGATAGATAGATAGATAGATAGATAGATAGATAGATAGATAGATAGATAGATAGATAGGTAGACAGATAGATAGATAGATAGATAGATAGATAGATAGATAGGTAGACAGACAGATAGATAGATAGATGGATAGACAGACAGATAGATAGATAGATGGATAGACAGACATACAGAGAGACAGATGCAGAGATATATTAGTGGATAGATCGGTCGAAAGAAGGAAATAAATGGGATAGACATACAGACAGATGAAGATAGATAGATAGGATAGGTTTTACCGCCCTAACCTGACAGGAACAATGAGTGAGCTGTTAAACTGTCGAATAAACTATTTTATTTTATACTTGAAGTAACTCTCAAGTCTAGAAAGTTTTATTACGTCAAGTATTCTGAACACATTTTTCATTCAGAACTAACAATTTACTCTTTATATTTTTCATTATTATTTTTTTCTTCTGGTTTCATTTGTTTTTTTTGTTGCCTTTTTAAAAATTTAGTTGTTTTTAGTTTGTATATACAAAATTTGGGGGAGGGGGGTCGGATTCGGTCATAAAAAGTTGTAGTGGATTCGAGGGTTCGTCGCCAGGTTGTGGGTTATGTATGGTATTGGATTCGGTCCCCTCTCTGAAAATATAGTTCTCTCCATTAATTATTGCTAGTGATCTACGTTTTATGCAGATTAGCTACTAGTTTTATATTCTTTTATGATGTGAGAGAGAGAGAGAGAGAGAGAGAGAGAGAGAGAGAGAGAGAGAGACAGAGACTCTACTTAAATATAAAGTATTATATTTAACATCTGATAATTGAAGGTTAAGAAGAACAGCCCACCCCTCTCCATCTTCCCCCTCACCCCTCACCCTCCCCTCCCTAACCCAACATTCTCTGTCAGAGTTCCTAACATCAGGTGAGAGGAAGAGACCGTAAAATCATACCTGTTGACGACACGTAGAATGGAGTGAGGTTATACACATTACAGTCAATATTCTCGGTCTTCAGGTATATATCGTACTTCATGGCACGAGGACCCACGAATTTATCAGTCGAGGCGCTGGCCATCGATCGTAAGGGGGGGATGTTCACCTGGGTGTATTATATGGCCCAAGTAATGTGGAATTAAAGGTAAACACAATTTCATAATGTTTTTTTAATCATTGGTAGTAAATATTTTTCTTAAACTATCGAGTTTTGGATTTTTCATTCACGAAGTAACTTATTTGGATATTTTTCTTGCAAGTAAATGTGGATATTACTTATGATAAGCAAATTAGGTGGATATCAGGTGGTTATATTTTTTCTTCTTGTAAAATAATGTAAATTAGCTGAAATTTTCTCGGTGTTTGCTGGAGTTTCCGTAACAAGAGAGTTTTTAGTCATAACTCTGAGAAAAAAAAACTTTAATAAAACAAGAAACTTTAAAACAAAAAGGAGAAAAAATCAGCTCCAAATTCAATCAACTCTCCAAGAATTATCCCTTATTTTATTTCAAGTTTTGCCTGACATCATCACAACAGCTTCAATATTTAGTGAGTGAAGTCAGAGTGTATTATTAGTCAGTGAGGCAGCAGGGGACACACGCTAAAAGCAAGATGTAAATTTTCATGTAAGTTTTTTAAGTGATTCTAGATTTTTGCATATTTGCATTGTTTTTTTAATTCAATAGTAATCTCGCATTTATTTTAGCCGAGTCAACTTAACGCATAAATAGTCCATATATTTTCATCTTTTTTTTTCTCATATTATTCGCGTTTTTTATTATAATTTTCAATACGTGAAAAACAAAGGCTCCGGTGAATGAACAATAGACCATTCCTTAGTCACGTGTCTCATTAAGAGTTATGTCTATCTCTATCTCAGTAAGAGTTATATGTCTCAGTAAGAGTCGTATATTTCTTTTTCTCTCCTGTCTGGCAGAAGGAACACCTACATATTTCATCCAAACTTTCAGTATTTTTCGTAGCCAGTTTGTTTCTTCTTGTTGTGGAAGTTAGCACAATAGAAGAATACGTCAGTGAGTGGCTTTATATATCATAACTCGGTATAGTTTTTACTCTGGGATATATTTTTTTTTTGTACTTAATTATGTAAAGAATTTCCTTAGTACATTCGGCTGATGAGTAATACAGACAGGTGAGAGAGATGAGTAAAATAACAGGTGAAACAGATGAGTAATACTGACAGGTGAGACAGATGAATAATGCAGATAGGTGAGACAGATGAATAATACAGACAGGTGAGACAGGTGAGTAAAACAGACAGGTATGATGATAATTCCCACATAAAAGATAAGAATAAATGTCAACCCCACCCACAAACTTTTTCTCTTGTGTCATGTGCGAACTGATCTATTTCATTTGTCTATTTTGCATACTAGACTTCTATTTGATCTCCCCCGTCAGGTTGGATCGATCTATTTCTACTACTGTATTATTATAGAATTATAGTTTTTTAGTTAAATTCGAAGTTGATAGATCGATAAATAGATAGATAGATAGATATATAGATGGTTGGATAGATAGATAGATAGATATGTAGATAGATGGCTCGATAGACAGATAGATAGATAGATGAGAGAGTTTTTAGCTTCTCGTTTAATAAATTTCACGTTGTTGCTGGTAAATGGTAAAATTAAAATGATCGGAAAATTCTGTTACAGTAAGTTAGAATATTTTACTGTTTTTCATGAATAAAGAAATAAAATATCATAATCATCTTAATCGAATATTTTTTTTGTATTTATATTAATTATTTTTTGAATTTGTTATAATTACACATTGCTGATATTGTTGTCTTGTCTTTAAACTTGCTTATGGAGGTGTGTGTGTGTGTGTGTGTGTGTGTGTGTGTGTGTGTGTGTGTGTGTGAACGAGACAATTTCTTGACCTAAAACTGTTACATATTTTGGACGAAAAAATGGCGTCTGATAACTAGAGATTGACATGGAGGAGAGAGGATGACTAGTGAGGAGAGTGAAGGTGGATGGCTAGTGAGGAGGGCGAGGGAGGATGACTAGTGAGGAGGGTGAAGGAGGATGACTAGTGAGGAGGGTGAAGGAGGATGACTAGTGAGGAGGGTGAAGGAGGATGACTAGTGAGGAAGGTGAAGGAGGATGACTAGTGAGGAGGGTGAAGGAGGATGACTAGTGAGGAGGGTGAAGGAGGATGACTAGTGAGGAGGGTGAAGGAGGATGACTAGGAAGGATGGTTTAAAACACTTATGTCTACTGATTGAGGGTTTCTGAAATTATTTAAAATACAATGTTTATTCCTTTTGCTGGAACATAATTCTTCTGGTTTAATTTATACAGTTTTATGAGGAAGCTTTTGTACATCGTGTATATAAATACCAGCAGCTGGGTGTTACTTGGCTCTTTTGACTACTTTGATCAAATGGTTTAACTTTCTGATATTTTCCAAGCGAGTGTTGTAATTAAATGTGTGTTGATTATGACAGAAATGCGAAAATGTGTTCCAGTAAAGAAAAACTTCCGAATAAAACCGAGTCGAAATTCCTTCAAATCCGAAACCATTATCTTTCTTCTTTTGTTTTCTTTAAAAAAAATTTGTGAAATTCCACGTAATCCCCGTTTTTAATTGTTAAGTTTTGCCGACAATGACAACAGTTCCAACATTAAATGCCTAAAGTGTGCACTTTCTATTAAACACTAAGGCTTCAGGATAAGTATTCTGAAATATAATTTAGAATTCAGATATAGCTTATAAGTGAAAATACATTCGATAACATTGTCATTAAAGTTGTTCAGTCACAAACTCTTCTCTTCTCTCAACCAGCTGCAATAAACAACAGTTCTTGGTTTTCTTTTTTACGAGCAGATTAAAGAATTAAAACACACGTCGACTAGGTTCAATAATTCTCATAATTGTATAGTTCATTGACCAAATACTTCAGTTTATTATCCATCAGAAATGCCTAAATCCTTCTGACTGTATTAAAACAAAGTTCTCACAGTCACAACTTAAGTAAAAACAAAATTTTCATCTTAAGTTACAACAGAGAAGCAAACAGATGAGAGAGATGAACTAACTAACTTGACAGACAAGCTAACGAACGTTGGAATTAACCAACGAGGTGAACGCTACAGCTCCTCCACAACTCCAGTGGTCGAGGAGATAAAGAGTTCACCACATATAAACATTCTTCAGCTGTTTTCTTTCAATATATAAATCAGAATGTCAACACCATCCCCAGTAGGGAAGGTCGGAGGTGAGTCCATCATGTTGTTAACCAAAGGTGACCTTAGCCGTCACCAGCTACACTCTTGATCCTTCCTGCTGTAAACATTACTTTATTTCTCAATAAGAGTTATATGTCTCAGTAAGAGTTATATTTCTCCGTAAGAGTTATATATCTCGGTAAGAATCATAGGTCTCGGTAAGTCTCAGTAAGTCATATGTCTCAGTAAAAGTTATGTTTCAGTAAGAGTCATATGTGTCCGTAAGAGTCATAAACTGTATTTCTCTTGTCTCCTGTCTGGTAGAATGAATACATAAATATTTCATCCAAACTTTAAAAAAAAAAAATATGTTCGTAACTATTTTGTTTCTTGCTCAACAAGATAACCAAGTTTGAGTAAGGCTCAGCATGTAAGTTTGTTTTATCGTGGCCTCTGTCGTGTGTGTGTGTGTGTGTGTGTGTGTGTGTGTGTGTGTGTGTGTGTGTGTGTGTGTGTGTGTGTGTGTTCGAGAGAATTGTACCAAAGAAGAATATTCATTTTTCATCAGAATTATATAACTATTTGGGATCCGACTCCTTATCCTCGTAATGGAACGCCTTTCTGTTTTCCATCATCATCTTCATGTGTTGTTTTTCCTGTCGATTTGTATTACTTTTATTCTCGCGTTCTGATATTCTTTCAGTCATCACCAGCCACCATATTATCACCACCAACACTACAACAACAATACCCCTATTACTACAACAAACACCATCTTCACCTGCACCACCGCTTCAGCATCCAACACCATCAATAATATCACCCTACATCACCACATTCACCACCATACACCACCAACACCACCACCACCACCACCACCACCACCACACGCACATACCAAAAAACACCAATACACTACACCTCACCACACACCAAAACACACACACTACCACACACTACACACCATCATCACCACTAAGCGAGCTCAGGCTCTCAATTGGCTCAGCCTTGTCAATATTGTTATTATTGTCCACTCTGTATCTGTATTTTTCTGGCCAAATGAACTCTTTCAAAATCAATACATACTAAAACACACACACCCACACACACCACCACACACCACTGCACACCACCACACACCACTGCACACCACCACACACCACACTGCATACCACTGCATACCACCACACACCACCACATCATAATCACCACCGTATACCACCACACCACACCACACCACACCACACCACACCACACCATACCTTTACATGAAACAAACAGATCACGTTACAAATAGTCTCTTAACTTTTTTATTGAGACAAACAACCCGTTAAAAGCCGCTAATTAACCGGATCATATCTCGGTTATACCCACTAACTAAACCAGGTATACTCCGGCCAAATTCGGTAATTGAGACGTCATATTTGGCTGATATATCCCCCAATAGTTGGCTATTCCCATACTAACGACCAATTAAAGGTTGCTCGGTGCCATGATAAACACAAGTTATGATCACCTGAACTCATTTTGGTGTGCTGGCTCTAATCGGTGTACGGAGAGAGAGAGAGAGAGAGAGAGAGAGAGAGAGAGAGAGAGAGAGAGAGAGAGAAGGAAAGACATATACATAGATATAGAGATAGACAGAAAGAAATACAGAGAGAAAGAAAGGAAGAAAGAAAGAGGAAGACTGAGAGGGAGTGAGAAGTTTCTGGGGGTACATTAGTGTAACTTTACTGACGCTTGGTGTATTAGGGTGTAATCGGAGAATGAAGAGAGAGAGAGAGAGAGAGAGAGAGAGAGAGAGAGAGAGAGACTACCAGGGTATATATTAACATCTCGGTATTGATATCAGGTGTAACGCAATGTATCTCGTATACCTGTAAGTACACCTGAATATATACATTACTCGCAGATATACAATAATTGACTATGTAATCTATATCTGAATATTCATATGTATACCTTGATAACATTCGTATATATCAATACCATTTTCACTTTAATATATCGTATAGCATATTCACTATACAGCTCTGATTTCTCACGTCATAAATCTAGTTAATATACATATGAATAAATACGAATGTTATAAATGTATAAATGTATATACAGTATATGTATTAGCGCGTATAACGAGGAATTCCTTTGTGGATGTGTCAAGATTCATTAGCGTCTCAAGTAATGATGTTCACAGACGCCCACAAGTCTTGTTTTACCTGAGCTTATTGAAGAGTTTGATTTTAATTGACACCGGAAGTTATTCTTGCACTGGGAGATCTTGAGTGGTGACCTGCTTGTTGGAAGTGGTTGGGGATGTTGGTAGAGGTGGTGGGAGTGGTGGTAGAGGTGGTGGGAGTGGTGGTAGAGGTGGTGGGAGTGGTGGTAGAGGTGGTGGGAGTGGTGGTAGAGGTGGTGGGAGTGTTGGTAAAGGTGGTGGGAGTGTTGATAGAGGTGGTAGTAGTATTGTCAGAGGTGGTGATAGTGTTGGCAGAGATGGTGGGAGTGTTGGTAGAGGTGGTGGGAGTGGTGGTAGAGATAGTGGTAATGTTGTATTACCAGAACTAACCAGCGACGAGGAAAGCAAAAAATATCCATCTCTTTGTACAAAACGTAAATCATAAATACCATTAACATTTAGAGAACAGAGGAACATGAATGAAACTTTGTGGTGAATGAAGAACGACTCCAGCTTTGAAGTCAGAAGGGGAAGAATTATTAAGGTGTCTCGTTTGAAGGTATATAGAGCTATAATCGAAGCCAAGTATATTAGTATGTCTCGTTTGAAGGTATATAGAGTTATAATCGAACCCAAGTATATTAGCATGTCTCGTTTGAAGGTATATAGAGCTATAGTCGAGGCCAAGTATATTAGCATGTCTTGTTTGAAGGTATATAGAGCTATAATCGAGGCCAAGTATATTAGCATGTCTCATTTGAAGGTATATAGAGCTATAATCGAACCCAAGTATATTAGCATGTCTCGTTTGAAGATATACAGAACTATAAACGAGCCCAAGTATATTAGTATGTCTCGTTTACACTCTGTTGGGACGAATAAGCTCTATGGGTTCTTGGAGGAGAAATATTAGACATGTCAACAAGATTCTGAGTTATTTTGGAGGTAAATACAGATTCAATATGGTGGAGGCAGGTATTAAACACTCAAGTTTGTGGTGTTGGAAGGTGTTGGCAGGTGTTGGCACTATTGGTTTTTGTGTTGGTAGATGTTGGTACTCTGGTTGTGTTGGCACAGAAAAGGAAGAAGAAGCAGCGATGGTGGTACTGTTGGGATTCATGAACACCCTAGTTCTTGTCTGTGATCAAGTAGGGAGGTTGCAGTGAGGGGTGTAATAAGGGGTGTAGTGAGGGGTGTAGTTAGAGTGAAGTGAGGGGTGTAGTAAGTAATGGGACACGGTTTCAAGTTGTGTGGGAGGGCTATATGTGACAGGTACACGGAGACCTTATCTCACACACACACACATAACACGCTTATTGGTCCTCTCTCTCTCTCTCTCTCACTTAACAATAATGATCTCGCTAGAAAACTTTCAGCGCTGCACTATTACACGGACATTTTCCCGCTTCCATAGACACATTCTTCTTATGAATTGCGTTTAGTAGTGCCATCACCACACCCCACCTCAGCGGCCCACGAAATCATGTTGGGGTGGTGTTGTTGTGGTGATATTGTTGTGGTGGTGCTGTTATAGTGGTGGTGATGATGATAATGTTTTGGTGGTGATAATGTTACTGTTGGTGTTGTGGTGGTGGCATTGGTGTTGTAGTGGTGGTGGTGGTGGTAATGTTGGTGTTGTTGTGGTGGTGATGATGGTATTGGTGATAATGGTGTTTCGGCAATGATAGTTATGGTGACGAAGATGATTGTGGTGTAGGTGATGATATAAATGAATGATGATGTTGGTGATAACAGTGATGGTGCTGTTGGTGATGGAGATGTCGAAGATAATGGTGGTGGTGGCGTGCGTGTTGTTGTGTGTGGACGTGCGTGTGTTTAAGTGCCAATGTCGTCCCATCAAGGTTAATGTGTGTCATGTGTCGTATCGTGTGACATAACTGTGTACTTGTATTGTAGTTAAGCAGCCGACGTGAGTCTTAATATCTTTGTGTTCATTTGTCTTACTCTAATATTTTCGTTCCCTAAGACCCCCTCTCATGAGTTCAAGCGATTTGCATTGAACTCGGGACACACATTCCCTTGTCATTGCCGGGTGAACTGCATTGCCCAGGAATGTTGCCTAAGGTTGTCTGTTGCAAGAGTAGTTCAGAGGTTCAATTACCCTTTGCCACAAATTTAATGACTCTGAAGGATCAATTTGTGCTCTTCGACCCACAGTCTAGATTGGCTGAATCACTTCCTGGAGGCCTGGACCACATTAATTGAAAGTGAAGTGTTCATAGAGTTTGTATTGATGCCAGGAAGGTGTATGTGTTGATAATAGATAATTCATCTTTAACAACACATGATTCTTGGTATTGGTGTTGTCTCTTGTTGATGAGTCTTTAGGACGAAAATAACCCCAAAGTTTGTTGTTCTGTGTTATGGCATATATCTTGTGCGTGTGGTGTTGCACGATTTTTTCTCCGAAGATGACGTGTGTGTGTGTGGGGGTAGATGTAACCCAGAAAACACCTTACACAAGCCATCGCCGCAAGTGATCGGAATGACCACAAAAACTTTACCTAAGATGGACATAAAATCAATACACGGAACTAGAGTCAACGTAACCAAGTGGAATCTCTTTTGCTAAATTTGTACATAAGACTCTCAGGAACTTTCAGGTAACCTCCCTTCTCACAGGAATCCTCAGAAGTCCTTGAACGTCTCCACACACCCTATTTCAATGCCAGCCTCACAAGGGCCTTATTGTTCCGTCCCTCCTGTCAAGTTCCCATCAAGACCCTCTCCTAGCTCCACCTGTTCATTCTCTCACCCTTCTCCTCTCCATATCTGACACTCTACTCGGGTACCCAAAACTGTTCGTTGTTGCCCTTTTTAAAAGATATTTTCGTCCTCTTGACCTTCCAGATATACTGCCAGCTGTGTTTAATTTTGTACACCTTCATTCATACTATTTTTTTCTCTTACTCTCGCCCTCTTCCTTTTTTTATTTATCAACTTCCGTCTTTTTTCTCCCTTTCCTTCTACTCACTTTTCTTCCACAATGTCAAGTCTTGAATATCACTTCCTTTTTCACGATCTACCCAGAAGATTCCTACTAGTTTTCTCACGTCTGTTTCTTGTCGCTAGATACCCATCAGCTGCCTTCCCCCGGATCTTCGCCTCTGCCTGGCTCCAAGTTCTGCCCAAAAAATCCCCGTCTACTATTTTACGGTTCTGCTTTCTCTCTCGGGTTCGTGCTTCTTTCTTGTGTTTCTTTTTCTTTCTTTTCAGAGTTTCCATCTCTTCTTCAAGTTACCACCTTTCTCTTCTCCTTCTTCGTCTTCCTCTCTTCAGTCATCATCCACTCGTCTCTCGAATGGCCTCGTGTTCTTTACATCACTGAAGACTCTCCTACACTACAGAATATATCTCTTCCGCCTCCTCTTTCTCCTCCTCCTCTTCATCCTCTTCATACACTTCCTCTCCCTCCTCTTCTTCCCCGTTCTCCCCCCCCTCCTCCTCCGTTGCCACCCATACACTTTAAATTCAACCTCGCCGTAAAATTCGTGTCATGAATTCTCTCTCGAAGCTCCCAGCTCCCACGCGGCGCCCTGATTTTGCCACGGCCGTCCCAGCCCTTGGAGTTACGATCGTGGCTGTCTGGACATGTCTCCGCACTCCCTCTCTCTCTCTTATCATCACGTACTCCAGATTTTTCCTCCTTCTCCTCAGCCCTTTCATCGCTCATTTCTTCACTTCTCCATTTTATTTCACAGGCCCTCCGTCTCTCTCCCCTTCCCTCCTTCTCTCTCCCTTTTATTCTACATTCCCTAACTCCCCTTTTCCTTCCCTACCACCTCTGAGTCTCTTCTTCCTCCCTTCTTCTCTCCCACCCCATAACTTTCTCTCCCATCCTACGGTCATTACTTCCTCCCATCACACAACTTCTCCTCCCCTCCTACCCCGCAATCTATTCCCTCCCATCACCAATTTCATCCCCACCCCCCTACCTAAAGTTCCTTCCTCCCTCCCTCCTCTCTCTCTCTCCCTCCCTCCTCCTCCCTCCCTCCCTCCTGCAGACCTCCATCTTTCCCTCCAATCATACACAAGTAACTATACTCCACTATCTCATTTTTCAAAGTGTCAAAAAAAAAAATATATGTTAACTAGCATTTCTAGGTAAAGAAGACACTACGACACAACAGAAATCCTCTGAGCTGTTAAAGTTGCCATCTAAGACTCTACTTATCCTCCCCAAGCCTCCAGCAGCCACTAACTTGTCCCTGAAAGCCTCCAAAGCCGCCATCAGTACCGCTGAGATCCCAAAACTACAATACATTTTGCGCTAAGCCACAACCAAGCACTCCAAGTCACGCCTTCCTTGTTATCTAAATCACTAACTGATATCTTCATAGTTATTTAAAATACCACCTAATGTCTTCCTAGTTTTCTAATCCGTCACCTAGTGTTTTCCCTAGTTCTATAAGCCACTTGTACCACGGCCAGATATCTCTTCTCCTCATGGCCCCATTTCCCCTACACAACTCCCTCTTCTTCCTCTCTTCACATCTTTTCATGCCTCCCTAACACCTTTCCTAGCCCCTCCCCAGCACAAAAGCTCCCCACAATACCTCCTCTAACACCACCCCATCCCAACACCTCACCGCACACTCCCTTCACACTAACACATCCTCCCTCACCCCCCCCACACCAACATCCCCTCCTTCACACTAACACCTCCCCTCAACACCCTACACCAACCCCCCTCCACAAACATCTCATCCACACTTCCCCAACTCCAGCATCTCCTCCCCCACACTAACACCAACACATCGCACAACACCTACTCCTCCCTCCCCCTCCTTCCCCAGACACTCCATCCAGGCCAACAGCACCTAACCATCTGCCAGAGACCATTAGTGAGTTTTTTTCTTGCCAGGATGAAGAACTGCACCATTAGTCTGTACCAAGTAGGAAGGAAGGGCTTAAATTGTGCCCACCTTCATGAGACTTAATCTAGTTCACATTTCGAGTAAGTTAAAGGCGGTGTTAGATTAGCTTTAGTAGAATTCTATCCTGTGTTATGGGGAATCGATGCTCTGGGGCTTCTATTGGATGAGTTTAATAATGATAATGAGATTGTTAATGAATAATAATAATGCTAATAGTAATAATGATAATAATAATGCTAATAATATTGATGATTTTGTTTCCAAGCCTATTATTTCAAAATGAAGTGAGTTTGGAATCAATAGTAGTCACACACACACACACACACACACACACACACCATCAATCACTGTCATTCTTACTGCTCTAACAAATGTATTCTTCTATGGTATTCTTCTTCCACAACAAAAGCCCTCAAATATCTATCTGGTCCACCTTTATCGCTCCACATAACCCAGCATTACCCATCTGGTCCACCTTTATCGCTCCACATAACCCAGCTACCCATCAACAACAACAATACCCCCTCCCTCCCCCACCCTCCTCCCCCCTCAACAAAAATATTTCGACACCATGCTATCCTCTCATAAATGTGTCCATCCTACCTGTTTTCAAATATGTCTTTATCCCATCCTTCCATCTCTTGTGGTTCTCTTCTTCCTCCCTGCCCCCTCCCCCTCCCCCCCATCAACCTCCTCTGAATCATACGCCTTCTTTTTAACCCAACATTCACCTCCCATTCTCTCAATATGTCCCTACCACTTCAGAAAAGCTTGATTGGTTTTTTCCCTAACACTTCTTGCGCCTCGACATTACCTTTATATTTTGCATATCTTATTCCCTGTATCTTTTTATTCACCCTCTTATTTTGTTGTCGCTTCTCATGTATTCCTTCCTCTTGCCTCCAGAACTGTGATAATGATAATAATTTTAAACCGATACAAAGTTACATTCAGCGTAAATTACAACTATAACTGCACAGTGATGGAATAGAAGATAATAATAGTAGACATTACATTTATGAAGCCCTGATGACAACAGTTGTAAGCCGGATAGTTCACGCTACACACACACACACACACACACACACACACACACACACACACACACACACACACACACACACACACACAACAAATAATTATGATGACAATTAACAGAACAGAATACACGAAGGTAAGGTTGGTGGTGCCATTGTTATTTAATCTTTTCAAAGTAAAATAATAAGAGTCACAGACAATACCAGATAATAAAATGAAAAGAAGATCACAAGCTCTTTAATGAAACAATAGGAAACAGTTGATGAAAGAGACTGTACAGAGAGGTATTCTAATGTTTGTTGAGGGAGATACTGTCTTTGAGGACTTTTCATGAGGAAGAAATAAGAGACAAGAAGAAACTGAATTGTAAAGTTTTAATTTATTCGTTCAAACTAGACTGTGTTGGTTTAGTTTTTATAATTGTTAATATAGAGAAATTACCAGCACGTAGATATGAAACTGTGATAAAAAAAAATAGATTGATAACTGTTTTATTTTAGAAAAGGTGTATAGGGAAATTATAGAAATTACCTCCTTTTCTATGTGAATCTTGTGGACAATTGATTAAAAACTAATATTATTATTATTATTATTATTATTATTATTATTATTATTATTATTATTATTATTATTATTATTATTATTATTATTATTATTATTATTATTATTACCTATAAGACAAAACGCTTAAATGGATGTCATAGAATTCATTTAACAGATAACAGTGAGAAGAAAAAATAAATCATCTCTGGCCCCTATCTCTAGCTCCAGGCTCCAGCACACCTTTAAGGGCTGGTATCACTGAAATTGTCTTCAATATTGACGAAGTTAGGTTTTTACCAAGTTTTGATTCAGTGTCAGTGAGTGTTCATTGTGGTAAAGTTTCAAGGATAATGTTGCTAGGTTTGTGGGGTTACAGAGAGAGAGAGAGAGAGAGAGAGAGAGAGAGAGAGAGAGAGAGAGAGAGAGAGAGAGAGAGAGTACAATATTCGTGTTTTTTTCCTACTCCTTGATGGATTGCATGTATACAAGTACTCTACTTTATATTCAAGGTGGGATCCTCTAGCGCACCCTGAATAAGAAATAAGAAGCTGCATAATTTAGTTGTAAAATTGAGTTGTTTACAGCTGTACGTCAACTAGCAGAGCAAATACTAATTAAGACTCCGTTGGGGGGTTGTATAATAGTATTGGTCGTATTACAGGTTGCTCGATTTCTCAATAATTGTACAAATCAGAGAGACTAAAATTACTTCCTTTTTGGTCCGCCTTATATTGTATTCCATGTGATGATATAGAATTCAAAATACAACTGTAGTGAAGTAATTACCACCACTATCATCATTATAATATCTTGCTAATTGTAGAGATTTTTTTTTTTTTTGCTGTACTAAACTTGGTACAGCCAATGAACTTCTGATATGTTTGTGTGAATAGTAAGTTTAGTCATTCATATACAATTAAAATTTTAATGTTGTTATAGTGAGGTTAAAATATATTAGTGCATGACAATTTCTGGATAATCTTAAACATTAACAGTTAAATATTCATTAATTAAAGTATAAAAGCAAAAGTCAGTATTGCAAAATAAAGTTAACCTACTTTTTTGGGGAATTTTACAAGAACTTTAATTTTCGTGCCACAAGTTTCAAATTACTTTTCAGAATCTCATTAAGTCACAGGAAACACTATTTTACGATAGCATCTATTGAACGTTTCTTTATACCGCACGAATATAAGGACCAGTCAGTGATAACGTTCTGACTGGTTATGTCTGACCTACATTAGGGGTATATATATAGTTTTGCAATATAGACATAAATGGGAAGACATAATTGGATGGGGAATTACCATTTAAGAAGCTCCAGGAATGATTAAGGGAACGACGATGAAACCAAAGGAAACATGTGCAAGACAACGCTAAGATCACCACAATTCTTCACTCTATCAGTCTGGTCCCGTACTTGATGACAGAATGGATAAACACGGGGTAGATTAAACGAAACTTCTAATAAAAAAAAAGAAGAAAATTCCACGCGACGCTGTCTTTGACCCTCGCCTCAACAAGTAAAAATGACGAGTGATGTGACAGTGATATAAAGGAGGGGTGATGGTGGATTGGATTTCTTTAGAACATTGATTATTGGAATACTGATGATAGATAAAAGAAAAATAGAGAAGGACCCTGTCACGTGAAGGGGGTGAAGGGGAGGGGAGGGGATACGGAGGAAGAATTGACAGATGTTTGATAAGGTTGAAATGTTTTACGGTATATTTTTATTTACCTGTGATAAACAAGACTACGAGGCGTCACACTACATCACAGTAATTACCCTTAAGAGGAGTAACATGGTTGTTGTAAAGGATCAGATGCTAAAAGGAGATAAAGTAAAGATAAACCTGAAGTAGAAAATGGAGTATTCTTAAGGCAGTCTTTGTAGTGTAAACAGGATAAGAGTAGAGCAATGACAACACATAAAAGAGGAAGAGTTGTGTAAGGTTTAGGTAGTCCTTTCAACTGTGTCTTAAGTAAACAACACTTAGCAATAACTCTGCCAGAAGACGCGTCACAAAAGGAACTCCTCTGGGTACATGTAAAGGTTTTCTATTCATAATACACACACACACACACACACACACACACACACACACACACACACACACACACACACACACACACACACACACACACACACACACACACACACACACACACACATACACACACACACACACACACACACACACACACACACACACACACACACACACACACACACACACACACACACACACAAACTAAAGATGTGAACGCCAAAGACATAAAAATTAATGAATAACTCAGCGATTTGATAGATAAGTTATTTATTTCTATAAGCAACACTTTTTTCAAATAGAAAAGGAACTATAAAAACACAGATAAATTTACAATATAGTGAAACAGAGAAACATAGAAACAATAAAACAGAAAAAAACACCAAAAAAAAATTATGGAACTTATATTGCAAACATAAAGGGACTGATGGTGAATATAAAGCATCAAAATATTCCCACATAAAAGAGACCGGCAAATATCTGAATATTATTGTTGTTACTGCAGAGGCTGGTGTTCGCTGTGTCCTCAAAGTGGGTAGTTTTGTGATATTTTGCTAGTGAAAGAAATAAATGAACAGAGGGGCTGGGGAAAGAGAAGCATCTGCTATCTGCCAACTTCCTGTCTAGAGTAAGCACTTAAATCTACGGACTTTACTCACAAGTTTCATATTTTTCCTCTGTGGAGTTTCTAATCTACAGTCTCTCTATCTCTCTCTCTCTCTCTCTCTCTCTCTCTCTCTCTCTCTCTCTCTCTCTCTCTCTCTCTCTCTCTTTCCCCTTTGTCTGTTTGTCGGTCTGTCTATCTAACTCTCTCTGCCTATCTCTATTTCTAACACTAGAGAGGAGAGGGCGGGTGAGTTCCCTCAGCCAGGCAGCTTACACACTCACCTTTACCAGCACAAACACACTTAGTAACCTCCACCGCTGTCTCTACAACATTTCTCTGCCGCCGCCTCACACAGCCATTCATACAAGGATATTCGTTGATGAAATAGATGAAAACTGATTATCATTACTGTGTGTGTGTGTGTGTGTGTGTGTGTGTGTGTGTGTGTGGGCATAGTTTGTGTTGTATTCATTGGGAAAATATTATATTACTTCAACATTTTTGCTGTTATCTATAATACCATAACAGCGAGAACAAAACAGGGAAAGAGGTCATTGTTTTATTGAATTTGTTGGTCAGTCGGAGTCATTACAGGTAATATTTCCCGTGAATCATATTAATGAATTTTCAAACGTCCGTCAGTGCTGTAGTGTCACCGATATTGTATTTTGCTTTTATCGAATACAATACCTCGGATTGATTAAAATAAATTAAACAAATTATTCTAAATGATTCGGTTTATTAAAATGACCTAAACGTCATTACGACCACTAATTATCCCTAATCGAACAGTGAACCATCCTGTAGATTCGGATTCAGCATGCTCAGGAGTGCCTATACTGAGATATTCAACAAATCTCATTTTGTCCCAAAACAGCGAGTACTGTAATTAGCATTAAAAAAAAAACCGTCATTGAATCATAATTTCTTCGAACAAATTTTATAATGTATTCTAAAAGTAGAAAATCGGATCTTCTTTTCTGATATTGGTTAAAAAATTTACTTTATGTAACCACCGTATGATAATTTTTACTTCCACTGTGACAGAAAAACAACAACAATTATGAACTAAAAATCTCACTTGCAATCTACATCCATGGAGGTATAATTTTGTTGTTGTTTTTTGGCCAAATTAGAAAAGTATGGAAAAATGTTACCGAAATTCATAAACAAAAACAACACACAACTACCAGCATCTCCAAAAATAATCATACAAGAATTATAAGAATTATAAAATGCTCTGAACACCTCTACTGACGGTGTTGTAAAGAGAAACAGCTGTCCCCTACTTCAAATTATTTACGCCTGTATGGTTATATCTATCTTCTGTACAAGTGTGTGTGTGTGTGTGTGTGTGTGTGTGTGTGTGTGTGTGTGTGTGTGTGTGTTTATGTCTATCTGTCTGTCTGTTTGTCTGTCTATAACCCCGTACTATGTGTTAATGAAAGCACTATTATCTAAGCCCTGCTGGACTGAAAACCCTTATACATATGAGACCCCAGAAGACCATACTGTAGACCCTCATAAGCTCAAGCCATCAAGACTGGGACAACGATTCTAGTTTCCTCTAAGCCTCCAGGATCGGTCTCTTGGGGGTCTAAACCCTCCGTAGACTCAAAGTTCTCGTCCTCACCACCTACCCACACCCACATCCGCACCCACCCACCCACCTTTCTCCCCACTAAAAACAAAAACTAAACAAAACAAAAACAGTTCTAGGGTTTATGACACTCATTCTGAAATTTCCAAGGGTGAAATCTCCCCCCCATGCCTCTCTGTGGTATTGCTGGTCTATTATTATTGTGTGTAGGGGGTGGAGGATCTGTAGCGAAGATCTCTTGTCGTAAACTCTTCAAGGATGATGATGGCTGTATGTGTCTGTGTGTGTGTATGTGTCAAAAGGTGGAAGCAGGAAGAAGTGTCTTTCTCCGTATCAGAAGGGAAAAAAGTAGGAGGGAAAGTTTTTGTGTTTTGTGTATGTTTACGAGTGTGTGTGTGGATCAAAGGTAGGAAGTAAGGCGCTTATCTACATTATGTGTCAGAGGGAAGAGATAGGAAGTAGTGTTTCCGTGTGTGTGTGTGTGTTTGTGTGTGTATGTGAGTGTGTATATATGTATGTGTATGTATGTGTGCGTATGTGCATGTAAGTGTGTGTGTGAACCAGTTTTTGATCAGCGGCAGGCTATACCGTGCACACTCACCTTGAAGACCGACCTGCACCGCCGGGTCTCAATACGTGCCGAGGCGGCCACTGGGGAAATCCCTTGTTGTATCAGATGTAATATTGTTTCTCCTTCACTCTCATGTTCTGGAGACGGAACAGCTGCACCGGGAGGAGTGACGGCAGTTTAAGACGTGTGTGTGTGTGTGTGTGTGGCCAAGGACCTATTTTTATGAATGAGGACGGGGGGGGAGGAGGGGGGTGGAGGGAGGAGGTAATTTATGTGTGCGAGGGGGATAAGGATGTGAGTCTACCGTCCTCAAACTTAGTATGTGGAGTGACAGTCTCCCTGGATGGTTTTAAAGACGGTAGTTAGAGAGTTATTGTATTTAAAGTGGACTGAAAAAAACATCGTGCTTCCGCCAACACCGATCAGCTGTTACCTGACACTGCCGGTAGTCCCCAAACTGTCGTACAGCATAGAGACTGGATCGGAATTGATAATAAGGAGTTTATTGTTACGTATATCCCTTTAATAGGATATATGTAACCCAGTTTTCTTTGTAAAATTTTCCAAGTAGTATCTGCCTTTGATAAATATAGATAAAAAAAAAGAGATAGAATTTATAACTCTTTCCCGGCGTGAAGACCAACACAAGAAACTGTCCAACAATTTAGCTGCTATGAAAGAAAACGTAGAAATATTGTGGAAACATGAAAGTCCCAACGCTGCTTTTAATTTCAACATAAAGAAGATATCAAAACAGTTGGTTGCGGGAAGTCGGTGATAAGATTATTGTGTGGCGGCGCCGAGCTGTGAGTTGTGTTGCAGTAAGTATCGGGTTGGTGGAGTAACACAGCCATGCTACGCTGCGGTCACTGCCCAGTTGTGGTTTGTTGTCGTGGCGCTGTCATACTTAAGACTGGCGACGACTTCAACTATCCAAAAAGCTGACGTTTCACTGCTGGCAGATTCCACGCCCGTAGTGCAGCTGACCTAGTTGCAGCTGAGACGGAGTTAGCGGATCCCTGGAGTGTAATTGGCGCCGTCGACTTGGCAAGAAACAGCTGTACTTAAGGGGCAAGATCCCTCCCCCCCCCCTGAGTGGAGCTGAATTTTTCGACTGACCAAGAAACAGCTGAGGCAGGGCTTCAAGACTCCCATTTATGTGGTTAGATTGGTAACATAAGGTAGGATGGAGTACTGTAACATGGAAACATATGGTTAGATTGGTAACATAAGGTAGGATGGAGTACTGTAACATGGAAACATATGGTTAGATTGGTAACATAACGTAGGATGGAGTACTGTAACATGGAAACATATAAATTCTCATCATCTCTTTCATCTTAATTAAGCCTTTCTTGCCATTGTTAATCTGGTATTCTTTTTTACGCTTCTTCCGTCTATCATCTTTCATTCCCCCTTCTCATCATCCTCTTTCCCTTCCTTCCCTCTTTCTCTCATTTCTTCCATCCTTGTACTCTCTTATAATCTTCCTTGCTTCCTTGATCATTTTTCCTCCCCTCGTCTCCTTGTTTCCTTTCATTCCCCCTTCTCTAATATTTCCCCATCTTCTGTCCTTCTGTGTACCCTACCTTATCATCATCATCATCACCTCTCTCTCTCTCTCTCTCTCTCTCTCTCTCTCGTGGGACATTAAGAACATATAACAATTTAGTTCAGTCAGATGATGCAACGGACAAAATCCTGGTGTGTGTCAGATGAGTGTCCGGATAGCAGACGTCAGTCCCTGGAGCCTTGTATTCTGCCGCCTCGCTAATCTCTCGTCGTACAAAAAAAAAAGGAAAAGTAAGGGACTGGAGTACGTTCGTCAGGCGTAACTGTACTAACTGTAATAGACGGAAATCCGGTGTGTGTGTGTGTGTGTGTGTGTGTGTGCGAGCCAGGTGTGCGAGTCAGGTAACTAAATCTTGTTTGTATAAAGAACCAGCAGCAGGTTGGAGATCGCCAGGCGTTGTTGATTGCTTGTGCTGGAGGAACTGTTTCTGTTTTATTCTGTGGACCTTATCGTTCTCTTTCTCTCTCTCTCTTTGTTTTCTCTCAACCAACCTGACTATCTATCACTGTCTCTATCTCTCTGTGTATGTATGTATGTATGTATGTATGTATGTATGTATGTATGTATATATATATGTATGTATATATGTATATATGTATGTATGTATGTATATGTATGTATGTATGTATGTATGTATGTATGTATGTATGTATGTATGTATGTATGTATGTATGTATGTTGTCTCTCTCTCTCTCTCTCTCTCTCTCTCTCTCTCTCTCTCTCTCTCTCTCTTTCTCTTATCGCTCGTTTCCCTGCCGTTATTTTTTATCGCCGTCATTCCCGATGGATATATTGTACTGTGAGTCTGAATCGCTATCGCTCAATCAACACTGAAGGACACGTGACTCTCAGTATTTGGCAATATGGTTCACTGCAACTCTATTAAAGGGAAATGGTGTGTGAAAGCATATGTATAGGTACGTCTATATGATGATGGATATGTGTGTGTGTGTGTGTGTGTGTGTGTGTGTGTGTGTGTGTGTGTGTGTGTGTGTGTGTGTGTGTGTGTACTTTCCTGTTGATTCAATGTTTGATTTTATATAGTTATCTCTTTCCTCTCTCTCTCTCTCTCTCTCTCTCTCTCTCTCTCTCTCTCTCTCTCTCTCTCTCTCTCTTTCTTCCCCCCTCTCTACCCCTTCTCTCTTTTTATCAATTCTTCTTCCTCTTGTCTTTCTTTTTGTTTCTATTAGCATTTTATTTTTCTTTATTTACTCTGTCACTTTCTATCTACCCTTTTCTTTCCTCATCTCTCTCTCTCTCTCTCTCTCTCACTCTCACTCTCACTCAGGTGTGCTTTGCCTCGTTATTCCTCCACAGTCCTTTGTGTCTCCGTTCAATATGGTTCTCTAAACAAAACTCGAGTTATTGTCACTGGAGATTATTCTTGACGATATTTCTTCCCGCTTGTACACCGACCATCCCTATACCTCAGGCCAGGAAATGAAAGAAACTGCTGTCTTTATCAACTTTTCTTTACAACCGGTTTAGTGGATAAAAGCATTATACTCTATCACCACCAAGCTTTCTATACAACCAGTTTAGTGGATAAAAGCACTATAGTCTATCAACAAACTTTCTATAAAACCGGTTTGTCACGGTTTACTGGATAAAAGCACTATACTCCATCACCAAGCTTTCTATATAACCAGTTTAGTGGATAAAAGCACTATACTCTATCAACAAACTTTTCATAAAACCGGCTTGTCAAGGGTTAGTGGATAAAAGCACTATAGTCTATCAACAAACTTTCTATGCAGCCGGTTTAGTGAATGAATGTGTTGCTGTCTTTGTCAAATTTTCTCTACAAAATCACATTAATGATATAAAAAAAATAAAACTTTCTCCTCTCCCACCACCCATAAATACCTATATAAAAGGTAAATAATATTATGTTAACAGAGCATATCTGTCTGTCTGTCTGTCTGTCTGTCTGTCTGTCTGTTTGTCTCTCCTTCCCTCTTTATCTTTCTCTCTCTCTCTCTCTCTCTCTCTCTCTCTCTCTCTCTCTCTCTCTCTCTCTCTCTCTCTCTCTCTCCCAACAACAAACTGTCCATATAACTGGTCACTGAGGACAGGATATCTTGTTTCCGTCGTCCTAATAGCGGGGAAGAAAGCTCATGGCGTCGATTCCCAGAGGGTGAGGACAATATAGCAGGACTGAGAGGACAATTTCATTACTCTCGGTATTTATATTTTTTTGACAGGATGGGAATATATATATATTTTTTTTAGTTTATATTTGTTTGTATGTATTGAGGTATATGTTTTAGATTAGTTTGTGTGTGTGTGTGTGTGTGTGTGTGTGTGTGTGTGTTTCTGTATACACACACACCCGGTTATAGAAACAATTCACCAAATAATTTTTAAGCCTGGAGAGATAACAGCCCACTCCCCTTTATAACTAACTTGGTAGAGAGGACAACTCCCTTTATCCTTATACCTTGGAGGACAAACATGGAGGATGAGACTGGAGGACAAATATGGAGGATGAGCCTGGAGGACAAACATGGAGGATGAACTTGGAGGACAAATACGGATGATAACCCTGGAGGACAAACTTGGAGGATGAGACTGGAGGACAAACTTGGAGGACGGGTCAGGAAGGAGGACGATGTTGTCACGATGGTTTAGGAGACAATAATGACTGTGTCGTGACGTCATGTTTACCCGAGTTCAGCTTCATGAGGTCGTTATGAGGTGAGTTTATCGTTCCGGGTTATAGTGTGGCTACCTGCGTCAGTTTCCTTGCGTCAGATTCTTTACGTCAGCTTCTTTGCGTCAGTTTATTTGTGTCATTTCTTTGTGTCAGCTTCTTTGTGTCAGTTTCTCTGCGTCAGTTATCTATGTCAGTTTCCTTGAGTCAGTTTACTTGTGTCAGTTTCCTTGTGTCAGTTTTGTTGCATCAGTTTTCTTGTATCAGTTTTCTTGCGCCAGTTTCCTTGTGTCAATTTCCTTGCGTCAGCTTTTTTGTGTTAGCTTTCGCATGCGTCAGTTTTCCCTAGTCAGTTTCTCTGCTTCAACCCCTTGCATTATTTCTCCTCATTAGCTTTCCTGTGTCAGTTTTTTGGCGTCAACCCTTTCTCTTCCCTCTTCCTCTCCCCTCCCCTCCCCTCCCTCCCTCCCTTCCCCCCCCCTTCCCCTCCCGCCACCTGGATCGACCTAAATGTAAAAAAAGAAAAAGAAGAGAACCATCGACAGTATTTCTCGACTGACCTTTGACCTCAACACAACTTTTAATAAACCTAAAAAAAACAACAACGATAAGAAAACTCCAAATCACAAAGAACTTTAGAGTTAAGTAATGTCTATAATTGGATCTTTAGTTATATACCGTATGTCCGTAACCCAGTTTAAGAAAAAATTATTTAGGATTCAACCATAATACTATCGAAAGACACGTGAGAATTCTTCGTCCACTTTTAGGGAAATTAAATTAAAATTCACAAGAACGCTATAATTCAACGTTGGTATAATCAAGTACCTGTATAATCCGCTTTGTAGAAATGAACTAGAAACGTACTATAATGCTAGTAAAACACAGGGAGGGGTGGGGGGGGGTGAGGTTAGTTATATTGTGGTGTAACTGGGGTGTTGAGGAGGTAAGGACGAGGTGTTGAACATATTGTGGGGTGACGTGCTCTCCCCACGGGGGTTTAGTGTTGTGGTCATGGTGGATATATTCTTTTATAATGGTGAGAGAGAGAGAGATAAACATGAAAAGAAAGGGATGGGGTGAGAGAGAGGAGGAGGAGAGAGGGAGGAGGAGAGAGAAATGTGAGAGTGAGATATAAAGAAGTGAGTGGGATAAAGTGAGAGGGAGGCGTGACATAAATAAAGAGGAGAGAGACAGAAAATGACAGACAGAGACAGACAGATAATCGTAAAGCATATCAGTTAATGTGGCGGTGTTTAAGAGTTATGACCTTTGACCTGAAGAGGAACGAGGGTATTATAATCGTGATGTGTGTGTGTGTGTATGTGTGCCATGGGGGAGGAATTATTAGAGGCAGTATCAAGGCTTACTGCTTCCTACCTATGGCTCCAGGTTGTTGACGTCATCCCCCAAGGCATCTACTGATTTGCTTTGAGCTGAATCATCAGACGAGACAGTCAAGTGAATACCGCACTCGGCCCAGGTCCTTAGGGTCACTAGTTTGCTCCCCGGTACACCCTCCCCCCCCCACCTACCCCCCCAACCTCCAAAGTAAACCCAGCTGTGAATGGTTGCTTAACTTTATAGTTGGGGGGGAAGTATAAGAAGGCTGAGTGCTGTGCTGACCCAACCCATTCAAGTGTAAAAAAGAACTATTATAGGTCCAGTTGTGTTGTATCTGCTGTTTCACTTAAAAATTATCATCATCTTCATCAATCATCAATCATTATCATCATCAACATCATCATCATCATCGTCAATCATCGTCGTCAATCATCAATCATCAATCATCATCAACATCATCAATCATCATCATCATTCATCATCATCAGGCGATTTAGTGACGATGATGGTGAATGTTTTATAGGCTTCATATTCTATTGAAATTCTTGATAGATTATTGTGTTATGGTGGCGACGCCTTGATGACTCTGGCGGGTGAGTTGTGGTTCAGATACTGTGGTGAGATCAATACCGTGATGAGGGTGACATGGTTCAGTGGCTGTCTGTCGTGTTTATGTCGTCGTTATTTATATGTCGTTGATACACACACACACACACACACACACACACACACACACATTCACATGCACAAACACAGGCTACAATAAATCCACGTACACAGTGCAAATACACGAAGAAAACATGCAAATATAATCACACACACACACACATACTCACATAAACACATATTTGCATTTTCAAACACAGAAATATAGTTAGACAAACATACAAGCGTGCAAGAGCATTAGCATAATCAAAACCACACACACACACACACACACACACACACACACCAACACACCCACCCACACACACACCCACACACTTCTTATTCATTCACGCCCTCGCCAATTAAAAATCATAGCCCTATCAGTCATGTCAGCATTCGTGATTGGTGTCTGAGCGTGACGGGGTGACGGCGGATTAGGAATTATTGACACACATTAAGACCGAGACTTTTCACTGACTGATCATAACTAAGAGGTAGAGTAGTGGGTGTGAGTGCAGCTGTACGTTATGGACCTGTAGAATAAACCTTATTTCAGGTTCAAAAAGAGACATGGTCACGTATCCCCCTGGCTACGTATCCACATGACCACGTATGCTGATGGCCACGTATCATTATAATCAAGTATTTGTATCACCGCGTATCCTCATAGCTATGTATGCTCACGACCACGGATCCTTATGGCCACGTATCCCAATGTCCACGTATCCTCATGGCCACGTATCCTCATGGCCACGTATCCTCATGGCCACGTATCCTTAATATCACTCAACAGACTCTAGATGGTGTTTATATTTCTGCCTGGGAGGTATTTTTCTCTGCCCCTGAAATACCGATTCCTCGCCTTTGTTATATCTGACGCTCTGTTCTTGACAGCGGATTAGGCCAGGTGTGTGTGGGAACTGTTTCAGGTGTGTGTTGGTGTGTTGTTTGTCAGGTGTGTGTGTGTGTGTGTGTGTGTGTGTGTGTGTGTGTGTGTGTGTGTGTGTGTGTGTGTGTGTGTGTGTGTGTGTGTGTGTGTGTGATTCTATCCTTCCTCCTCCATTTCCTCCCACTTTCTTCACCTTCTAATTCTTCCTTCTCCACTCTCCTCTTCTCTAATCCAATCTTCCTCCGCACCTTTTCCTTCTCTCTTCCACCCCCTCTCCTATTGTATCTGCTCCTCCTTCAACCACTCTTCCTTCCCATCCCCTTCAACTCCTCCTCCTTCCCCCTCCTCCTTCAACTATATCTTCCTTCCGCCTCCCTCCTGATCTTGAATCTCTTCACCTCTTCTTTCTTTTTACCTCCTCCTTCCTTTCACGTTCTCCTCCTCCCCTGTCTTGAACCTCACTCCCCTCTCACCCCTCTCTCACCTCTTTCTCCCATTTCTCCTCCTCCTCCTGACCTCCTCCTCCTCCTCCTCCTCCTCCTCCCTCATCCTGCCTCACCTCCTCACTCCTCCTTCCTTACCTCCTGTCCTCACCTCTCCCTCACTGCTCCTCCTTCACTCCGATCCTCACCTCTTCCCCACTCCTCCTCCCTCACTCCCTCCTCACCTCCGACCCCTCACTAAGGCAGGGGGCGGCGTTGCGTGCTAAAATACTGCACAGGGGAAGACCTTCTTAGGGGGGCGGGGGGGGGGGAGGGGGGGGGAGGGGAGGGCCAGTTGAGTTCCACCAGAATTTAAAGCTGATTTTTTTCTTTTCTTGAATATTTTCTTGGACGTTGAGCAACTCTGAGTTTTTTTTTTCATTTTTACCGTTCTGTTTGTCTCTCTGTCTATTTCCTTGTTTTATCATCCCATCTGTCTGTCCGTCCATCCGTCTATCTCTTATAAATGTATCTGTCTCTGTCCGTCTCTGTCTATCTCTGTCTCTCTACTCCTAGGTAGTAACAGCTGGGGAAAGTCTAGGATACACGGGTCGGTATTGCTCGTTAAAACATTTTTTATGAATGAATTTTTGGACCAGTTGTTTCAGAAATGAAGTTTAGAAGGTTATAATTTTGTGCTATTTTTAGGGAGGAGGGAGGGAGGAGGGGAGGGAAGGAGGAGGGAAGGAAGAGGGGAAGGAAGGGAGGAGGTGAAGGAAGGAAGGGAGGGAGGTAAGGAAGGAAGGAGGGAGGGAGGGAAGGAAGGAGGGAGGGAAGGAAGAGGGAAGGAAGGAGGATGGAGGAAGGAGGGAGGGAGGTAAGGAAGGAAGGAGGGGGAGGGAAGGAAGGAAGGAAGGAGAGCAAGAATGGGGGAGGGAAGGAAGGAGGGAAGGGGTGGAGGGAAGGAAGGAGAGAGGGAACGAAGAGAGTGTGAGAAAGAAGGAATGAAAGGTAAAAAAGAATGAGAGAGGGAAGGAAAATGTGGGAAAGGAGGGATGGAAGGTAAGATGGGAGTAAAATATTGAAGGAATAAAAAAAAATAGGTCAAAGTTGGAAGATGGGACGGAAAGGAAGGTAAAAAAAAAACAGTAGAAGGGTGGGAAGGGAGAGGAGCAAAAAAAGAGACATGAAAAAAAATAAAGGGTGGGAGAAATGAATAGAGAGAGGAAGATAAAGAAAGACGGAAACAATTTAGGGTTGGAGAATTTGGAGAGAAGTAGAGGAATGAAGGAAAATTGATGAAGGTAGAATACAAAAGAGGAAGGAATATGAAAAAAGAAAGACGAAATAAACGGAGATAAGGGAAGATTGGGGGGGGGGGGTAGGGAAGGGAGGGGAGGCAGGAAGAGGAGAAAGGAAGGAAGGAGGAAGAGAGGGAGGAAGGGAGGGAGGAAGATAAGGAGAAAGGGAGGGAGGTAGGAAGAGAGGGGAGGAAGGGAGGAGGAAGAGAAGGAGAAAAGGGAGGTAGGGGGAAAGGAGGTAGGTAGGGAGGAGGGGAGGGGGAGGGAGGGAGGGAGGAAGGAGGGAGGAAGGTAGAAATAGAAAGAGGAAGGAAGGAAGAAAAAAGAAGGGAGGAAGAGAAGAAGAGAGGGAGGGACGGAGGGAGGGTGGGAGGAAGGGAGGAAGGGAGGGAGGGAGGAAGGGAAGGAAACTACCGGCCTCTGTCAACCTTTGGAAAAGATAATCATCGATCAACTTTCTCAGTTCCTGTTTGGACATCGTCTCTTGAATGAGAGGCAGTTTGGGTTCAGGAAGTGTCGATATTGGTACTGACCCGCTGCTGACCCTCTCCCCGCCTCACATCAGGCCTGGACGACCGACTCTCTAAGCTTGGTATTGACGGAACTTTCAACTGAGTTAGGAGTAATGGCCTTTTAGAAAAAAAACTAATGGGGCAGAGGCAATTTATTCAACCTCCCCGGTAATTACATAAGAGGCGGCCATCTTGACAGGGTCGTAAAAGGGACCTCCATCTCGGGTATTCCCCCACTGGAGTGTAGCGTCCCACAGGGGAGCATTTTGGGTCTCTGTCGATGATCTGTTGGATGTTGGACCAGAATCGTGTACAGTACAGGTGCTTATGACCGTACACACTTGTTTACTTGGGACGGATATCAACGTTTAGAAGGTTAAAAAATATATAAGTTATCCTTTAGAAAACATCATTTCCTAAAGTAAAATTTGGGAGGTCACCTTTGGGGTTTTAGAGCAAAAGAATCTACGATTAAAAAGACCGAAGGTATCAAATTTGTCTAAGAGATGACTCAAAAGACCCACGTCAAGGAACTGACAAGAAAAGCCGCAGTGAGGTTGACAGTTCTCAGATGGCTCACGATATTTCTTGATGGTAAAGGTACAATATTTTCACGAGTTGTTACTGTGTCCAACGTTAGAGTACTCTACTCTAAACTGGATGGTCCACCCTCCATCCTAACTACAACTTCCTGACACAATGGATGATGAAGCTGACCTTTAATTACACTAATGTGATCTAGTTTATTTCCTAGCTACGCCACCGGCATTCGTGCAATATAGACGGGATGGAGTTGGATTAATCTACATTGCATAACGCAATCATCCACTACAACCCCCTGGCGGCCGGCTTGAGGCAGTAGTAGAACCCTCGACCACCAGAGGCGCTGCAGTCAACCAGTGCAGCCTAAAAGTACCTCACTCCTTGGTTTACCTCCACCAGCAGACGATATTCCCTCACCCTTACTCAATATTCCCTCACCCTCACTCAATATTCCCTCACCCTTACTCAATATTCCCTCACCCTCACTCAATATTCCCTCACCCTTACTCAATATTCCCTCACCCTCACTCAATATTCCCTCACCCTCACTCAATATTCCCTCACCCTCACTCGATATTCCCTCACCCTCACTCGATATTCCCTCACCCTTACTCGATATTCCCTCACCCTTACTCAATATTCCCTCACCCTCACTCAATATTCCCTCACCCTTA
Organism: Homarus americanus; assembly: GCF_018991925.1. Taxonomy (NCBI): domain Eukaryota; kingdom Metazoa; phylum Arthropoda; class Malacostraca; order Decapoda; family Nephropidae; genus Homarus; species Homarus americanus. The sequence continues at coordinate 302,697 of NW_024755865.1, forward strand.
CTCAATATTCCCTCACCCTCACTCGATATTCCCTCACCCTTACTCATTATTCCCTCACCCTCACTCGATATTCCCTCACCCTTACTCAATATTCCCTCACCCTTACTCAATATTCCCTCACCCTTACTCAATATTCCCTCACCCTCACTCAATATTCCCTCACCCTCACTCGATATTCCCTCACTTTCACTCGACTCCTGAACAACTTTGAACACACTAACATAAATAAAAAAAAAGTTCATCTAAGTTGTAATATATATATTTAGTTTGGCTCAAGAAGAACTTTAAGTTATCGTTAAGTTTAAGGCTTCAGCACTTAACAACTTACGACTACGTGTCTAGATTAAAATAATATTTATAAAGATATTAAATCAAATGGGGAGACAAATTAAGGGAGGGGGAAATAAAGTGAGGGAGGGAGGTAAATATATAGGAGAAAGGGGGAAGAGGGAAGAGGGAAGGGAGGAAGATTGGGAAGAAAATCAGAGAGAATGAGAAGAAAAGGAAAGAATGATTAAAGGTGAAAAGAAGGAAGAGAGGAAGAGACATATAGAAATAGAACACTAGAACAGAAGGAAAATATAATGATAGAAAAAGCGGAGAAAGAAAACGAGGAAGAGAGGAGTTAATAAGGGGAATGAGAGAGCGAGAGTAATTAAGACAAGAAGAAACAAAGAAGAAAACAAAGGAAAGGCAAGATAGTATTTAGAAAAAAAGAGTAGAAAGTAGATTAGTATAGAACAGATTACAATTCATAGAGAGAAGCAAAACAATGAAGGGAAGAGAAAAGATTGGAGAACAAAAGACGGAGTAGGAGAGGGAGGAAGGATTGAAGAGCTTAAGAAAGACAGGGAAGAAGTAGAGTAGACGCGATAGAAGAGAGTAAGAAGAAAAATAGACGAGTTAAACAATGGATGGATTAAGAAATGGATAATAATGATGATAAGAATTAATAATAATAATAATAATAATAATAATAATAATAATAATAATAATAATAATAATAATAATAATAATAATAATAATAATAATAATAATAATAATAATAATAATAATAATAATAATAATAATAATAATAATAATAATAATAATAATAATCATATACTAATAATAATGATGATAAGAATTAATAATAATAATAATAATAATAATAATAATAATAATAATAATAATAATAATAATAATAATAATAATAATAATAATAATAATAACCAGGGGGTGGACATAATAGAGGACAAAGGCAGTGAAGAGAATTATAAGGATAGAGGGGGAATGATAGAGTGAGGCAGGGAGAGAGTGAGAGAGGGAAGGAAGGAGGGAGGAAGATTAGAGAGAAAGGGAAAGAAGAAGGAAAGAAGGTTAGGGAAAGAGAGAAAGAGGGAGGAAGGTTAGGGAGAGATGGAGGTAGTGGAAGAGGGAAGGAGAGAAAGAGGGAGGAAGGTTAGGGAGAGATGGAGGTAGTGGAAGAGGGAAGGAGAGAAAGAGGGAGGAAGGTTAGGGAGAGATGGAGGTAGTGGAAGAGGGAAGGAGGGAGGGAAGGTTGGGGAAGAAGATTGGGGGAGGGGAGGGAAGGGGGAAAGGTAGGGGAAGGAAGTAGGGAGGGAAGGAGGATGGGTCATAAGGAGAGAGTAGGAGTGGGAGAGGAAGGGAGGGAAGGAACGGGGTACGGGTGGAGGGAAAGAGGATGGGCCATAAGGACAGAGTAGGAATGAGAGGGGAAGGGAGGGGAGGAGTGGGGAGGGATGGAGAGAGGGAGACGTGAAGGGTACTTTGTCACAATGCCTCTCCAGTAGGTGCCGTAATTCAGCCAATAAATTCAACCCCCTTAGTAGTCTTTACACAATATAACTCTTAGCTGTGGCCTCTCGTTGTCTGTGTCAGCGAGAATGTGATTCGGAGACAGACATATGTGCACCAGTGTGTGTGTGTGTGTGTGTGTGTGTGTGTGTGTGTGTGCAGAGAAATAGCTAATATTTACTTACTTATTCACTAACTTAAGATTTTTATGTTTATCTCGGGCGAACGACTGACGCCCGTATACCCAGTCCTTCATATACTTCTGTGAGGTGACTTGAGTCTGTACCTCACGAGGTCGCTGCTCTACATCACATATTACACATCCTGTACTGATGTAGCCACGAAAGACTAATTTAAAGTAGATGTATTACTTGTGACTACGTTAGTGATATAATTATATAAATTATACAACTTGATATGTCAAATAGTCAACGTGAGATAAAAACGTATAATCCACATAATATACCTCCTCAGTGAGTGTACAGCAGTTCATAGTTTATAAAAAAACACACACACACACACACACACACACACACACACACACACACACACACACACACACACACACACACACACACACACACACACACACACACACACACACACACACACACACACACACACACACACACACACACACATACACACACACTCACACACACACACACACACCCGCTGCAGGAGACCAGTAGTCGAGGCTAGAGAGATATATTGCCTCTCACAGCAAGGAACTTTCACTCCTGGCTGGGCAAATATGTCCTTTGTGGAGGTCAGGTGAGCGAAGTCAACGCTTCACCTCTAATGCTGACATACGACAACCCCTTAAGGCCCGGGGGGGGGGAGGGGGTTTCCTTGATGTTGCAAGTGGAATTCCTCAAACTGTTCCGTCAATCGCTACTTTCTTGACATGATCGATTGCTTGCACGCTCTTCTGAGTTCGTCCCCTACAAGACCGGTCGACAATATCATTATTACAGGCAGTCAAAAACACTTTAATTAACTGACGTTCACGTTAAATGATAATAAATGGTATATTGACCAATACAATGTTGGTTCAATTTGATTAATACTACATAATAACAACATACAAGATAGACTCATAAAAGACAGACAATAACAGGTTCGTCGAATGGACAAATTTGTGTAGTTAGAACATATTAAGACTCACGCTCTCTCATTATACTCAAATGGAAATACCTGAAAAATAATACAAATCTTCCGAGTTTCAGTTTTTTGAAGTTGGTCACCAGGTTATGTCACCACACTCCCAGGTTCTCACATCTGAAGGGCCGTCATAACTGGGTCTTTAACTAGTGACGCATCTCCTCAAGTTTCTCCCAGGGGCAGCACAGCGGCAGTAAGTCCTCCAATAGCGAGGCATTAACGCTTAAATGAAGCAATAACGTTTCCTTGACAGCACAAAAAATGGACCTACTAAAACGTGACTCTCAGTTTTCACAGTTGAAAGCACACCTGGCACACTCCTGACTTTTGTGTAGTTCATAACAGATGACACACCCGACTTCCTTCTCAGTTATGCTCTCCTGGAGAACATATGTGTAGAGAAAGCTGGCAAGTGGTTTATTTTGACAATTTTTGCAAGTGTTGGTACAATACTTGGCTCATGACAACAAAATGAATCTGTTTCTTTTATTATCCCCAACTCTCTCCTCAAAACGCTAATGACATGGAGTAAACTGACTCCCATTCATGACGAGGATGACATTTACTCTGTTCTCTGGTAAAATATGGATAAGTCACTCCTAAGTCTGTACTGTTTCATGTATTGTATATATTTTTTAAGCTTAAAGTTGTTTATTGAATCTAATATTGCTTATTTTTCTCGGGTTTAAATATCATTGCAGCTACAGTCTAGAATTCTTTATTCATAGTCACTGAAACAATACACCCCAAATCATGGAATACATTTTAACCTCAAATAAAGATCTAAACCGAATATTTGTATGCAGAATCTTCTTACTCACATTTCAGTTCAAATTAACTGACTTTTTCTGTGAAGAGTATTGGATTAGCAATGTTTACGTGTCTCATCTATCCAGTCAATTACCTGAACCCTACCTGCCCATGACTACGTCCACATGAAACAGTAGCTCTTAATTATGTGTCCCCACAGAATTCCTTGTGTCACTGTACACCAGAAGGGAAAGCACCACGATTGAATTTAAGTTAGGTTCTTATTCAGGTTTTATCGCATCAATGAAGATTTTAGTTAGTTTTCTTAGTAATCAAGGTGATGTACAGGTGACTCACAGGTGTAATTTGGGTGTTCAGGTGATTCATATAGTCGGCAACACACCTCCCTTTTCAGGTACTTCTCACTTCCATTTAGATATTACCACACTGATCCTGACCTCACACTGATCCTGACCTCACACTGATCCTGACCTCTCACTGATCCTGACCTCTCACTGATCCTGGCCACTCACTTATCTTGACCCCACACTGATCCTGACCTCTCACTGATCTTGACCTCCCACTGACCCTGGCCACTCACTTATCTTGCCTGATCCTGACCTCTCACTGATCCTGACCTCTCACTGATCCTGGCCACTCACTTATCTTGACCCCACACTGATCCTGACCTCTCACTGATCTTGACCTCCCACTGACCCTGACCTCCCACTAACATTGACCTCCTAGTTTTCTTTGAGTCTCAGTGTTTCTCGTTGTATTTTAGTACCATTGTTAAAGTAGTAGTTGTCGACCTCATCAACTTCTACTACTGTTTGAAGTATCATATCAAACAACTCCTCAACTCCACCTCACTCCATCATGACTCCTTCTACCGCAGAGGTTATTAGTGAGTGAAGTGAGACTGAACAGGTAATCTTCTTAATTTATTGGGTGAATTTTGTTATTTATTTTGTTTACCTTTATCATCTCCCTAATTCGAACCCTTTCTATATCCCCAAGTAAACATTGTATATAAGTATTATATATAGTATATTATATTTGCATTATCTATATACATATGACCACCCACAAGCTATATACTACATTATGGAATATACTACACATTATTCTATACATTCATATCCCACAGGCACCCACAAGCAATACATGCATTATTAGTATCATCTATGAATTACTATATAGTGTATATTTAAAACATACAACCTACACAACAAGAAGCAATACCTGGAACTCTGAAAGCCTTTGTTATATCTCCATTGGTGTATTGAATTTTCCTACGAGAATTCACTACTGAATATGCTATTTCTACTTGAGAGAGGGAGAATGAATAACCTGAAGCTGAACAATGTATAACTCGCCTACATCAGTTCACTAGTAGCTGCCGTTATTGAGTCAGTAATTCAGATTCGTCAGTTGTTTTACAGTGTATAAATCTCGAGCACTCTGTTACTGCGGCTTGGCTCGGGTCTATTTGTCACCGCCCTCCTCCTACCACCCGTCCTCCTACCACCCGTCCTCCTACCATCTGTCCTCCTACCATCTGTCCTCTTAACACCCGTCCTCCTACCACTCGTCCACGGCTACCACCCGTTCTTTACCACCCGTCCTCCTACCACCCGTCCTTCTACCACCCGTCCTCCTACCACCCTCCTTCTACCACCCGTCCTTCTACCACCCGTCCTCCTACCACCCGTCCTCCTACTACCCGTCCTCCTACCACCCGTCCACCTACCACTCGTCCTCCTACTACTCGTCCACCGCTACCATCCGTTCTCCTACCACCCAGTCTCCTACCACCCGTGCCATGCAGGACAGAGGTTCGTACACAAAGAAATGCATCATATTCATTAACAGTATATATAGGTCAGAGTCATGTGGGTGATGTCACTGTTCACTGCCATGCAAGACAGTGGTTCATATACATTGGACGTCATATTCTAATTGAAGATTAATCAGTGTGGGCTAACAGCAAATTTGGGATAAACAGCAAGAATGTCCCCAAGTACCCCTGATTCAATGTAGTAATTACAAAGTTCATGATACAATAAGCCAGGTGGCCTGAAGTCTTTGACAGTGTCACACTCAATAATATAGTGTTCAAGTGTATGCTTTAAAGGTTTATCACAAAGTTTACATGCTGAGTGTTCCGGTATGAGTACAGCGTTACTAACTTGCCAGATGTGTCTGTATCCTAGCCTAATAGAAAAGAGTCAGGAAAGAGGAAAGAAGGAGATAAAGGGAAAGGAGAGGATATAAAGAGAGACCGTGGGGGAGGAAAGGAAGAAGAGAAAGTGAGAGAAGGAAAAAGTTAAAGAGAGGGAGTGAGGAAAAGAGAGAAAAATATTGCAGGTAATCGTGGTGGAATATTTTTTAATGATATTAATCCTGCGTGTGGTTCACTGCCTCCGGCCCTCGTGTTATGAATATTAGATTTTCTTTACTCTCTTTCTCTCTCTCTCTCTCTTTCTGTCGTTTCTCTTTCTTTAATCTCTAATCTCTCTCTCTCTCTCCTTCTCTCATTTCACTCTCTCTCTCTCTCTCTCTCTCTCTCTCTCTCTCTCTCTCTCTCTCTCTCTCTCTCTCTCTCTCTCTCTCTCTCTCTCTCTCTCGATTATTCTTTCTTCCTTCTCTCCCATTTTTCACTCTCTATCTCTCTCTCTATATCTCTCGATCATTCTCGTTTCTCACTCTAGTCTTTCTCTCGCTCTCTCTCTCTTGGTTTATGCATAACACAAGTAACACGCCGAAAGATAAAGAGTAATTCACCACAGCTCAATATTCTCAATGACTCTTTTTCTTATATGTAATTCTCGTAAGTCATAATATACGACCCTGTCCAGTTTAACCGTCCAATAATAGACAGTCATTTTGCATCGTAACTTAAACCATCGTAATCTTGGACAGGAAAACTTTTTATTTATTTTCTCTTTCGTTCGAGTCTTGGTGTAACTTGGTCGTCATTACATATAATCTTTTCCCTTAAATGCCAGTGTTTATAACTAGGGATAATAATTTTGCATCTAGTTAAAAAATAGAGTCTCAGTGCATATTTTTGACGATTTTTTTTATCATTATCTTGAATCGTGGCTAAATCTATCCTAAGTAAAGCTAAACCCGCGTTATTTAAGGTAGAGTCTCTGTTTAGTATCGTCGCCATCTTGTTCCTTAGCCTCTGTGCAGTCTCTGTGTAGTATAGGCGCCATTTTTAAGTAGCCATCATCTTGAAGTCATACCTAAAGTTAGAAAGAATTATCGTGATTTATCTGATTCAGGAAAAATATTACAGGATAATTTGAGAATATAGATCAAGTTACACTTTATATTTTTACTGGATAAACAAAATTTAACAAGAAGAGGTAAAAAAAAAAGTGATAGAATTAACGTGATATGTTATCGTGTTGATAATTCCACTGACCAACAAAAACTACACAAAGTTGCCGTGATTATTGCCTCAAGAAAACTGCGAGAATAATTGACATGATAACTACGATAAAGAACTAATAGCAGTGATAATTATGGTAAAGAACTAATAGCTCAAAATTATGATAAATATATAATAACAATAATAATAATTCTACATAATATAAACAGCGCAACAAAAACAATTAACGAAATAATTATACTAATAAATAATACGAATTCTACAAAAAATATCAACAGAGACAAAAAAAAATCACCTTACAAACTATATTGGGAAAAAAAAATCACTAATTATTTACCTGAAGAACGAGAAACATATGAATGAGATGAATACCTGTACTAATTATATCTAGAATGACTGGTCGAGCATGAACAAGAAAGAGGTAAAATTTATGTCAGGCCTTCAATTAAGACAATGATTTATAACAACGAAAGGGGAATTAAAGAGAATAAAAGATAATAAGCAACGTAGTGGTATAATGAAGATATATATAATCACTAGGCGGCGAAGTGATGAATGTGGGAGAGAGAGAGAGAGAGAGAGTCACTGGATAGGAAAATCGCAAGGAACGCGAAAATCAAACTTAGGATGTGAGGTATTGGCAGGGTGTGTGTGTGTGTGTGTGTGTGTGTGTGTGTGTGTGTGTGTGTGTGTGTGTGTGTGTGTGTGTGTGTGTGTGTGTGTGTGTGTGTGTGTGTGTGTGTGTGTGTGTGTGTGTGTGTGTGTGAGCATATTAAGCAAACCGTAATTTTTCATACACCTGAATAACTAGCCTTAAGGTAGGAAGGCAGAGAGAAAGGCAGAAAGGAAGGAAAGGAGAGAAAGAGGAAGAAATGGAAAGAGGGAGAAAAAGAAGAGAGGGAGGCACGAGGTCTTACGTAAGTCTTCGTAACAGACAGACACACAGAGCAGCACATTTTCAACCGATTACTGAATTCGGTCATACGAGAAATTGTCGAAAAAATTAAGACCCTACGACTCATACCAAGATGAAACGGGTAATATCAAAAGAACAGAAGGGAAATCGAGAAAAAAAAACACACACACACACACACACACACACACACACTCACACACATACCAAGAATTATTATATAACTTAGAAAACGAGCGAATTATTCATTGCAAAAGTTCTCTTCCTTGGTTCTAAACACGGCAAAACTCTCCTGCTAATTGCCCTTGTGACACCCCCACCCCCCCAAAAAAAATATTTCACGTTCTGCGCTAACATCCTCCTCCGGCGTCTGATCTCACTCCAAGTAGCCAATTATCAGAGACGAGTGTGTGTGCGTCATACTTAAGTGGCTTCTTTTCTCCCGAGAGGTCGCCCCAGCACACTTTAAAAGGTAACTTGGAGAAGATCATCTCGTCTAAAGGCATCCAAAAAGATGATTTGTTTCTCATATCGCTTCTCCTTCCTCCTCTTCTTCCTCTGTTTTAGGTGCTTCAACTTCTTGGGTATTAGCGGCTGTTTTCTTCTTGTTTTGAACTCTGTTGTCTTGGGTGAGTTACTCATGGGTGGTTGATATGTTTTCGTTTCCAAGTGGCTTGGCTATTGAGAGGGTAACTCGATCTTCAAAGGTTGGAGGGATACACAAACTGAAGTGACCTCGTATCAGAGCAATAAAACCCGCCCATCTAATTATATATTCAATGAACTTTACAATTTCTCTTTTCTTTTTTAAAAATTCATAACGCTTTTTCTATATTTTTCCCCTTTGTTATTTGTTGGTGTATAAGCCTGAATTATTACCGAGTCCATAACTTTAACAGAAAACTTAACTAATAGAACTCTGTCTGACACTGCCCAGTATCTCTTTACACAATTATCTAATGTTTACTTTTCAAGAATATCTCATCTAACATGCCTTTCAAGACCTGAATAGACAAAATGTTCTTCTTCTCTATTACTTCTTGACATTCACACTTAATTTTATCCCCCGTAACCTTCTTTTCAATTTCTAAAGACCTTTGCATACTTTACCTTACGCGTTCCTTACTTGAGCTTGTTACTTAATTTCCTTTTCCATATTTCTGATCCTTTTATCGTCTACCCAAAAGGTGTTGAACTTTTTACCGTTTTTAGGTTCTACAAAATATCTCTTTTCTTGAGCTACAACAATGTTCCTGTATCTAATGAATCTTTATTATTATTATTATTATTATTATTATTATTATTATTATTATTATTATTATTATTATTTATTATTATTATTATTATTATTATTATTATTATTATTATTATTATTATTATTATTATTATTATTATTATTATTATTATTATTATTATTATTATTATTATTATTATTATTATTATTATTATTATTATTATTATTATTATTATTATTATTATTATTATTATTATTATTATTATTATTATTATTATTATTATTATTATTATTATTATTATTATTATTATTATTATTATTATTATTATTATTATTATTATTATTATTATTATTATTATTATTATTATTATTATTATTATTATTATTATTATTATTATTATTATTATTATCATTATTATTATTATTATTATTATCATTATTATTATTATTATTTAATGAAGACAAAGCACAATCATGACTTTGGTGCCACGTATTGAATCTGTGTCTTGAAAATTTTAAGCTAGTACTTTGATTCACTCACTTTATATACGCCCCTTGCCCAAAGTTACGAGTTTAATATGCACTTTTTTCTGAATTACCGGCCCCGCCCTTGTTATTATCATTATGTATTATACTCCCCCTCCACCAAGCCTATTAGACTTGATATTATGACCAACTAAAGATGGACAATACTGAATAAGCCGAGTTGAGTAAACATTTAGTGGAAAGTGATATGTGCTCTGGGCTGATCTTTCCTTCACGTCTGCTATGAAGGACTAGACTAAGCTGAGTTAATCTAGCGTAGGATGTGGTTTAATGATTTTTTATATTCTGTATAGTTATCACTTGTTACGAATAATTGTGATTTTATGTTTTTCTTTCAATTTATGCAAATTTCTTATATCGTATGATATTTTTCTCGTGGCGTGAGTTTCTCCAGTTCTTCGCCTCATTGATTTGCGAAATGGTGCCAAAACACATTCATGCCTGCCTGCTGGCACTGGGCCAGTTTATTAAGTGCCACCAGATGTTATGAGAAAAAAGGTATTTGTAATGTAGGTGCATATTATCGTAAAGGAAAAAAAAGTGTATATATATATATATATATATATATATATATATGTATGTGTGTGTGTGAGAGAGAGAACATGTGTACGTATGAATGGACATAAGTAATAAACTTGTCAGATGCCACAGTACTAAGCGGTGCAGTTCTAGAGAAAATAATTATTGATCATCAGCAGGTCATTACAGGTTCCCTGATGATAACCAAGATAACCAGCCACTTAACGTTGTGATCACCACTCGTAAACAATTACCGCGAGTCATGGGGGCACATTACACCCATAACGCCCCCGTAAACACCGATACAGGGTGTATAATTCAGCAGGGGTGTGTAATTTACACATAATACGTACTGGAGGGGAGACGGGATTTGAGGGATAAAATTTACCGGGAAATGTATGTTGCGTGTGTGGTAATGGCCGGGAGGGTGGAAGACCAGGTGAGTGTCAGGTGTACTTGGCACTGACCCTGGCACTCGTTCTCTCCCTCTCCCCTTACCTCTATACTTATATACCTCCTTTCTTCCTTCCTTCCCTCTGTCTCTCCCACTTTAATACACAAGACGACGAGGGTGGAAGACCAGGTGAGTGTCAGGTGTACTTGGCACTGACCCTGGCACTCGTTCTCTCCCTCTCCCCTTACCTCTATACTTATATACCTCCTTTCTTCCTTCCTTCCCTCTGTCTCTCCCACTTTAATACACAAGACGACGTGTCCCTGTGTTCTGGGTGTAAGTAAGATATGAATTGAGTTTGTATATCGTGAATGTGTAGTGAGCGTGTGTGTGAGTGTTTGCATATATGCATATATTGGTGTGGAGGATCGTGTTACTTAAGGACATGTGTTAGTTGTATTATGTATATGTGGTGTGTGTGTGTGTGTGTGTGTGTGTGTGTGTGTGTGTGTGTGCGTGTAATAAGTAAAGAGTGTGTACCGCATAATTCCCCAAACTGATCCTTTTGGGTGCCACATGTGTAACCTAAAGCACCACAATACATTCAGAGCACCACAATACACCCAGAGCACCACAATACACCCAGAGCACCACAATACATTCAGAGCACCACAATACACCCAGAGCACCACAATGCACTCAGAGCACCACAATACACCCAGAGCACCACAATACATTCAGAGCACCACAATACACTCAGAGCACCACACCACACTCAGAGCACCACAATACACAGAGCACCACAATACACCCCAGAGCACCACAATACACCCAGAGCACCACAATACACCCAGAGCACCACAATGCACTCAGAGCACCACAATACACTCATAGCACCACAATACACTCCAGTACACCCAAAGATACCCCAAATGCACTACACCACTCAACTATCCACCGCAATATAACCCGGCTTTATGAGCACTTGACAATTTTTATTTTGAAATCCTTTAACACCAAGTCATAAATACCACAACCATTGCCATTCCTGCCACCACTGCCACCACCACCACCACTATCATCACCATTACCACACCACCACTACTACCAACTCAACCTCCAAAGCCACTCTTGCTACTACCACCACCAATCCTTACCACCATCGCCACCCCATACCTACTACTTACTACTTACCACCATCACCACTGCCACCATCACTACCACACCACCATCACTACCACACCACCATCACTACCACACCACCATCACTACCACACCACCATTACTATCACATCACCATCACCACTGACACCACTACCACCACCATCACTACCACCACCAACGCCAAACCCTATCATCACCATCATAGCCACCACCACCATCACCACTATCAATATTATCACCACCACTACCATTACCACTACCACCATCGCTACCCCTACTACCGCCAACGCTATTCCTACCACCACCACCACACCACCACCACCACCACTCAGCGTAACTAAGACCTTCCCGCACATGCTGCAACATTAACTGCAATGGCAATCAGCAGTGGAAAGAAAGAGAGAAAAAAAAATCGTTTTATGCTTTGCAATACCTCGTTCTGTGATGTCTCCTCCTACAGGCGACTCCGAGGCTTTGCTGCTAGTGTTGTAACATAAGCTGGGATGACGATTAACAGTTGATAAATATATATATGTAATGGTAGGAAGCATCTCATTCCGTAATAGCTCTCTCTCCAACCAACACCTGCATAACCTTTCTGTAAAAGTTGCAATATTAACTACAATAGAAATCGACAAAGGTAAAAAAAAAAAGAAAAAAAAAGAAAAAATCGCTGCAATATCCTCTTTCTCTGCTGTCACCATCCTCACAATGTCTCCCCACTCCTTCCTACAGCAGCTGCAACATTAGTAGCGGCGGTAATCAACAGCAGAAAAAAAAATAGGTATATGCTGTGTCGTTTTTTTTCTCTGTTATTGCACGAAACTGCAGCTTACTGAAGGTATATTGATGTGTATTTTATGTGGTAACACTTCCGACGGTGGGAACACTAGAGGGTTATGCTTCCTTCTGGCAACGATTTGGATATTACGGAAGAGGAGCTGTGTGTGATTCTCTCTCTCTCTCTCTCTCTCTCTCTCTCTCTCTCTCTCTCTCTGCTTGTTTTCCTTTTCTTCTCTCCTTCAGTGGTGGAAGATAGCGTTGATAGTTATGGTGGTGGTCGTAATGGATGGTGGTAGTAGTAGTGTTAGTGGTGGTGATAGTGAAGATGGTGATGGTAGTGGTTATGATGGTGGTGTTGATGGTGGCAGGGGTAATGGTGATGGTGAAAGCATTCCTTTTTCCTCTTCCTACTCCTCCTCATCCTCTTTCTCTCCTCCCTCTTTTCCTGTCCTTCCTCCTCCTCTTCCTTCTTCTCTCCTCCCTCCTTTCCTCTCCCTTCTCCTTTCCTCTCCCTCCTCCTCTCCTTCCTCCTTTCCTCTCCCTCCTCCTCGTTTTACTGGAGTACATCCATGGCAGGAAGCTTACAACGACCACTGGCCGTACAGGATGCCGGTATATCCTCCAGAGGCTACCTCCTAACTCCTCCTGTCCTCCTCTCTCCTCCCACTCCTCTCCCTCCTCCTTAACGGCTTATAATAGTTTATATCCGCCATTTTCATGCATTTTCTTCTTCTTCTAAATCCTCTTTTCTTTCCCTTTCCACCTCTTCCTTCTCCTCTTTATCCTCATCCTCCTCCTTTTCCTCTTCATCCTCATTCTCCACCTTCTCTTCACTCTTTTTCTTCTCATTATATTCGTTATTTGTTCTTCTCCATTTTCTGCTACTTATTTATTCTTCCTCTTCCTCCCTCTCTTCTTCTTTGTATTTTTTGTTCCCACTACCTTACACCCTTCTCCTTCTATTCCTCTTCCACTTTTTGGTCATCATTACCATTCTCTTCTTATTTCTCCTACTTCTACTCCTCTCCCTCCTCCTTTCCCTCTTCCTCTTCACCCATCTCTTCTTCTTCTTACTACTTCTCCTCCTTCTTCTCTTCGTATTCTTCTTCCTCCTCCTCCATCTTCTCTTCGTATTCTCCTTCTTCCACCTCCTCCTCTTCTCACATAATTTTCTCCCTCCCGAAGCCTATCTTATTTTTCCTTCAGTCTTTGATGTTTCATTGTTGCTCCTTCTCGCCTCCGTTATGTCTGCTATCATATGATTTTTTCTATCTCCTTTCATTTATCCCTCTTCTTTCCTTTTGTCTGTGTTTATTGTCCAGTCTTTTATTTTTATCCATCTGTTAGTTGTTATTGTTGCCTTAGTGTTATTTATATCCATTTTCTCTTGTATCTTACGTTTTTATTTCATTTTTTATTGTTCTCGGTGTTTTGTTTTATTTGATCTTATTATTATTTCGTATTTCTTAATTCCAACAATTATATTTACATCTCTATAATTCATCTTACTCTTATTTTACATTTTATCTTTGTATTATTCTCTTACAGTATTTTTTTCATGGAAATTTCAACCCGTATATAAGAACAGTTAACATAACCCTGTTCTTTATCTTGCTCGCTATTGTTACCAACACAGAGTTTCCGTGTCTCAAAGTCTGTGTAGTTAACAATAGCTAGCGAGTTCAGGATCTGAGTCCAGTTTAATGAGTTCACTTTTCGTATTATACTGGTAACATTTTCATGTGCAGGCGTCTGTACTCGCTAAACTCTGGGATATATGTAGCGCATCGTGAAGTGAATAAGACAAGTGACAAAATTGGTAAACTTTAATTGTGTTTTTTAGTGTTTTTTTTTTCTGTCTCTCTGCTTCTCTCTCTCATGTATCGGCTGATAGACAGAACTTCACCTGGTTTGGTTTTGTACAATAAAAATATGAAGGTAAGATCAGAATGTCAAAGATAAGACTAATCACCAACTGTAGATATATTAAAACAGGTAAACGGATCTATATGAAACTAACACCACTAAAGACACTGATATTTAAAGAAAATGCCTGAAGAAAGAATGGGCCAATTTTAGTGAAATTTAAATACACCAAGAATAACACAAACACCAAAAATTAACCCTGAAAAAAAAAATCGGAGGCGAGTAATTAGCGTTAGAAAAGTAATTAACAGTTTTGAGATGTCATTTGGACAAGTACCTATACAGATATCAAATTGCGGACAAGAGATCCTTAATCAACATGTTCAGGACTACATAGAGTAAGTAATTCGTCTAACGTTGGCAAACAAGGGTTTACAGGACGAGGCTGTGTGTGGGTGTCGGGAGAGTCTGAGCCAATGTACAGTAATTATGATTCTGACTCCGTGTCGTGTAGTGGCGCCTTAGGGGAGAAACCAACGCTGCCTTCTTACTCACACTCATACACAAACAAGGAGATACATCACAAACACTCACCCACACACACACACACACACACACACACACACACACACACACACACACACACACTCAAGCACACTCAAGCACGCACAAAACCAACACTTGCTTCACCGTGCTGCCAGAGGGACCACTTTCAAGAGAAGGGGATAAGTATCTTCAGAAAGGCCCTTAGTGTCAGTGCCTGGGGTTTGAGTTCCTCCCTTTACGAGTCTCCCACGTCCTCCACGTATACCTGAGGCCCTCCCATACGACGCCAGGACACATGGATACTGGCCCAGTGTGCAGCATTAGTAAACCAGACATGGCTTACGACCCACGTGTGTCTCTCTACGTATTGGTCTGGTAAACGTTTTATATTTTTCTTCCCTTTTCCGTCTACGTGTTTTGTGTGTGTGTTCGCACACAGGCTGATGAAATGCGTCTAGGGAGGCTGCATTATTTTAGTGTTAAGATGCAAGCACTGCATGCTCCTCTCGCTTTCAGCTACCGCCGCTGGCTAGCCCTCGTGGCGACCAGGGAAGTAACTTGCATAAGCCTCCCCTGCCAGTACACAGCCTCTTCACCATCAAGACTCCTGCTGTGCCTCCTCGTGGCAACACACGGTAACTGGGTGCCTAGTGGGCCTGGGCTAGACCAGCAGGGGATCTCGGAGTAGCAGTGGGCCCCAGAGGGATGGCGCATAGGCCCACTAACATGTGGACAAGTCCTGGCGCCTACCAACCACCGCCCCGCTGCCTTGCGGATTAATCTTGGCAGGTATAAGGCTACGGGAGTAAACCCTGAACGAAAAATCTGCGGTGGAGCCCCGCATCAGGCAGATATGCTGACAGTGATCCAACAAGACCCCAACGGTGTAGGCGGAAGAGGTGACCACCATGGGAACCCAACGACTACATCGGCGGACGAGGCAATGCCTAATGGACAGGCTACTGAGGCGAAACCCAACAAACTGGGCTATCAGCAGTCCATTGCAACTCTCCCTATCCCCAGTCATTGCAACACTAGCACCATTGGACCAGGGAAAGGGAGGGCCAAGGTGTGTGGTTGCAGCCTGCGCTCCTGCTTCACCAGATAAATCAACTCACGCGCAGTCATCATCCAGCTCATCATACCTCTCATCATCATCATCAAAACCCCTATACCCCCAAGAGTCCTATGACAACGGGGACACGTAGAGATGACTGCCGGGAGTCTCTATTCACAACTCTGCACATGGGCGGCACAGATAAGATGGTCGTTTATGCACTGGGATCTAGGCAGCAGTGCAATCCGGTACTGTCTGTGCGACTGAGCAGCCCTTTCGAGGAGCCACTCTGCTCTCCCTACATGGGGAGGGGACTAGAAAAGGTGCCCTAAACATAGCCTATGTAAAAAACAACCTGACTGGGCAACCGCACCCAGTAAGATCATCCTTATGCTGTCGAAAACACAATCAAAATCACAGATCCAAACAAAAACAAACTAAAAACCTCTTATGGTCGCTGCATGGAATGTTAGGACGCTTCTGGATACTGGCAGAAATGATCGTCCCGAAAGATGAACCGCCCTTGTGGCAAAAGAGCTGGTTAGGTATAACATCGACATAGCAGCCATCAGTGAGTACCGGCTCCCAGATGAGGGCCAACTTCCAGAACGCGGGTCTGGCTACACCTTCGTCTGGAAGTGTAAGCCTGCTGCAGAGAGAAACTGCATTTATAAAGTTGGCTTTGCCATCCGCCAACGCATCCTACGCAGGCTAACTGAAATGCCTATTGGGATCAACGAGCGCCTCATGACACTCCGAGTTCCATTGAATCCCTCTCGTGATGCCCTTTTCATCAATGCATACGCCCCAACACTGGATGCAGACGATGACATCAAGGAGGCCTTTTACGCCGACCTCGACAGAGTGCTAACCTCTATCCCCAAAGAAGATAAGGTTGTGCTCCTTGGTCACTTCAATGACAGAGTTGGCAGAGATGCTAACATTTGGCAGTGAACCATAGGAAGAAATAGAATAGGCAAGTGTAATCCTAACGGCCTACTCCTCCTCAGCAAGTGTGCTGCACGCAACCTCACTATCACCAATATTTGTTTAGGCAGGCTGACAAGTTCAAGGGTTCGTGGCAACATCCACGATCCAAACACTGGCATCTCTTTGACTACATCTTTGTCAGAGAAAGAGATCGCCAAGATGTCCTCATCACCCGTGCTATGAGTGGCTCAGGCCACTGCGACACTGTTCATCAGCTCGTCAGGGCCAAGCTCTCACTTCACGTCGCCCCAAAATGGCCAGGACAGCAAGCCTCCAGAAGAGGTTTTAACATTAAGCGTCTGGAGGATCCAGCGGGAGCACATGGTTTCAAAGAAGGCCTCCGTCAGTGCTGGAAAGGCCACTACGGCACTACCATTCGCTGCTTAACCGAAACACCGCTGTGGATGTCCTGACTACCCAGCAGGTCCCTCAGCATCCAGAGCTGACCCACCTTAGCTATCCTCCATCCCTAGATGAGGTAGCTACTGCCATCAAACAGATGAAAAATAACAAAGCCTCAGGGCCTGATGGAATCCCAGCAGTGGTGTATAAAGCAAGAGGACCTCTGTTTACCAGCCATCTCCACTCTCTCCTGGAGAATATATGGGAAAAGGAGGAAATCTCCCAAGCTCTTAAAGACACCTCCATCGTCAACCTTTATAAGAACAAGGAAGACAGGTCAGACTGTGGCAACTACCGCGGGATCTCCCTGCTGTCCATAGCTGGAAAGATTATCGCCCGATTCCTCCTAAACAGACTTCTTCCTGAGGCGGAAAACTTCCTCCCAGAATCTCACTGTGCCTTTAAAACATCACCTGGCACCACTGACATGGTCTTTGCTGCCCGTCAGATACAGGAAAACTCCAGAGAACAGCGTTGTGACCTAACCAAGGCCTTCGACTCGGTTAACAGAGAAGCCCTCTGGTGGACCCTCAGCCGTTTTTGCTGCCCACCAAATTTCATCGCCATTGTGAGGCAACTCCACGATGGCATGAACGGCAGTGTCCTGCACAATGACACCCAGTCTGAGTTCTTCCCCATCCAAACGGGGGTTAAACAAGGATGTGTACTGGCACCAACTCTCTTATCCATTTTCTTGGCTGCCTTCCTTACTCGTGCCAGCGCCAATGTAGTAGGCGAGGTGGACATCAAGTACCGGATGAAGACTTTTTTCAAAATAAGATGACTCCAGGCAGGAACAAAGGTTTCGGCAGCTTCCATTACTGAGCTTCAGTATGCAGACTACCTCATCCTTGTCGCTCACACTGAACGCGACCTGCAGGAGATCCTGATCACCTACGAAGATACGTATGCACACTTCGGCCTTGAGGTCAATGTACGTAAGACTCAGATTTTTTTTCAGCTTGCCCCCGGTTCAGCCACACCTCCACCATCCATCCAGCTTAATGGTACTACCCTCTCTAATGTTACCCACTTTTGGTATCTCGGCTCCCACCTATCCACCACCGCAGACATCGATGAAGAGATTCAGCTTCGGATCAGATGTGCATTTCAAGCCTTTGGCAGACTCCGAAACCGTGTCTTCAGCTCTAGGAAGTTGAAATCATCTAAAAAGTTACACGTATATCGAGCAGTGTTCCTCCCTACAATGCTATATGGCAGCGAAACATGGATCACATACAGGAGGCACATCAAGGCACTTGAAAACTTTCACCAACGTAGTCTACGTTCCATCCTCCGAGTTCGCTGGGAAGACAAGAGAACAAAGGCCAGTATTTTTGCTGACACCAACTGTAGAAGCATCGAGGCTACCATTATCTATGGATAGCTATGCCGACGGGCAACTGAAAAGGCCTAAGGATAGTCTTAAGACAAACCTGAAAAAGTGACAAAATCGACCCCCTTACCCGGAAGACAATTACTCCACACTGTAACGCTTGGAGGAGCATCACACAAAAAGGTGTCAATACTTTCGAGTTAGCCAGACTGCATAACGAGGCAGACAAGCGCCAACGCCGGAAAGACGCTGCCGCCGCCCCTCCCGCACTAGATGTAGCCCCCCACATGTGCAACATGTGTGATCGACCCTGCCGGTCCCGTATCGGCCTCTTTAGTCACCTTAAAACTCACCAATGAAGGTGACATCCTTAATAACTCCTATCATAGTATCATAGCTGGATGATCGTCATACTTGATTCCGAGTAACAGCAAAATAGTAGTAGTAGTAGTAGTAGTAGTAGTAGTCGTGTGCGTATGTGTGTGTGTGTGTGTGTGTGTGTGTGTGTGTGTGTGTGTGTGTGTGTGTGTGCGTGAGCGTGTGTGTGTGTTTGTGGATCTTTTGGTAAGAAAGTGAGACATCAGTAGGAGACAGACAGACAGACAGACAGACAGACAGACAGACAGGCAGATAGACAGATAGGCAGATAGATAAACAGATAGGCAGAAAGATAGATAGATAGATAATTAGATAGATAGATAGATAGATAGATAGACAGATAGAGACTGAATTCCACATTACCGAGAGCAATTGGTACATCTCTCTCTGTAAGTTGTAATAATAATAATAATGATGATAATGATCATTAACGCCTTACGGCTTCGCTTTATGGACCCCAGCCCTCCGTGGACCCCAGCCCCCTCTCTCTCTCTCTCTCTCTAGTCATTTTTCTCTTTATATCACTCCCTCTTTTATTCACAATTATCTTCACATTTCTTTTATCCTAGATTTTTCTCCTTTTATGCTTATCTATATTTGTCTTTTGAAATTTCTGTTTCATCAAATCATTATTATTATTTCTGAGAGTATTTTTATGAATGTTATTATTATTATCGTCATCATTCTAATAATAGTCACCAGTATTGTTAATAGTAATGTTAGCATACTATTATAACCATCACTGCGGTACACCATATGTAACTCCCTGCAGGTAAACACTAATGAGCTCTTCACAAGTATACCTGGAGGTTATACTCACCCGAGAAAATTATATCATTATCCACCACACCAAAAAACATGTTATACCCGGTTAGTATGATACGCTGCCATATAATATTAGTATACTTTCCCCCCAGCACATGGCTTATTCTCATGATATTCACGATATTATACCTCTGTTATCAAAATCATACTCAGAAACTTAAACCAGGCATATGAATAAATGTTTTAATCCAGTTAAGAGGTTGTGGTATAACTAGTATAATCTACTGCACAATTATACCAGTGTTATTATATCTACTTCGTTAATATTCCTGAATAATATCTTAATAGTGTTCCTTTACTGGTCTATTTCACACTGTCTATAATTACATAATACCTAGATATATCATTCTGACAACGCGAGTCATATAGCTACATGATAGATTAGAGATATAATTCAGGTTATACGTAGCTAATCAATCCCATGAATCAGGGTTATATAATTTATATTGATAAATGAGTACAGGTTTGTGTGTTTTGGTCTCAGGTACAGGTGTAGTAGTTCCCAGGTACAGGTAAACGATATTAAAGGTCAGAATCTTAATCTTGGTAAAAGAGAGAAAGATATATCAACACTAAGTAATTCTCTATACCTGGTGATATTTACGGTCAGGTGAAGACAGGTGCATAGATGAAAGAGATAAAGAGAGATATAACAGTAACAGACGTGCAACACAAATCCAACACCATCAACAAAATGAAAATAAATCAACACCGACAATGGAGAGCTTCCTGTCGACTGGGAAAAAAAAAAGTTCTTAACTAAAAATATATTGAGCAGACTAGACAACACTGGCCAAAAATTATCCCAAATGGCCAGATAAGCCATTAAAACCCCGGCCATTGAAGTTGACATGTGTGAAAAATGTATTCATAATTGGGAACAGTGAACTAGCTCTTTTCAGGGATGAGGTGTTCCATTTTCAGGTGAATATGAGCGAAACTTTGGCTCGTTAGGTCCATTTGCCTCATTTTTGAGTGGCTGTCCTCAAACGAGACTTGTCGTGAAAAAAAGAAAGATTGTGTGTTGGGTGCGTCATCAACCTTCTGTCTACTTCGTGAAGAAGACTATAAAAAAATAGAGATTGACAGACAGACAGACAGACAAAAACAGACAGGTAGACAGACAGACAGACAGACAGACAGAATAAAAACAGACGTACAGAAAAGAGACAGACATCGCCCATCACTTTTCCACTAATCAGACGTCAGCTTCCATCTCGCGTGTTTACTAATACACCACAACTACTGTAGACGCGGATGTATTACCGTGAGAAGTGAAAACTGACCCGGGTCCCGCATCTCTCTTTATTTTGGTTGAAACGCGTGTAGACCAGAGACTGTTGTGAAAAATAAGATCCTTCACACGCACAAGGTCGATTTGAGTCACAGTCGACATGCGCAGTGAGGTGTAGCGTGAGGCGGTGCACGAGGGAGACCAGTTGAAACTAATTCCCTATTGAAGCTTATTATGTTAAGTTTCATTAGATTATTTTAATTCAGGTTAGGTTAGGTTATGTTGTGTTATGTTAGGTTAAGGATTTTCAGCATATAATTTATTTCCGACGACTAGTAAATAGATATTCCGCAATTATATTACTACACTGACGTATTACCCGATTATACCAGCGTACGTGTAATCTCGTCAATATTCTATATTAAGAACATAACTCACTTCCTCAGTATATCAGAGCAGTATACTACATTCCTTGCAGTATACCCACGCCATACACTAGAGTATAATAACCTCTGTATTATACCACTAATATATGACCTCTATATACTTCACCAGCACGGGTTATCTCATTATACTCAAAATTATATTCCTCTATTATATTATTATACTATATCAGAACATCAGCCTAGCGCACCATTTCCCCCGGGGTATGTGGAATAAATATTAACACAACGCTCCAGAATATTACATAAAGAGGTCGCAGGAAAACACTTGTATTAGCAGTCTGAAGTATCATCGACATTTCCTATATACATATTGATAATATACAATATATCAGACTGAATATTTAATCTCCGTCATATAAGAAGGCAGAATGGTCGAGACTGTACTTGACTACTTTAATTTCACCAACTGTAAATTTAGGTTGAGAATCAATACCCCGAGCGAACTAGCGACCCCTAAGATAGAAAGCAAGTGCTTTATCAACTAGGCCACGGCACTATCGCCGTTTCCATTTCAGTATATTCAATTATTGTGTCAGTAAGTGATTACATGACATATCACTTGTATGTTATTTATTATAATATACTTTTTTATTAATGTAGAAATTCCTCCAAAAGTATGTTAATGTTTCAGCATACCTCACAAATAAACTAATAATATAGTATATCTCACAAGTATGTTATCATTATAGCCTGCTTCACAAATATATCATCATTACAGTATATTTCACCAGTACATTATCATTATTAAGATATACTTCTCTTGTAAGATACAACTCCCAACATACTCCAACATACCACACGAATATATTGACATATTATATGCTACCAGTCCAGCATACCCGACAAATATAACGTTATACTAACATACCCCTAGACATATCTATTTCTTCCCTACCTCAGACCTTTGAAAAATTCATAGATTGTTCTAGGTAACATCATACATAACTCATCAGTTTAATTTATTCATAGCTTCTTGACGTCCACATAGTAATTATTAACTGTCTCTCATTACAGGTGTGTGTGGTTGTCTATGTGTCTGTGTGTAGAAGCTGTTACCACCTGGAATAGGTAAGGTACATTCACTCACGGTAACTTTAATTAGTCTAATACAAGTTTGTTGGTAACTCTGATGTTAATGTTATGTATACAGGTTATTGGTGAGTTAATTAGTTTGTTAGTGACGTCAGACAGGTAATTGTTGGTAATGTTAACTTGTCGAGTATAGGTGTAATGGTAATAATTAGTAACGCAAATGATTATGTTACAGGTGTGTTATTATCAGTTAGTAACGTAACATAGTCCAGAATGGTTAAGCACCCTGGTTGGCAATATTGAAGTCCTGGGTTCGAGTGGTTATTGGACTTAGATGGCAACCCTAAGGTCCTATGGTCGAGTGGTTATTGGACTTAGTTGGCAACACTGAGGTCCTGGGTTCGAGTGGTTATTGGGCTTAGTTGGCAACACTGAGGTCCTGGGTTCGAGTGGTTATTGGACTTAGTTGGCAACCCTAAGGTCTTATGGTCGAGTGGTTATTGGACTCACTTGGCATCCCTAATGTCCCAGATTCGAATATCCGTTGAGGAGTCATTTTACGACAGGCATCCAGCTTGAGCCAGTAACCACGTCCCCTCCGCGCCATCTTCTCGTAAAACCCAACTGCTTCATAAAGGCCCCCCCCCCCACACACAACCAAAGGTGGTATTAGACTCCGAGCCATTAGATCGACCCGTGTTTCTTTTTTTTTACGCCAATAAAATCCTCGTGAACTTTAGTGATAAGTCAGTGGATTCCAATGGTACCTCAACGTGTTTCAGTGAATCCCAATGGTACTTCAACGTGCTTCAGTGAATCCCAATGGTACGTACTACATGTACTACTTCAACCTACTTCAGCGAATCCCCATGGTGGCTCAACGTGTTTCAGTGAATCTTAATGGTACCTCACCGTGCTTCAGTGAATTCCATTGGTGCCTCACCGTGTTTCAGTGAATCCCAATGGTACCTCAGTGAGCCTTAATGATACTTCAGTGAATATTTACATTAGGTTTCCTTTGGGGTAATTTGTAATATATATAATTTCCTCGATAGTATTGTTGGAGTATCATTTAAGTTCAGTGACATATAATTTGGGTATAATTAGGATACAATGACGCATGATTTGGCTATAATTAGGATACAATGACATAATTTAAGTATAATTAGGATACAGTGACATATAGTTTAGGCATAATTAGGGTACACTGAAGTATAATTTGGGGACAGTTAGGTATAATTTTGGTGGAAATATGGTACAATGACATATAATCTGTGTATTATCCGGGTCCATTCATGTATAATTTAGGTATCACTTGGGAACAGTGAAGCATTATTCGGGTTCATTGGGGTTCACTGAGGTAAAGACCGTGTCCCGTCAAAATGATCTTCTTCCGCTCTTTAAACTCTGGTCATGGCCGGTGGAGGGGGGGGTCCCGTGTCTCTCTCTTCGTTTCTATCCCTCTTTTAATCTCTCTTCTTAGGTGCAATGTCTCTCTCTCTCTCTCTCTCTCTCTCTCTCTGTCTTGTCTTAGGTACAATGTCTCTCGTCTGTCTCTCTCAAACTGTCGTCTGTGTCAATGTCTCTCATTTGTCTCTCTCAAAATCTGTCTCTTTCATCTCTCTCTCTCTCTCTCTCTCTGTCTTGTCTTAGGTACAATGTCTCTCGTCTGTCTCTCTCCTTTCTCTCTGGGTTCACACATCATGGAGAAAGAGGACTGGCAGTGCTAACTGTACCAGGTGGAAGTGTGGCCGACTGTACATCTATTGTTCTTTTTGACAAATTGAATTTTTTTCTTAGAATCTCAGATGCTGATTTAGGATCTGTGGTCGAAATGTTGATAATTAATTGTCCTTATTATTATGAGAACTGTTACGTATCAGCAAAGTTCAGCCTTTTTGACTATATGGTATAACTTAGAGCACGACCTTAAAGACAAAAGCTGTTGAAATGTATTTATCAATTATAACATTACTTTACTGAGTGAATGATATTAATAATGTGGACAGAAAATAATCCAAATAGAATTTTTTTATAATTACATTCATTTTCACAGATGTTGTCATGATCATAGAGGAAAGTGTATTTAGAATATTACAAATATGTTCCAGTTATGATAAAGTCTTCCTAAATGTTTAACTCTACTATTACGCCTCCTATTGATTAACTAGCTATGTTAAGGAGCCATTTAGGGATGAAAAGTATTCTCTGGCATTGCATTCTGAAGCATAAAGTTTATAAAATTTTTTAATACTATTAGTTCAAGTGAATTATAGGTCTCGAGATTACTGTACTTCCGTTTTATAGCGAATTCCAGAACATTTGTTGATTGCTGTCACGAATAGCGTCCTGGTAAAGCTTTATGAGTTTAGTATATCAGAGGTGAACAAACAACAACCGGCTGCTGTGTGTCGGGGTTGGCGACTGTGAAACTCGAGTCCAACGGTGATAAAATTCCACCGGAAGCTCGTGGAACAGACGGCCGCCATGGAGGCTGAGTTTAGTACTTGTAGGCAGCGAAGTTTTTCTGGCTAAAGGGAATACTATCAGATAATTCCACTATTATGAAATATAATTCGTTGATAAAGGTGAATAATTTCTCTATTAATGGACTACAGTCACTGGCAAAGGTAGATACTTTCTGGTACTTTCGCTATTGATAACTCAAAGTGTCATTCTTGAACCGGACGAGAAGTTATGTGTGATGTATAACGAATGGTGTACTAGATTTTATCGGTATCTCTCGTCTCAAACGTCAAGGAGTTCATATTTAGAGACGATTGAAACATCTACGAGACAATGTACGAACTCATCTTCCTTACTGTACACGAGATAATGCAATATATATTTATCCAGCTTCAAGGGTTTAACCGCCCTACTGTGTGTGTGTGTGTGTGTGTGTGTGTGTGTGTGTGTGTGTGCTACATTGCAGGTAAAAATTCTCCCGAGCTCCTAACTTGCTGAACGTGTTGGGCATTTAACTCCTCCTGCCGCTGTTTCCCCTGCAGGCACGAGTATCAGAAGGTGATCTCAGTACCTCAGGTGAAATCTCTGAATTTAAAAATGGTTGGTGTGATGTGTCGGGTGGGCACAGTTTGGTTTACGTGAGGTATAGACCACGTACAACATCAAGGAGCGGTTCATACAGACGATCCGGGGAGCGAGCGTGCAGGAAACTAATATTCAGAATACCAATTAGGGATGGATCCTGTGTCAATTGTCACTGGTTGGTTGTGTAGTAGGTAATCCAGCTGGTCTTTGAATTCATCAAGTGTCAACTCAGTTCCATTCTGTTTCATTTTCTCCTTTGTTGAAATCAAGAATATGTAGACTGTTTAAATGATGCTCTGCTGAGTACAACATAGCATCTGTCAAGTATTCATTTCTCAACTACATTGGTACAAACATTTCCTTATCTGTAAGCTATCCGTCCTCTGTGGATTGTTGTGGCTCAGCTCAATCTCACAGGAAACTATCGTCCAGCGCTTTTCATTTCTGGCTTAATTCTGGACCCGGAAAACTGTACCTCTCTCTAGAGATGAACTGGATTATATTAACAAGAATACTATTACCACTACGATTATATTTACAAGATGAACATAAATATATTTTTGTCTTTGTTTTAGCATAATTTAGAACACATATGTTATTTACATTTTTCTCTCTCTCTCTTCTTTTTTCTTTGCTTCTGAAGGACCAGACGAATAATATACAAGATAGAAACTTTATTAATACACAAAGTAAACTTATAAAGGTACTCGTAACCTTGATATCGTGACCAGCTGGTGACTGCCTCTACCTGTCATATTTTTCTTACCTTTGTGTAGCGTTCACTTGATCAGTTCAGTCTGTAATACCTGAACTGTAAAACTCCTAAAAATAATCTCTCCTCTGAAAACACACACACACGAACCAGGTCTGTATAGCCATAACCTGAGCTAAACACAATGATGCCACAGGTATATAAAGGTCATCGTGCCATTGATTGTAAAGATCACAGAAGGAAAACTTCGAAACCAATCAGATGGTAGAGAATCCCTCGACATCTCTTCAAATTATTATTCAGATTTGACCACAGGTTTAGTCAAGCCTGAAGTACCACGTGGGAGGTAAATAAAAGGTGGAATATCAACGAAATCAGGTCATCAGCTTTGAAGAACATAATCGATATCTACAGTGTACCATACAAAGACGGACGGACAGGCAGACCGAAATAAAACATAATACCTAATATATATATACTGTATATTTACTATTGGAAGGTACAATAATCCTGCACCACACTGTTTGTTGTAGGTGCCGCCGCGATCCTGTGATTATTGCAAGTGGTTGAATCGTTATGCTTTTAATTGGTCAGTTAACGAAGCTCTCTAATTGGACAGAAACAAGCACTCTGGGTGGTCAGTAAGCCAACGTCTCTGAGTGGTCAATGAACCAAGCTGCTTGAGTGGCCAATGAACCAATTCTTCTGAGTGGCTGGTCAACAACGTCAGTAGGTCCTAGGAAGACGGCAGGTTAAGAGGTGCAACACAAGTTGTGTTGCACCTCTTAACCTGCCTATTAGGTACTCCTGAATGTGCTGCTTAAGGATCTGTTAACCAAAATTTGATATCTTGATTATAACTTGTTCAAATGGCTTTTAGAAAATGTTCAAATGATTTTTAGAATATTTTAATTACTTTTGCAATGCTAATTACTCGCCACTTATGGGTTTTCGAGGTCATTTCTTGGTGCTTGTGTATTATTCTGGATGTACTTAAATAGTTAGGCACATTTTTTGGCCGAAATGACGAAAATTGTGTTACACAACACACTCACCAACCACCCTCAGCACCACCCATGACAAGGTTCAACAATGATATAAAACTACCCCCTCAAAAAAAAACACTTGACCAGTTTTAAGAAGGATTGACCCTGAGTTTTGCCTTTGTGGTTCCTTACATGATATAAAAACATCTGAGAAGTAATAGTGAAGCTTATCAAGTCTCAAAGCGAACCATTAAAATCTGTAAGTCTTTGTGCTGGGTAAACACAACACACAAGACAGTACTGTAGATTCATGAGATCGTTTGGCTCAAAATCAGATCAACCTATTCGGAACTATAAGGGTTCTTGCATACACACACACACACACACACACACACACACCGGCCCGGGTAACAACAATGCCCTTTAGCTAACAAAACTATCAGAGAGATAGAAAAATAAACAAAAAGCGACAATGAAAAATAAAAATCAACAATAAGAATATATTTAAATTACGAGGGGGGTGGGGTGGGGTTCAAAGGGGGTGGGGATCCGGGGGACAGGAGGGTCACCCAAAAAATTAATTGCATATGTTTGCTTTTTCACGTTTTAAAAAATTGGACGCGCAGAATAGATATGCAAATATACTATTAAAAATAATTACGGTCGCATCCGTTGAAATGAAATTCAGGCATTTTTTTGTTTTTCAAGAGAGAAAATCTTAGTATATTTATTTATATATATTTTAACGCTGAGTGAAGGCAACTCTCTTTTTGCTACACTCAAGGTTAATATGCACGAAAAATATTTATTTAAGTTCAATATATGAAAATTATGCAAGTAGAGTCTCTTAACCTGAAATACAAATATAGGTAAATAATAGAACATACGGGAAGCTTTATTATGTAAATTGACAAATATCAACAATACAGATAATTATAGAATAGAGTAAATTATAAAACAGAAAATATTGAAAATAAAAACATTTATAACATACAAAGAACTTCGACTTTATTCGGGTTACTATTTAAACAAAATTCCAGACATATTTAGTGTATATAAAACAAACCTGATTTCAGTTCTTCCTCTTCGTTAGGCCACCCGCACCTCCCTACCAAATTTCAGTTCAATATCTTCACAACTGTGGAATTGTATAAAGAACACACACACACACACACACACACACACACACACACACACACACACACACACACACACACACACACACACACACTGACTGAATTTAAATAAAGTTATACAATAAAATTATACATATTATACAGAATTTTTTTTATTATACAAACTCAGAGGATAACACACAGAGAATCATAAATACATTTATAGTTTATTTATAAATACGCGTTCACCAGCATGTTCACCAGAACCACTGTTGATATAATTATTCATGTTATTTTGGGAATAAGTTTTATTAATGAGTATAATGAATAAGCAATGAGCATAATGTAACCCGGGATCACTTGTTAGTTTTATAACTACAATCACTAGACTAATTATTTTTCCGTGATACTATTTACGATACTACTACTACTACTACTACTACTACTACTACTACTACTACTACTAATAATAATAATAATAATAATAATAATAATAATAATAATAATAATCTGATTCAGGAACATTCACCATTGTTTTTGTTTTGACTGTTAAAATAATGCATAAAAATAATAATAACCGACTAAGCACGATGGGAAAATGACTCCCTCCCTTCAAACAAAAAAACAAGAAATAAAGAAGGTATAATAAACACAATAAACGTAAAAAACAAGAGATATGAAGAAAAAAACACGAAATTATGAATATTAGTAGAAATTTGTAGTTTTCATTGGCCTTATAAACGATGTATTACACAAAGAATCTAATCATATTTTTCCTTTTAAACAAATTGAGTTTCAAGTGAAAATGGAAATAAGAGGAAAAAAAAGAAATAGGTAGAGATGATTACAAAGAGAGAAACAGAAAGAGAACAAAATAAATTTAAATAGAAAAATAGGAAAGTGTTTTTTACAAAGAGACGCATTTTGTGTGTGTGTGTGTGTGTGTGCGTGTGTGTGTGTGTGTGTGTACTGGCACAGCTCGCGATCTGCATACAAAGACAGACAGACACACACACACACACACACACACCTCACTGCTTGACGTTTCATTTCCCTCAGGTTATAACTTTTCAACGCGGTTAAATACTTAATAAAGATTCCAAAACCCTGAAATTTCCCCAAGAAAATATTAGGTACGTCAACGGTGTTAAAAATGGCAGCAAGAAACTAAACTGCTTATTGGATGTATGTTATTATTTGCCATCGTGGAGCTGTCTAGTGCTGTACGGTGTGACCAAGGCGTTATTTATTGCTGTTAGGCGGCATTGGGTGATTTATACGCGTTGTTTATACAGTGCCATTAAGTGCTATTTTAAGGTATGCAGTACTATTACGTGGTATTTGAAGGTGTCCAGCGCCACTACGTTCTGTTTTAAGGTGTCCAGGGCCATATTAAGTGGTATTTGAAGGTGTCCAGCGCCACTAAGTTCTATTTTAAGGTGTCCAGGGCCATTAAATGGTATCTGAAGGTGTCCAGCGCCACTAAGTTCTATTTTAAGGTGTCCAGGGCCATATTAAGTGGTATTTGAAGGTGTCCAGCGCCACTAAGTTCTATTTTAAGGTGTCCAGCGCCATTAAGTGGTATTTACGGGCTTTGCAATAGCATTAGATGCTATATAGAGCTATGTAGGGCCATCAGGTGCCATCTGGTGTTGAACAATGCCACTAGGTGCTAGGTAAACTAGAACACACTCAAACAACAGAACCCAACTCACTCTACAAACTCAGACACACTCACCACTTGAAGGAGACACACTCACTGAGGTATATAAACCATGATTTTGTCACTTGTAAATATACATGCATTATGTATCCAGCATCTACATACATAACATACATAACATACATAACATACATACATACATACATACATACATACATACATACATACATACATAAAGGAAAACAATAAAAAGAGGTGATACGAATTAACATCTAGAAATATTCATCAGGAAAATATTGCTCACCTGTCGATACACCTTTACAAATACCCATACCTGACCTAGTGATTATATCTCTCTCATATCGCCAGCACCACCTGAGCACAAATTTCCCCGCCAAACTAATTTCCGGAGCCAAATTTTCAAGCTAAAACTGCAGCTACGGTTAAACAAAGTTGGGTAATGTTAGTGGTACGTAAATTAAGCTCGGGAAGGTTAGAGAGAGGGGTGGAGGTTAGGTTAAAGTTTGGTTAAAATGTATGATAGGAGCGGCTAGGTTATGTTAGGTTAGCTTGGGTAGGTTAGGTTAGGTTAGGTTAGGTTAAGTTTGGTTTGGTTAGGTTAGGTTAGGTTAGGTTAGGTTAGGTTAGGTTAGGTTAAGTTAAGTTTGGTTTGGCTTGGTTTGGTTGAGGGGAGTAATGTCTCTCCAGGTCCCCTATAATAGACGGAGGTGAGGATAAAAAATGTATTCAGTATAATAAGACTAGGAAGAAAGAAATACTCGGTGATATCACGTGGTGACTTAGACTCCGGTCCCCTTCAGCCACACACACACACACACACACACACACACACACACACACACACAAAATAAAAAATCCCTCTGAAAAAAAAAGTTACAGACGAATAATCATTTAATAAAAACCTAATTGCCTTTAATTCTTGGCACCATCGAAAACCTCTTCCCGTGGCATAACAAAGATACTGGTTCGTCTTCAGGTGAAAGGAATAGACAGAACTTCCTCATGGGGAAACTTCCATAAAAGTATCATTGCGGTATGGAAGGTGAACGGCAGGGATCGTTGATTGCTCGCCCGGGTGTAATTACTGCCTGCAACGAACCAATTTAGCAGCTGCTGTAAGGTCAATTGTACTGTTAATATCATAGGACTAACCTGATCACCAGCAGTCAGGGGCTGTTAACTATGTCGTATTGATCTGCCATTCTGACCTTGACTTCCTGCACCTCATAGCCAGAGTATGACTGACCACTCACTCTGTCTTACACCGATATACTTTTAGCTTAATATGTTTTATTAAAATTAAATCAGTAGTAATTAATATTCCATGTTTAAAATACATACACATATATCAACACAGCATTACACATATAAATATACACACAAGCATTAATTACATACATACATATCCCCCAAAATATACATATACACCTGTATATATGTATACATGCAAGTTGATCAACCAATGGGAAGTCCTTCCATTGTCGGCGTCACTATAACTTGTTAATGATTATACCAGCAATAAAGAGAGTGACCTGCAGGCACACACAGAGCGCCCACACAGTCTGACCACACGTGTGTGACCTTATGATGTTACCCTGACCTTCCACGGTGACCTCAACCTACAACCTTAATGATAGGCAAAATACTTCATAGAAATCACATAGTTTAAAATACATATACGAATGCAATTATATAAACCCACACGTACATATACACCAAATGAACATAAATGAACATATGGAAACACGCACACACACACACACACACACGCACACACACACACACACACACACACACACACACACACACACACACACACACACACACACACACACACACACACACACACACACACACACACACACACACACACACACACACACACACACACACACACACACACACACACACACACACACACACACACACATAAGCGCGACACAACTAAAACACCACTGACAGGCAGACAAGCAGGCCAGACTTTTGACAAATTCTTCCTCTCTTGTCGTCGCTAACACAGGCAGGACCCACTACAAAAGCTTAAACAAAAACAACAACATTAACAACATCAACAACATCAACAACATCAACAACATCATCAGTAAAGCAGCGAGAGGAACAACAAAAGAATTTCTTCTGTGTGTGGCTGCCTGGATGACTCACTCACCCCCCCTCTAAAACAGAAAACAAAACAAACACTCACTCACAAAAGAAATACTGATATATAAAACACACACACATCAAGCATTCACACACACAAAATAAATGCATGCATATGTAACAAACGCACAGCAAGCATTAACACGCACAAAGCAAACACATACGGTACATATTATTATAACAAAAGCACACCAAGCAGCTACACACACACACACACACACACACACACACACACACACACCGCAGGCTATTTACCAGTAAAGAACTACGAGGCACAGTATACATGACGCCATGTTTATAGTCAAGGAAATAGAGTGAGTAAATTAATAGGTGGTGATACAGCCCCGTGAGCAGTGCTTTGTTATCAACACAGGTCTTGGGGCTAATTTAACTTCGATAACTTTTGACATAAAGTAAGGATTATTATCATTGTTGGCTATTATGCTTTATTTTTATTAACGATTGACACACACACACACACACACACACACACACACACACACACACACACACACACACACACACACACACACACACCAGTCAATTCATCTACGTCAGTGGAGACTAACCGTTCTACGTGTATTAGTTTTCACAACCATTAACATATTGATGAGTTAAATACACAATTAGTGTTACCTTTGTTGCCCGTTGAGAGTTAAAAAAAATAAATATATAACTTTAAAATCACAAAGATAACAAAAGCTACTCTATTTTGATTAGTATCATAGCTCTCAATAATAAACAAACAGTAACAACGTTTTTGACTCGTTGGATAAACAAAAAAATCGACAAATTTATCAAGAGCACAGTGGTGATGAATAGGTAAGAGGGAAGGTAGATTAATGAATGGGAGGCGAAGTATAATTTGCCAGTCACGTACCACAGTGGTCTTGATCTGGATTAATTGACGTCCCAGGGGTTGTGAGGTAGAGGTGAGTAAATAGATAAGACATTGACATATTACCACGAACCTCTACACAGACACACACCACTACCACCACTACCACCATCACTACCAGTAACTAACCATGAACCTCTACATACCACCACCACTACCACTACCACCTAACAAAAGCTCCTGGAGGAACATGAGTTAGGACACGTATGATGAGAAGATCAGAGGCGAAAACAAGAAGATTGACCGAGGAGTTACTGACTCAACATCTCAGCAGAAGCTTCGCCACGTGATTGACAGCGTAGATAATTTTGACAGAGAAGTATTGTGAAGAGGAATCCATGGAGTCTATGAGAGAGGAGAGCTGCCAACACTCAACTTCTTGCTGATAAAGTGAAGGAGGTGCTCGTCTCTCCTGCCTCCAAGCCTGACTGACAAATGATAGACCAAATAGACTCGAATTCGTCATATCCGTGGGCGGCTCTCCAAGTCAATCAACCCACACAAGAGAACGATATTGGGGCCTTATTTTCACCTCTCCACAATGAACAGATTATTTATTAGTTAAAATGAGTTTTAGGGTTAAAACACTTGTATAAATTCAGGTAGATCACACCAGCCACTATTACCAGTCAATAACTATCCAAGTATCGATGTGTTTAGCTTGATATATTTCAATTTTAACTTGAAAGTGTTATATGACATGTTCTTGCTTCTAATAATAGAGCTGATTACTATTATTATTATTTTAGAGTTATGGTCCCTGGGTGTGCTTAATAAATTTTCGTGGACTCACCTCGATTCACCTTCAATTTTAAGCCAAAGGTGAATAATGGAAGGCTCTTACCTGTGATTGTCGGGCACACACCTAGCCTTATTACCTTGAGAATTATAGTCCTTGGCTTCCAGGAATACAGGTACGTCATGGTAAACAATGAGACGGCGTCGTGGAGATACTGTAAACTACTTCGTAACTGGGAAGCACATGAATAGATTTTATGGTATTGATTAACTATTCCTTCCTTCCTTCCTTCCTTCTTATTGTTGTTGTTATTTTCCTTGTTGTTGTTGTTGTTGTTCTTCCTCTCCTTACATGTAATCCTCCAAGACCGTCAGAGAAGACACCATCTTTCCTATCTGCCAGAGTCCACTCCTTTCACGGTTCTCAAGACATGGCATGTTGGTTTTCTTTAATGTTGCCTCTGATCCATCTCTCTCTGGACGCTACCCGCACAAAACACTCACCAACATACTGAAAGCCTGGGGCCTCAGAAGCCTTGAGTATTTGTTCTGCCCCATTCAGTCGTAAACATAGTGAGGCTGATAAAGAGTGAGCCATATATATATGTTTATTTATAGACCAGCTGAGAGAGGCTCGGTACTCAGCGTAAAGAATGAGAGTAGATAAGAAATGGTGGTCTGTTGGCGGTGTGGTTATCGTGGTGAATTTCCAATGGGTTCGAATCTTTACTGAGGAGGAAGTTCATGATTAATTTACCGTGTGGCGCAGTGTAATAGTCTAACCATATCTTTACCGTTGTGTCGTAAAATTCTTTCAAGTTTACAAGTACCTACACCTTTAAGGGAAGATGCAATTATCATGTCTTAACCTGCCTGTAATATGTGACCTCTAGCACACGGTGTTATCTCTCGGGATTGACTTGTAAATGTTGACTTAATGGAACCAAACAATCCTCTATTATAAAACAGACATCCTCAAAAAGACCTTTAAACTTGCCACTCTACTTACAAAACAATTACTGATGCTATGATAAATATATATAATCACTGCCAGTTATATATCATCTACTCGATCTAGTTCTGTTGTTAGTGTCGACTCCCTGCCCTTTAACAAATATTAACAGGGTTGATAAATATATCTGTAGCCCATATATTAACCTAGCATAGTTGATAGTTAATATTGCTTTGTCAATATCATTCAACTCTTATGAAATTGTTTGTATAAATTTACAAAAAAGTTGATAAATAAAGAATAAAATAAATAAATTCCGACGATCAAAGCTTTAAGTATTTAAAAGCCAAACAAAAACTAACTCGGGAACATAAGGACAAGAACAGATATTAGTTTAAATTACAGGTACAAATACAGTAATTAGCATAAGATAACAGTATCATAAAGGTAACAACTCTACGTTTAATATTATAGATATGTTCCTATTAGACCCCGCTATTACTGGACCCGACAGCTAGGTGGCAGCTTACTTTAAGTCACAGCAACAACGTGGTCATAAATATATCCCATCCTGACTGCACATAAACCGAAAAATAAACATACATAAACATAATCTTAATATAACTGATTTTATAGTTAATGAGACAAATACCTGAAGCTGACACCTGGATCAATACTTTGGAGTCATCAACTGAACATCTTACTTTAGTGAAAATAACATAAATTATTGGAGGAGTTTGACCCATAACGACTTGACTGAGACAGATAAATGAGAGGGAGTCTTAGGGGAGATATTGAGAATTAGTACAAGACAAAAGAACCAGGTAAGAAACAGGTAATAAACACAGACGCTGAGAGAGAGAGGAACTAGCTGCAGCAAAAGGTAATATAAGTAGTAATTATCAGTCGTATGAATTAACAGGAGGCTGGTAGTAGCAGTAGCTGGCAGTAGCGGAAGTAGGGAGAAGCAGAAGTAGTTAGTACCAGAAGTAGTTAACAGCAGAAGTAGTTAGTAGCAGAAGTAGTTAGTAGCAGAAGTCGACAGCAGCAAGAATAGGGAGTAGCAAAAGTAGTTAGTAGCAGAGGTAATTATTAGCAGAAGTAGGTAGTAGCAAGAATAGGGAGTAGCAGAAGTAGGTTGAAGCAGAAACAGTTGC
The DNA here is from genome assembly GCF_018991925.1 of Homarus americanus. NCBI lineage: Eukaryota > Metazoa > Arthropoda > Malacostraca > Decapoda > Nephropidae > Homarus > Homarus americanus. The sequence goes on from NW_024755865.1 coordinate 338,929, forward strand.
AGAGGCAGGTAGTAGACGAACTAACAGGGAAACATCCGACAGGTAAGGAAGAAAGTGGGCAGCAGGTGAGTTGAGGGAGGTGAGGGAGAGAAAGAGGGAAAGAGGAGGGAGCAGAATTATCAGGGAGAGGTTGAACAGGTAAGGGAGAAAGCGGGTGGCAGGTGAAGTGAGGGAGGGAGGAAAGGCTGTCTCTCGTTGTTATACAATATGGATTAAACATCAGCTGGCCTCACACCTGCTGCTCAGGTAAGGTTACGCACTAATTAATGTCCCTGATTACTCTTCGTACCTCATTAGCTTTGAGCTCGTAAAGTTTCCCTTGTAAATTTTTCATTGTTTCATTGTCTTTTTTTTATTACTAATTCTAAGTATCTTTAATTTTTATGTGGATCTGTTGACAAAACTCTAAATATGTAAACAATAATACCAGAACTGTAAAGAACAATCTAGCAACTCTTGAACATATACACCGGCAGATCCAATAAAAAATTAATTGATAATTTTTAAGGCAAAAACTAAAATTTAATTTGGGTGCAAAGTAATATTTCTTAAGGGCAAAAACCAAAAATTCATTAAATCAAATATAATCGTTCTGGTATTGCAAAAACTGAAAGAAAAACTAGGCAACACTTGACGGATGTACTATTAAATAAAAACAAAATATTCATTCGTGTAAAATTGACATTATTTCAAGTAAAAACTCCCAACAATACTTAAGCGAGAAAACTGTCATTATTTTCCCGTAAAACATAACTTTCCTTTAGTGTAAAATACAGTACCAACTCTGCTCCTCGCCAAGGTGTGCAGAAGCAAATATTCCAAAGACCGTCGCGCCAATTTCGCCAACAATTAAGTGTCACTCAAGATGACACGTTCCAGTTTCCAGTCTTCCAGAGATTCGCTCTTGAATTTAAGTAAGCTGGAGGTCACTGGCGCGAAAACTCATTCTGGAATATAATGGTATACCCTGGAAACGTCTCCTTCCCTGTTTCTCTGTCTTTCTTTCTCTCTTCCTTTTTCTCCCACTTTTTCTCTTTTCTCCCTTCCTCTGTCTCTTCCCTTTTCTTTCTTGCTCTCTCTATATTAGTCTTTTCCTTTCACTTTATTCCCCCCCCCTCTCTCTCTCTCTCTCTCTCTCTCTCTCTCTCTCTCTCTCTCTCTCTCTCTCTCTCTCTCTCTCAAAAATTCATGTAACTGGGGAATCTAATCAAGAACTGAAGATTTTGTATTATTTTCATAGCCATAAAATAATTTCCTTGTATAATGCGACGCCTTAAGAAAATGTCACTTCCATCATGCATAAGAATTAGCTTTGGCATCATGCAGTTAGAATGATGATGATGTAATTAGTTATCATCATGCATTCTGAATTACCAAGATGTGATTGGAATTATAATCACCACATAGTCAAGATAATGACCATACACTCTGGATTATAATTAGGTTATAGTGATTATCGTAATATACCTGGAATTATCATGTTTGTAATTACAGGTAGACTGACAGGTGAACATTATCTGACCACACCTGACCCTAGAGAGATACATAGACAGATACAGAAAAAACTATCTCTACAAAACCTTTGTCTGATGAAGAAAAATAAAAATAATTAGTTACTATGATTTATTAATATTTCGGTAATTGCTCTTAATTTAGGCAATTCATTGTTATTACGTTCAACAATTTCAGCTGGAAATTATAGAAAATGATTTAATTTTGATGATAAAATACGTGGGAGTGGCCATCTTCCCCCGCTCCTCACCCCCTCAACTGAAGGCATCAGGGACGTGATTAAATCTTACACGTTTTTTTACTGCCGCTTATATTTTTCAATTAAGTTGTGAAAAGAAGTTGTATGATTCACCATTTTTTGGGGCAAGGAATTCTGTCACTTATATCAGCCATGAAACTTGTGAGTGTCGCTTGGTAAATTATTTTTCCTCTTCTGTTGTCATTTAATATCAACAACAAATTAGAAAATAACACATCAACATACACCCTTGAGCGTCACCGAGCAGGTTGTTTATCACCCTTCTGCATGTAACACACCCTGGAGCATTACCACACACCCTAGAGCATTACCACACATCTTAGATCATTACTACACACCCTGGAGCATTACCACACACACTAGATCATAACCACATACCCAGAAGCATTACCACACACCCTAGATTACTACCACACACCTTAGATCATTACTATACACCCTGGAGCATTACCACACTTCCTAGATCATGACCACACACCTTACATCATTACCACACACCCTGGAGCATTACCACACACCCTGGATCATTACCATACACCTTAGAGCATTACCACACACCATAGATCATTACCACACACCCTGGAGCATTATCACACACCCTGGAGCATTACCAGACACCCTGGAGCATTGCCACTACTACCATTGAACAGACTGGATCAGTACTATACTAATACGCGTGATTCGGAAGCGTCAGCACACACACACACACACACACACACACACACACAGAGGAGACAATCATCCTACACTCAATATGACAATGGCATTAGAGAGCACTTAGGGGGCGTTAGCGGCCACCTTAACCCGACCGAGTAATTTCCTGAAGTGCTCCCCAGATCCACCTCACACACGTCCCACGAGATTACTCTGACGACATAGCGATATAACGACCCCTTGCACGACAACACGAGGGTAAAGTGTCGTTGTGGTTCCTGCCGTCGAAGGGATAAGGGCGTGATATGAGGTACGAGACACGACATGCACTATAGATGGTATACGTGATACATGATATAGTATACACCAGGGAGCTGTATGATGACTATACTATAACATGTACAAGAATACACGATGATAACATGCATGAAGATACACGATAACACGAACCATTTTTCTGAGTTGCGTGGGTTATCATGATGCCTTTTTTTGCCCGGTGTGTATTGCTGTGTGGCCATGTATGTGTCGTGTGGCCATGTGTGTATCGTGTGGCCTGTTGTGTGTCATGTGTGTGTCGTGTGGATTTTTGTGTTATGTGGCCACGTTGTGTTGTATGGCCATGTGTATGTTGTATGGCCATTTGTATGTGGTGAGGCCACGTGTATGTTGTATGGCCATTTGTGCTGTATCTCAAAAATTCTGTCTCCAGGTATGTCAAGGTAAGTGATAATCCATTCAAAGGTTTATTGATTAATTAATAATGATAAGCTCAAGAGAATTATTGTTAATAGACCCTGAAAGAAAAATCTACTTGAGTTAACTTCTTTTCCTCACATTAATCAGGTCTATATTTCAACCTATAAATCCTAACCTAACCTAACCTAACCTAACTTAACTTAATTTAATCTAACCTAACCTTCTTATAGGTAGATCCGAAATATTCCAATGAACTCACCATGTAATTTTCCTTAACATTCAAACTAATTTAACTTGGTAGTGTTGGTCTGAATTAATTACTTGGATATGGAATTGTGTTACTAATTACATTTGCTTTTAAGGAACACCTGACGATATGCCACCCCAGCTTAATTAACTTTATGATTAAATACTCTAGATTAGGTTAAGGTAGGTTAGGTTAAGTTAAGGTAGACTATTTTAGGTTGGTTTTAGATTAGCCATCACACACACACACACACACACACACACACACACACACACACACACACACACACACACACACACACACACGCAATAACAAGAAACAAATAATTACCCTTTCCATCGTAAACACAACAATTACTTTCCATATATTTCCTGTTATTTTTCACCATAAACAAGACTAAAATGATAAACAGAAGTGAAAGAACAGATCTACACTGTCTCTGGCTGGGGCCCCGTCCTGCCTTTTCTCTGTTCCTCACCACTAATGGCTTCCCGTTATCTTTTTCCTGCTATCAATCATGGTTGCTATCATCACCTTGCCACTGAGGTCAGGAGGGGAGTTACTCACTGGTAATTTGGCAGTGATTTTTCTGGCTCTGACTGTGATTTTTTCGTTATCGGTGTCTATCTATCTAAATGCTCAGTAATCAATCACAAGGAGTCAATTTTAAGATGTTTTGTTCGACTTCCAATAGAATCTAAATGGGAGGTGTGTATATGGATAAAGGGTATCCTTATGTGTGTGGTGTGTGTGTGTGTGTGTGTGTTATGTGTGTGTGTGTGTGTGTGTGTGTGTGTACCTCGTCACACCGATAACTCGTACAACTAGACTGGAATTCGATGGCAACTTAACGGATGTGGACGTAAACTCAATACGATCTTGAGCGAGTTTCCTTAACCTCTATATTTTCCTCTATAGTCTGGTGAAGTTACGGTGACGAAGGACCCCCGAGGTGAATATATTTACCTTTATTTATATACGAGATGTAGAGTTCTCATGAGTCCATCTGTTGGGAATATCAGTGAGTTATATTCTCAATCCGACATAACAATAATACCTATACCTCAGTCTTACTATAATATTACACCTACATTCTCTCATAAAGTCAGATTAAATTTACCTTCTTTCTTTATTTTACTCATTTCATCCACATCTCCAAGTTTATTATTTTTATCACGTTTCTTTATCTTGCATTCTTTGTATTTTCCTCCTCCGTGGTATGTTCTTCCACTATATTCGTTCCTCTCTTCTCTGACGTTGGTTACTCTCGTCCCATCACCTTCTCACGTGAGGTCAAAATATTATCTCCAGTGCTGGTATATTTCATCTCTTCTCCCGGGGACCAAAACATCCTTATATAATATGTCTTCATTTTTCACCACAACTCCATCTGGTCTATATATCTTTACGTATTTAGTGTTTATGTTGTTGGAGTGTCTGTTGCATATGTTTTTATTATGATATATTTACTTACATGTGTATCTAATTATATGTATGATTTTATATTGCAAGGGGTAGTAATATTATATGGATTTTTTTATATACGTGAGAATCATGTTATTATTGAAATCTGTTTTAGGTACTTCAAAAGGCTTAGGTTATTAAGTATGGTACACCTACTATCCTTACCTACAATAAACAACAAACACCCTTTAGAAAATATTAAAAAAAGATCCTAAATAATACGAGAAAAAAATCAACATAAATGTATATATTTTGTCACTCCTGAGCAGCGTTGAGCCTCACGTGTTTCCCCTGAGCCACTAAATCCTGCGAGGTCAGCATAAAAGCGAACTGTCTTTATTACCTTGCACCAGACAGGGATAAATCACCAGCTTTCCACCTAATATACAGTGAAAGAGAAGAGATGGAGAGTCCCTTCTATTCTTATTTGTATGTTTCGGATAAGAAAATGAGGTATGTATCCCCTTAGTCTCAGTTGGCAGGGAGGTAGAAAGGTATTTTCCACGCTCAAAAGGATATAATTAATTTTATAAAATCCTTTCCTGAATGAATAACTAAAACTCAGGTAAATTTTTTTCCCCCTTGGACACCGACTAGCTTATATCGTTCATCACGGCGCGGATATGACTAATTCTTAATCAATCTTGTTTCCTACCGTTACCAAAGTAAAAATGGAGAGAAACAGAGAGACAGAGAGAAACAAAAATATGACTGCGTTGAGTCGAGTAGGATATATAGGGAGGGAGGAAAATGATGGAAGGTACAAAGAAAATATATTGTGGGATGGGTTTAGAAAGAGAGGGAGAGAGAGAGAGAGCGATTTGGATGTGATGGGTATAAGTGGAACTAAATGGAAAGGAAAGGGATGTGTGTGAGGGTGAGGGATGGTGGGTGACTTGATGCCGTGGCCGGGAACAGATGAGAGAATTGATGGGAGGACAGCAGGGGTAGTAGAATGATGGAACTAGTGACTGATTGTATGAAAACGCAAATGGAAAAAAGGGGTACGTGTGTGTGTGTGTAGACTATATATATATATATATATATATATATAGTTAGTTTGATATTCAGTAAAAACAGAGGAATTAGTTGAATAATAATTAACTTAAAGCCACTTGTCACTTTGTACAATCATATGGATAGAGCTTTGACCATCAGGCATGAAGGATGAGCAGGGAGGAGACGCTCGCTGGATGCTTGTGTTTACGGAATATAAGATGAGCCTAAATTCACCTTGATCCTATAAGCATAAAGAGATTTACGATTTGTAATGCATTATCAATGATCACAGGAAAGGAACTGAAAGGAAGGAAAGAGCTTAGGAGAGAGGCGTAGAGAAGAGTAGGTTGTATGGCGGAGTTTATGTATGTAAATGATGACTCAACTCGGGTAAACTTAATGCTCAGGAATTTTGTTAGAGTTACAGTATATGCAACGTAGAGATCAATGATTCACTGTGTGTGTGTGTGTGTGTGTGTGTGTGTGTGTGTGTGTCTTTCTCTCGTTTTGTACACTTTTATATTATGTTTTTACACTCATCGCTTTACCTCCTCGTTTCATTCTTGAGTTTTCTATTTCTCCTGATCCTCCTCGTGTGTGTGGAAGCAAAGGAGAGAAAACAGGTAAAGAGATAAATGGAGTGGGGAAAAATAACTTGAGTGATTGATTGACTGCCAGAGATATTGAGAGAGTCAAAGGGAATATCAACTCAGGGTCTTGAGGGAAATAAACAGAGAGATTCGTGAGAATATTGAAGTGAAATTATGATAAAATAATAAAAAAATAAAAAAAAACATCTGAATTATAGTAAGTCAACAGAAGAAGAAATCACAGAGAGGGAAGTAGAAGTTTATATAAGTGTTTTCATGTAATATGTACAAGAACAAAGTCATGTAACTAAAATCTCGATGGATGCAAAAAAATTGTTACCATGAAGTAGTGGGAAAATGTGTGAGTGATTAATCTGAAGAAGAAGAAAAAAAATATTGATGGGATTTATAAGTGTGTTGTTAAGTGCAGAAGTAATTACAGGTAGAGAATTAATTAAGATAATTACATACATTACTGAACTTACTTTATGGAGGAGCCTGGCTGAGTGAATAAGATTTTTACACTGAGGATAAAAGAAAAAAAGTTAGGAGGTATGAATCATCTCACACAACTCTCGTAAACTCAGAGAAAATATTTAGAATAGTTAATAAGAATCGTCTTTTCAATATCCTTAAGAGAATATAGATAAAAGAGATAAGCTATTGAAGGCAGAGGAGAGACTGTATAAAGAGAATGAAGCTTAGGTTATAACAAGCAAAAGTCTGAAGGATTGGTGTGGTGTCAAGGCTTAGGGTAACACACGGGGAAGGAAGGAGGGACGTGTGATGTCGAGGCCTTGGCTGTTTAATACCCAGACTGATGGACAGAACGATGAGGGAGACGTCAACTGGGAAAAAAAAACGAGTATAAGATTTTAGAACCGAAGAAGACACTGTAAGGTGAGGAAGAAGAGTGGATGAGACACGAGATGATAATTTTAGGAACATAACAGAGAAAAAATAAATAAAAGATGGATGATCATAAGACTAAGATGACTTTAATTAATAAATATTGAGACAAGATGTGAAATGTGGTTAAAGGGAAATTAATCCACATAGAATACATTGTCTTGAGTATGTAAGCTGAGGTTTTCGTCTCTTAATGAAATGCTGAGACGTCTTTACAGGTAACAAACATCATAAAGAGAGTGTTGAAGGAGTGAGTGAGTGAGTGAAAGTACAGGTGAGTGAACAGGAGTGAAAGGTGGTTCTGCAATACAAGATCTGAGTGAGCGAGAGTGCAAGCAGTGGAAAATAATTTGTTAAGAGTGCTATGTCAATTGGAACGAGTACACTGGGAGAGGATTGCGAGTGTGAAAGAGACAAATATAAGAAACAAGAATAAAGACTGACATGTGTAGGAAAAGAGAGGATGAAATTAGAATGACGAAGAGAGAGAGAGAGAGAGAGAGAGAGAGAGAGGCGTGTGGGTGTGAAAAGAGTTAGCAGGGGTAAGTGAGTGGTGATGTACTGGGTTGAATGACATGGTATAGACTATATATATATCATTCATTAGGAAAGTGGAGGTAGATGGAGAAAGAAGAAGATAAAAAGAGAGAGAGGGGGAGAGAAAGTGAGAGAGAGTGGGGAGGGAGCGAAATAAAGAAACGGTAGAGAGATGGGAAGAGTAAGATAGGGAAAGAGAGTGGATAGGGCGAGATAAGAACAATATTAAAAATATAAATAAATAAATTAAAAGGAAAAGGAGGAAGATAGAAAGGCAAGAGAAAGTATGAAAAAAATATATTTAGTTAATAGAAGGAGAGCAACACACGTCTCCTCATTTTCTTTTCCTTTCCTCATAAAGTAAGTTTGCATATCCTCTCAAACTTTCCATTTCTTTCTTTTATCCCAGTTCTTCATCATACACTTTTCATATACTGAGCTCAACTATTTTTAAACCTTTTCTTTCCATCCGTTTAAAAAACCTCATTCATTACGTTCTAGTTCCACATTTACTTCATTTTTTCTTCAGGTATCTTCTAATTTATTCATTCTTTATTACTCCTGCGATTTTTCTTCACCTTTTCTTTCTTATTCTTTCTCGTTTATCAGTTTTCATTCATTAAATTTTTTCTATTGATTTTTTTTTTATAAATTTATTGTTATATTTTCAATCGTCTTATTATTTATTTTCTGTGCCATTATTTGTATTTTCATTCCTCCAAGTCTTCTTCTCTTCTATTCTTTAATTTGTTTTGTCATTTATTCTCATTTCTACAACTCTATGTTTTATATATCCTCTAGTTATTAATTATTTTGTTTTATTATCTTCACTACTGTAATTTCTATGTTATTTTCTTTCTCCTCTCTAAAGTTACATATTTTTCCCCGTAACTTTAGCTTATCTTCTTTCGGTAACTTCATCTTATCTCTCAATGCTATCTTCATCTTCTCGTTTATCAATTGTTTCATTGTTTCCATCACTTCCCCATATCATCCAACACTACCACCTTCGTATCTTCGTCTCATTTATCAATTAATCTTTATCTTTATCAATTGTTTTTTTATTGTTTCCACTCTGACCCTCCCACATCATCATCATCATCAATCATCATCATCATCATCAATCATCAATCAACAATCATCATCATCATCATCATCATCATCAACATCATCTCTTTTATCAATTTTCACATTCCCACCTCTCACACCACATCACCACATAACTCTTCTGATGTTTCCCCACATGCGTCTCCACAACACCAGAGTCTCACTTCACACGTTTATGTCAACAACACTAAACTTTTCATGCAGCTTCTTTCTGGGAGTCTAGTTTGATACTTTTATTCTCCAGCGCCTGAAACTTTTATCCTCCTTCTTGTTCTTTTATATACGGGGATTTTGTGGGATTTTGAGGGATTTTGGGGGGCCTTTGGGGTGATTTTTTTTACTAATATATAGTTGTATTCTGAGTCATGGTGATTATGTTTACAATAGTGAACGTCGCGATGGGAGTTAAATATTTACTTTATTTGATGAGAGAGATATTTTGACTATTAAGTTATGATAATATATACGAAGGTGTTTATAGAGGTATACAGTATATAGTCGAATTTTGACTTTCATTGTTAAACAAATGCAGAATTGACATACAAGAATGATGGAGCGCTGAAAAGACACTTTGTATAGGCCTATGATTAATTCGTCTTCATTTGAAGGTTTATTATCATATAGGCCTAAGTGTAATTGCCTCAAAAATTAAAAAGTTTAGTTTATAAGTAAGACTAATCATGTTATATACACCATTTTAATAACTCTTTTCGTTACTGTCACCTCTCGAATTGTATGTAATCTGCTAATGTGAATATCGTGTCCATGAAACTGTTTTGTGTACCGATGTTCAGAAAGCCTCGTGTATATCAGCCCGACACTAGAATTTACTATTGTTGAAACGATGAATAAAAGACCGGTTCATATAAAAAAATTCAGTATTTACATAAAACTTTTGCCTCGAAGAATCTTGTATTGTAAATTGTTGAATGTGACTATAATTTTTAAATTATAACTTTCCAAAAAATATACAATAAACCTTTGTCTTGAACTTCTAACCAATAATGTAATTATTATAGTCTACTAATTATAATATTGATATGTTATTTCTAGTACCTATAACACACAGATAAAGCCATTGCAATCCAGAGTTCATTTTAAACTTCAATAACTTCTTCTGACCTGTGTCTAGGGGAGTGTTTGCCTAGTGACAGATGACGAGGGTCGTTCTTGTGGTCACCAACCGTCCTCCCGATAAGCATAAAGCCAGGTACTAAAGAGGACTATGGCGATCAAGCATGTCTCGCCGTTGGAGCTCCTCGCCATCCTTCACGACTCAGTCACACTTGAGAGTGATTGACGAATGTGCTGAAAAAATCTACAACAACTTTGCTTACTAACTTTGGCTAGATTAATAATGATGTTAAAAATGTGTGTGTGTGTGTGTGTGTGTGTGTGTGTGTGTGTGTGTGTGTGTGTGTGATATCTAAGTTGAGTAGTGTTACTATATTCAGACCCAGCCTCTCACGTTGGTTCAGCTCTGCACACTATGTAGAGCTGTAACACCGAGGATCCTATCCAATCACACACTGGTATTACTATTATCCTGGGATTATTCGTCTGGTGATTGGACAGCCTCCCTATGCGCTACAATAAAGTTCAAATGTGTGTACCACCAAATGGTCGTACTGCAAAGCCATATTCACAACGTGTAGTCTTTACCATAGGAGTGTGGTGGTCAAGTGGATACAGCGCTCGCCTCCTGTTCCATGGGTCACAGGTTTACAATTTGTATACCGAAGGATGACTCATCTGAACGAAGGAACACAACCTACTGGGAAGTGGATAAGAATTTAGAAGAGAATGTAAGAGTAATAAACATGAGAGAGAGAGAGAGAGAGAGAGAGAGAGAGAGAGTATATAATAGACATGTAAAGTTTAGGTTAGATTAGGTCATTTTAGGTTCGACTAGGTAGTGTGAATGTCTTGAAGGTGAAACTTAATCATTCGTTAAAAGCAAAAAAAAAAAAAAAACGAACGTGACAGTAAAGCATCAATTACAGAGATAGTGATTGACAATGATAATGAGTGACGCTCATAATGACAATGACTCTGACAATGACAATCGCAATAGTGGCTGCCAGGAAAATACATTTCAGTAAAACCTGCGACAATTTCCTAAAAAAAAACTCTCCCTCGTTAATGACCTGAATTTTGTATAACGGGAATAAAAGCTACAGTACTTGGGCGCTACAGTACTTTTATGTATTCGTGAATTCATAAAGACTCGAGTTGGTTCTGTGTTCTATGAAACTGAAAGCGTTGATGAGAATTTTACATGGCCATTAAATTAATTCAATGTCAACAAGTCGTCAGAACAGCTGGGCATTTATTCTGCGTTGGAGTAGAATAATGACATTATCATGATAGCGTTGATGTAACGTTACTGAAGATGCTATCGGCACGTGACGTGAGGGGCATTGTGTAAGGTTGTTAGTAGAAATGTATTTCACACACACACACACAGTTGTAACAAGTCTCAGTCAACACACGTTAATATTAGTGTGTGTGTGTGTGTGTGTGTGTGTGTGTGTGTGTGTGTCACTCTCAACGTTAATGACAGTCCGTTGTGTCACTTTAACATTTAAAATACTTAATGGTTAGTCCTTAATTCACTTTAATACTTAAAACACATAACGGTAGCCCCCTGGCTCACTTTACTACTCAAAACGCTTCATGGGGCAGCCCACTGATTCACTTTAACACTTAGAATACTTAAAGATTTGGCTGTAACTCACTCAATCACTTCCAACTCTCTCTGGCAACCCTTAATTATCCCATATTAAGTACCCCTTAATACCTCTCGCCGTGTTATTAGTGAGGTCATGTGTGCTCCTGAATAGCTGATGGATGGCCGCCCCTCGTAAGTGCCTGATCAATATATTCTCTTTCGACATTTGTTGACCTTTGGCTAGCCACCGTCTACGAGTATATCGTGTTTGCTAGCGATCATCAAAAGCTTATTGCTGTGATCATTCACCTGAATGGATCATAAATTTCAAGACCGTTTTGCCCAGCCACTACACCACCTAATATCATAAACTGCTTCAGTCAACGCTCTTGTTCGTCACACAAAAGCTCCCTCAGTCGACACACGTTGATTGATGCTACTCCATTCTTACCTCAGGATTATTTTTTAGTGAATAAATATTATGGTTTTTGTGCCTTTGGTGGCTTAGGAACACGAAAGAAACACTGGAGTGCTGTGTCTTGGCTTTCGTGGTCCACTGCCGCTTTCTATATGAGGAGTAAATATTAATGAAGCTATAAATTACATCTCTTGAAGGAGCCTCGCACGATCTAGGAAGTGTGGTACGACCTTAACTCATGCTGCTCTACCGTGTTAAGTCTCTATTATATCAAGTGTTTCTTGATCCTCATTTATTATTCCTGTTCATTATTTTCTGTTGTTTAGCGGAGACTCACAACTTAAGAGGGTTTATCGAGACCTTCATCACACGGTTTCCTTCAGTGTTTATATGACCCACCTTGGAGTATAGAGTAAGAGCATATGTAAATTATCTTCCTCGTCTGTCTCTCTGTTTCGTACACTAGATTAAAACAAAACAGGCTTTGTTCTCCCCTCAGGTAACTTTTAACCATTCCTACCAGTGAACACAGAGTACAAATGCTTCAAGATATACGTAAACAAACACACTTTTGTCCCACTCGATTGACGACATTTATGGGAACGATTGACTTTTACATTCTTTATCGAACGGATCATTTGGTCATTTCCCTTAGCGTCAGGGTAGCTCAGTGGTAACTCTTCTGACGCCCACATTACACACTGATGGATGTTAGATTATGTTACGTGGATGTATGTGTGTTAGAGTTGTACAGGATAGTTAATAAGAATAGATATACAACATAGCAATGAGAGTTGTATAGAAAGTAAATAAAGAAGCTATGATGGAAGTTCTCTCTCTCTCTCTCTCCCAAATAACATAGTCAAGCACACATCTTTACAGAATTTTCCAGGCAACATATCATCCTCAGCGTCATCATCAATATCAATAAATTTTATGTGTTGTCTCAGAATTTTTTAGTTTATCATTTTTTCCCCTCGGGTATTAATTCAAATGTATATTCTCCCTTAAAACGCCCCCTCCACACCCCCCCCCCTCCACATACTATATCATATTTTTCCCTTGAACTTTTGAGACATTATTACTGCCCCAGATTATTTCTTCCTGGTGTTTAGTGAAGCTCTCTTATTCTTTCTGTAATATTTCGTCCTCTACAGCGATTATTTATCACTCGTGTCCAAAAGGTTTCAATCGTGCTTTCTTCGTAGGGAATTTCTCGTTATTTTAATTATATCTTTACACTGATGATATATCTACAATGTCTATATATATATTTTTTTTTTACTTTATCCCCGTCTCTATCTCTGACTGTTACTAATTCCTGTTTTATAGTTCATGATTATATACGAACATTAAGGCAAGGGCAGCACACACGCTGTTTGAGAGGTGACAAAAACTAAAACTTCCGTTTCTGACACAAAGTTTGAACCCGGATTTATGATTTGTCTCACTTGTTGCTGGGGAGCATTATTTCCACATTGCAGTAAAGCTCTGGGGCAAATTCATACAAACTCAGTTTATTAATGTTGTCTCCTAACTGATGTTTACAAGAGGAATACATTTAAGGTAGAATTGTGCTGTAATATTGTCGCTATTTTCCAGGGAGTCTTTTTTCCTAACAATTACGTGTGTTCTTATATCTCCAGTTACGAGGAAAATTTCACGTACGAAACCTTTAAGAAACCGAGACCCGATCCGCTGAGTAGGAGACCTGCTCCTTCTCTGTTAAGATTCTTACGTTAATTTTTACACTGTGGCAGAGAACAAAGACAGGATCTTGTTTTGGCTGAGTCTCAGTGCAATGTCGGCACCATTTTTTGCTTCGTTGGCTTTATATATATATATATATATATATATATATATATATATATATATATATATATATATATATATATATATATATATATATATATATATATATAAACACTTCAAATGACTTCAATGAATACAAAAAGATATAACATCCAAATGTGTGCGAGAATGACATATTTTTAACTGTATATTCATAATAAAAAACCCGCTGTTTAAATAACCTCATTACTTGTACTGTACATACATATGTATAATATAATACCTACAAAAACTGACATAAATAACGAGGTAACTAACATAAATCACCGTAAATTAATAAAACAAATAAACGTGAAAAATTACTGTACAAAGTGACATTAAAATTGGATGATAGTATGTGGTTTACCATTATGTCTTTGTCGTCCTGAAAATTACATTAAAGTGAAATAATAAAATAAACTGCCACATGAACATTAACAAATTAATACTGGAATATATTTTGACGCTGGTATCACAATAAAATTGAACAATTGTTGGTGATGCTAAAAAAAATACCTTTACAAAACACAGTGAGTCGTTGATGTATTGTAAATTGATATGGGTATATATAGATGTATTATATCAAGAATAACTCTAGCTTTTCTCACTGTATACGCACACATGTATATACATACGCACATGCATATGCAGTCATACATATAATGGTTGCCCCTCAAGTAACGAGGATAGCCGGCCCTACGGCCACCTAGGCGTGAACTTGTTTAAGGTGTAGAGGCTGTCGCCAACACAACAACCACACCCTAAGTCAACGAGCTGCATGACTCAGTGTCAAGGAATAGTCCGAGAGGACCGGACAGCTCGTCAACTGCACTGGCTAACCATTACTCCGGAATACGATCCGCTTAGTAGACAGAGGCAAATGGCATAAAGAAATTTGCCCATAGTTTCACCCTGCCCGGGGATCGAACCCTGGTCCGCTCGCTTGCGAGGCGAGCATGCTGACCATTACACTACAGGTAGCCACACACACACACATACACGCACACACACACACACATGCACACAAGTATATATATATATATATATATATATATATATATATATATATATATATATATATATATATATATATATATATATATATATATATATATATATATATATATATATATATATATATATATATACACAAGAGTGTATGTATACTGTGTATACGTTATATTCTAATATCTTGAGTCACACAGTAACTATAACAGTTTTTACAGCATAAATGTTTTAATATTTTTGTATTTAAATAAACGCTGTTGTGTTGTGGTCTCGCATTGTTTTAACTTATCATATTTCAGTTTAGGCCAAACAGTATGTGACTACGTCAGACACTCGTTTGTCTCTCTATTTATCATGACTTCTATATTCCCTAATTTTGGGAAATGACATTTAAACTCAATATTTGTTTTTATTTGCTCCCCATTTATTGCATTATCTTTAGACTTCCATCCTTCTCTTTTTGCCTGCCTCTCTGTTTCACTGTCTATCTGTCTGCGTCACTACCTGGTATCTTCCTACTTCTCATTTGCTCACCTGTAAATAATAATTGTTTCACACACACACACACACACACACACACATCAACTTCTAAAATACATATCAAAGGTTTCAGAGAGTGCCAAACACGACAGTCCATCCCATAGCATCACACAACAAACTGATGGCTAGGCAGCAACCTGTGTCTGACATCCCCTCCATGAGAAAGAGAGAAAAAAGAGACAGTAACACGGGGAGAGAGAGAAAAAAAGGGGGAAAGAGAGAGGCAGAGAGAGAAGCAGAAAAAGAGAGACAGAAGCAGAGAAAAAGAGAGACAGAAGCAGAGGAGGAGAGAGACAGAGAAGCTGAGAAAGAGAGAGAGATAAGCAAAAAAAAAAAGAGAGAGAGAGAGAGAGAGAGAGAGAGAGAGAAGAGAGAGAGAGAGAGAGAGAGAGAGAGAGAGAGAGCCAGGCTATAAAGATTTCGAGAATATCATTAACAATCTAATTAATAGTAATGTGATACACAATAATAACCTCGACACTAAAAAGGTCATTAGGAATAACAATTACAATAACAATATCGTCAACAACAACAATTGCAATAACAATATCAACAACTAACAATTACAATAATATTACCAACACTGCCATCAACAATAACAATACCATCATCAATAACAACTACAATAACACCATCAACAATAGCACCAACAATAATAACTACAATAACAACACCATCAACAATAACGACTACACATAACAATATCATCACAATAACAATCACAACAAGTAAAACCAAGGCAGCACAATAACAAGAACAATTCCAGTGGGATATCAAAATGGCATTGATAGTCGATGATGGTGAAGTCGAGTGTGGGAAGCAGGATAGCAAACAGGCGGTGAGGTAGAGTGGTAGGTAGAGAGGGAAGGAGGAAGGGAGGAGGTAGGGAGGGAGGGAAGGAGGGAAGGAGAGAGGGAGTTAGAGAAGGAGGTAGGAAGGTTGACAGAGAGGTAGGAAGGGAGGGAGGGAGGAGGGAGGAAGAGGAGGTGGGGAGGGAGGGGAGGGAAGGAGAGAGGGAGTTAGAGAAGGAGGTAGGAAGGTTGACAGAGAGGGAGGGAGGGGAAGGTAGGAGAGGGGGAGTAGGGAGGGAAGGGAGGTAGGGAAGAAGGGAGGTAGTGGATAGATAGGGATGTAGGTAGGGAAGGGAGGTAGTGAGCAGATAGGTAGGTACAGTAGGTAGGTAGGAAGGGAGGTAGGAAGGTATTTAGGAAAGTTGGCATATATATGTAGTTTATTTATACATATATATACACGTATGCAGGATAATGTGGAGCAGCTGGTGCCAGAGTGTCCGCGGGCCACGAGAGGCAGGATAACCATCACGTCCACTCAACTATGTTCTCCCATTTCTCTAACAAAGCCGAAATCTGCAGCATGGAGCCGGCGGTTCTATAAAGCAGAACGATCCCCCTCTCTCTCAGTTATGTATCCCAGTATATCCTTCCCGTAAGTCCAGATACAAGTGGTATACCTCCCAACATACTCTCCCGCCACCCCACTACATTTCACCTAAAGCAATTAAAGTATATCCCGTTGGTAATCCTTAGTACGGCCACGGTGTATCCTCGCACACTGCCCACCAGCTGACTAAAGGATAAATCCATGCTCGTAACTTGTGTCGAGCCTAGTATGCTAGTATAACCCAACCGATATAACCGTGATATATCTCTTAGTTCCCTTTACTATTTTACTTTATCCCTCTCGCATTAGTTTAGAAGCGTCTGTGTTTATCATTCTGTCTCATAGTCATCTTGTATCATCATCATAAGGCTTGATTTATCTTCCGAGATAATCGAAGTATAACCCTCTATATCCCCTTATTATACCTCTTGTATCAGCCAATATAATGTAGCATTAGTATAGCCCAGTATACTTACGTCCCGCCACCCTCGTTTACCTCCCCATAACAAAGACATCGATTGCTGTGTACCCCGAGTGAGATCAGGAGATAATGATATTAGATACTGTGAAGTTAAGGGAGAAAGCCAGATGCGAGATAACTAATTTCAAAGTTCTATTGCAAGATAAACTTTCTCCGCCACGTTTAATCTATATAGAAGGACTCGGGTGAAAGTTGCCTTTTGGACGAGGGGATCTTCGTTACCCCTGGAAGAAGAGAGGTGACCCCACCACCCCTCATAGACCACACCTCCCTCAGGCACCTCGCACCTCCTATCTCGCTTTCTCGTTTTCAAATGTTGACAGGTGTACCAGAATATATTTCGCCCCCCTCTCTCTTTTTCTTTCCGTGCTATTCCCTCTCTTATCCCTCTCCTCCCTCTACCTTCTCATCTTTCTCCTAACCTTACCACTCCCCTACTCCCTCTCCAATTCCTCTCCATAAGTCCCCTCCCCCTCCCCCTCCTCCTTACCTTTCTCAATCCTCCCGACCTACAGGTACTACACACGGATCACCACCGCCTCCTCACCGATCATTTTTCAGACCTTGTGTTCTGTGGAAGCTTTTCTCTTCTCTTTTTAATTATATATAGATAGATTTTTTTACTAATCCTGCAGCAGGAGTCGACGCCGTGGCTTTGATGTGTTCACCACAACTTAAAAAACCCAAAAACAAAACTACGGCTCTGAACTCACACGTAAATCGTAGAGGAGACTTAGCCTGGCTGCTCTCCCTGCTAGGCTTTGATGCTGATCTGTAGTGAGCATAACTTTGAAGGAAAGTTTTATAGCACTTTATGTGTCAGTTTATTTATATACTGTTTGTTCTTTTTTTGAAGTTTAACTAAATTGGGAATGTCTCTCACCTCATCTAAATTATGAGTTGTGGTGAATTCAAGCAAAAATCTAAAAAAATCATCGTATTTTTTTTTCTTTCCTCGTGAACCAAGCAAGGAAGAGGCTTCACCTCCTCGACATGATGGCATTTCCGGATGATTTTAAAGTTATATCGTACCTTAAAGTTGTGTTGGTGGTGGTGGTGGTGATAGTAGCAGTGGTAGTAATAGTAGTGATAGTGGTAGCAGTGGTAATGACATTGGTGGTAGTGGTTGTGGTGGTAGTGGTGATAATGGTAGTGGTGATAGTGGTAGTAGTGATAATGGTAGCAGTGGTAATGATATTGGTGGTAGTGGTTGTGGTGGTAGTGGTGATAATGGTAGTGGTGATAGTGGTAGTAGTGATAGTGGTAGCAGTGGTAATGATATTGGTGGTAGTGGTGATAGTGGTAGTGGTGATAGTGGTAGTGGTGATAGTGGTAGTGGTGATAGTGGTAGTGGTGATAGTGGTAGTAGTGATAGTGGTGGTAGTGGTAGTGGTGATGGTAGCTTTAAAGTCTAAACTAAAATGATCAAGAAATAACCTTTACCCCCACTGGAATTTCCTTTTAAGGGACATTTTCATATAAAACAAATCTAAATAATATTCCGGGTTACTAAATTTAATATAAGAAATTCTCATACAAAAAATCATGGGCTAAATTTTTCAAGACCAAGAGTAATAAGACTCAATAAGGCTCATAAGGCTCATAAGACTCATAAGGTGTAGCTCATTTACCTGGCTATTTTGAGGGGTTAATTGCTTCTCTTACCTCACTCAAAGGTAATTATCTTAAGTCCCAGAATTAAATGCTGACTTAACTTCATCTTATATAAATAACTTGTATTGTCATTAATTTTACTGTTATTATTAGTAGTATTGTCATTATTATTATTATACTTAACATTATTATTATTATTATTATTATTATTATTATTATTATTATTATTATTATTATTATTATTATTATTATTATTATTATTATTATTATTATTATTATTATTATTATTATTATTATTATTATTAGTAGTAGTAGTAGTAGTAGTAGCAGCCGATATTGACTATGAGGCTACAGTCACTGAATGCCGCATAGATCTGCGGCTCAACTAATTCAACACAGATAGGATAGCTACTTATGTATTAGGATATTTAATATTAAGGTAATAAAATGGCGGCGAAGGTCTGGCTATTGTGGGAGGCTGGAGGCCACGTTTAAAAAAAAGTAGTGGTAGTAATAGTAGTAGTAGTAGTAGTTAAATTCACAGCTTTTCGTAATCTAAACTCTACCCATTCGGTATAAAAGGTTCTCTGCGGGTAAACTCACTGAGGATGTACCTCAGGAAGAGCTGTTGACGTCACCCCAGGGTAAGAGGAAGGAGGCAGACGACGATAAACATAAATATTAAAGACGAATGGTGAAAAATGTTGACATTATCACCCAGGAAGTGTGGAGGGTAGAGGAGGCAAGCGGCTCTATCTATCTATCTATCTATCTATCTATCTATCTATCTATCTAACTATATATCTATCTATCTATCTATCTTAACCTAACCTGGCTGTGGAAAGAAAATGGAAGATGTTTTAAAAGGCTTTATACAGTACTTTTGAGTGGCTGAACAATATACCTTACCTTGTACGTGATGGAGGAACGGGCAGTCGTGTGTATCGCAGGACCAGATATTGCGAGCAGGAAGAAGAATCTGTAGAGAGAGAGAGAGAGAGTTCCTTCGTGATATTACAAAGTTACCAATACCATTTTTATATATTTGTATAATAATTAATAAGCATTTTATGAATCAACACCATTACATTTTGGGTATTGTCAGGGCGTCTGTTGTTACTATCAATAGAAGGAAAATAAAAGGCAAGGGAACAATATATAACCAGGGAGGTGTCCTTTAGAGAGAGTGTGACACTGATCTTTGGTTTGATCGTGAGAAGGGTGACAAGACTCTGAGGTGAAGAGTTTTATTAAGGGGACAATGTAATGGATGTTGAGACATTGGTGAGAAGTGTGAGAAGTACATGGAGGGGGAAGGTGGTGGTGGGGGGGAGGGGGGAGGGGGGCAGGGCAAGTTGCTGGAGGCTCGAGGTGAGAAAGTTATGGAAGATGAGAGTGAGTGAGTGGGTGGTTGTGAGTTTAGAGGTGTGGTGGAGGCTGGTGAGAGAGGGATAGTTCAGGTGACTTCTCTGTGACGAGTGCGTGCAATAACACAATGACAGAGAGAGAGAGAATGTGAAAGAAAGGGCATGAAGAAGAAAAAAACGAATGAAAGGGATATAGAATGCATGGGAGTTCGATTTTTTTTCACAGGTTCGGCTACGATAGAAAGAGAATGAACAATAAATGAAAGAAAGTGTAAGAGAAAGATGGGAAAACAAGAGTATGCAATACCAGAATGGGGAGGGAGACAGAATGCAAAGGAAATTGACTTCTCTCCCCCCCTCTCCTTCCCCCTCTTTTTTTTACGTAACTCGAATGTGAAAAGGAAGAGAATAAGAGAGATGGAAGGAGAAGAAAAAAACCCCAGATAGATATGCAATAAAGATGGGAATAACGGAAGAGTGGACACTAAATCGTGTTCTTCTTTACGTCCGAGAAAGATAGATAGGGGATGTAAACAATAGAAAATAAAATAAGGGAAAAATGACGAAGAATAACAGGGGAATGAATCGATATATCAGGAAATGGATGGAATTCTTAAATGGTGAACACAACTGTAAATAGAATGGGAGAGAACAGAGGGAAGGCAAAGGGGCATTTTATGAGTGAAATGAAACGGAGAATAAGCAGCAACAGGGAGAGAGAAGAGAGAGAGAGAATATAAGATAGTGAGAGGGCTAGAAAGAGAGCGAGAGTGAGAGGGAAGTGAAGGGTGAAGAGTAAATAAGACAGAAAAAGGAAATAAACAATATAAGGGATTAATTAGACCCCGAGAGAGAGAGAGAGAGATAACGTGGAGGAATGTGTGGAATTGTCCTATCTCAGTCTGGTCTTATATTAAGCTGTTTGTTTTTAAAGATGGAGAAGACTTTATAACCTTATTGTCAGGCCATCGTTCTTCTGCCTCTCCAGCTTTTTATTATTATTATTATTATTATTATTATTATTATTATTATTATCATTATTATTATTATTATTATTTTTATTATTATTTTTATTATTATTATTATTATTATTATTATTATTATTATTATTATTATTATTATTATTATTATTATTATTATTATTATTATTATTATTATTATTATTATTATTATTATTATTATTATTATTATTATTGTTATTATTGTTATTATTATTATTATTATTATTATTATTATTATTGTTAATTATTATTATTATTTTTATTATTGTTATTATTATATTATTATTATTATTATTATTAATGGCGTATTATTATTATTATTATTATTATTATTATTATTATTATTATTATTATTATTATTATTATTATTATTATTATTATTATTATTATTATTATTATTATTATTAATATTATTATTTATAGCAGTAGTCACCGTAACTTAGCTCTCGATGCTGCACACAGGAGGAACGAGAACGACAAGATAAGGGAATACGGGGAGAGAATTCAGAACGTTGATCAAAGCAGCTTCACTCCTCTAGTGTTCACAACCTCTGGTGGGATGGGACCAAGTGCAAGATACTTATACGCCAGACTCGCGGAGGTGCTATCCGAACAGAAGCAGCAGCCCAGAAGTTATGTTACAGCCTGGATGAGATGTCGACTGTCCAAAGCCGACAACATAGATCTGCGGCTCAACTAACTCAACACTGCTAGGATAGCTACTTATGTATTAGGATATTTAATTTCAAGATAATAAAATGGTGGCGAAGGTATGGCTATTAGAGGAGGATGGAGGCCATTAAAAAAAAGTAATAGTAGTAGTAGTAGTAGTAGTATTAGTAGTAGTAGTATTAGTAGTAGCAGTAGTAGTAGTAGCAACAATAATGACAAATCTACATCATGAGCATATATCATCCAATACTATAACAAATAATAAGAAACATATTCAAGTATATACCACAGCATATAATATTGACTCATCTATTGCTCTTTATGATATAACCTAATACCCTAATGCTCTATAATACATTACTAATATATAATCTCGTCCATTACGGCATAAATGTAATACATCACATTACACTGAACCCTATAATACTGCTGCCCTACCTGAAAGTGTTGCCATGTTTATATTACATCAATAAAATAATTATAGGTCCTGAATTGGATTATATTATACATATCAGGCGTTTTATTTGTCTGCCCAGCACGACTTCCATGTATCCCCTCCCCTCCCCTCCCCCCCTCCCCTCCACAGCAACAGGCTGGAATTTAGGTGTTATTGGAATATCTTTGCATAGTGTGTGGTCTGTTGAAATATTTCCCTCAATACCGCGTTTGTTGCGTGTTTGTGCACAGTTGTGTGTGTGTGCACAGGGGAGTGAAATGCGTCTAGAGTGGCAGCATTATGTTAGTGTTAAGGTGCAAGCACTGCTTGCTCCCTCTCGCTTTCAGCTGCCGCCGCTGGCTAGCCCTCGCGGCGAACAGGGAAAAAACTTGCATAAGACTTTCCCTGCCAATACACAGCCTCCTCACCATAATGACTCCTGCTGTGCCTCCTTGTGGCAGGGGATCTCGGAGCAGCAGTGGGCCCCAGAGGGACGGCGCATAGGCCCACTGGCATGTGGACACGTCCTGGCGCCTACCAACCGTTGCCCCGCTGCCTTGTAAATTAACCTTGGCAGGTATAAGGCTACGGGAGTTAACCCCGAACGAAAAATCTGCGGTGGAGCCCCGCATCAGGCAGACAGGCTTACAGAGATCCAACAAGACCCCAGCGGCGGTGTAGGCGTCACCACCATGGAAACCCAACGACTACACCGGCAGACGAAGGCAATGCCTGATGGACAGGCTACTAAGGCGAAACCCAACAAACTGGGCTATCGGCAGTCCATTGCGGTTCTCCCTCTCCCCAGTCGTTGCACCACTAGCACCACTGGATCAGGAAAAGGGAAAGCCAAGATGTGTAGTTGTAGCCTGCGCTCCTGTCTCACCACATATATCAGCTCACGCGCAGCCATCATCCAGTTCATCATACCTCTCTACATCATCAAAACCCCGATACCCCCCAAAAGTTCTATGGCAACGGACGAGAAGCGACGGGGACAGGCAGAGATGACTGCCGGGAGTCTCTAGTCACAACTCTGCACATGGGCGGCGCAGATAATATGGTCGTTTATGCACTGGGATCTAGGCAGCAATGCAATCCGGTCCTGTCTGTACGAATGAGCATCCTTTCAGGGTACCACTCTGCTCACCCCACATGGGGAGGGGGCTTGAAAAGGTGCCCTAAACATAGCCTGCCTAAAAACCAAACCTGACTGTGCAACCGCACCCAGTACGGTCTTCCTTATGCAGTCGAAAACACAACCAAAATCACAGACCCCAAACAAAAACAAATCATACAACCTCTTATAGTCGCTGCATGGAATGTCAGGACCCTTCTGGATACTGGCAGAAATGCACGACTTGAAAGAAGATTTGCCCTTGTGGCAAAAGAGCTGACTAGGTATAACATCGACTAGCAGCCATCAGCGAGTCCCGGCTCCCAAATGAGGGCCAACTCACAGAATGGGGGGCTAGCTACACCTTTTTCTGGAAGGGTAAGCTTGCTGTGGAGAGAAACCACATTTATGGAGTTGGCTTTGGCATCCGCCAACGCATCCTACACAGGCTAACTGAAATACCTATTGGGATCAACGAGCGCCTCATGACGCTTCGAGTCCCACTGAATCACTCACGCCATGCCTTCTTCATCAGAGCATACGCCCCAACACTGGATGCAGACGATGACATCAAGGAGGCCTTTTATGCCGACCTCGACAGAGTGCTAACCTCTATCCCCAGAGAAGACAAGGTTGTGCTCCTTGGCGACTTCAATGCCAGATTTGGCAGAGATGCTAACATTTGGCAGGGAACCATAGGGAGAAATGGACGAGGCAAGTGTAATTCCAAAGGCCTACTCCTCCTCAGCAAGTGTGCTGCACACAACCTTAGTATCACCAATACCTTGTTTTGGCAGGCCGACAATTTCAAGGGTTCGTGGCAACACCCACGATCCAAACACTGGCATCTCATTGCTACACAGACTTCTTCCTGAGGCGGAAAACTTCCTCTCAGAATCTCAATGTGCCTTTAAACCATCACTTGGCACTACTGACATGATCTTTGCTGCCCGCCAGATACAGGAAAGTGCAGAGAACAGCGTCGTGACCATCAGCCGTTTTGGCTGCCCACCAAAATACATCGCCATTGTGAGGCAACTCCACGATGGCATGAACGGCAGTGTCCTGCACAACGGCACCCAGTCAGAGTTCTTCCCCATCCAAACGAGGGTTAAACAAGGATGTGTACTGGCTCCAACTCTCTTTTCCATTTTCTTGGCTGCCTTCCTTACTCGTGCCAGCGCCAATGTAATATGCGGGGTGGACATCAAGTACCGGATGAAGAGTCTTTTCAAAATATGATGACTCCAGGCAGGAACAAAGGTGTCTGCAGCTTCCATTACTGAGCTTCAGTATGCAGACGACCTCACCTTGTCGCTCACACTGAACGCGACCTACAGGAGATCCTTATACCCTACAAAGATGCGTATGCACACTTCGGCCTTGAGGTGAATGTACGTAAGACTCGGATTCTTTTTCAGCTTGCCCCCGGTTTAGACACTCCTCCACCATCCATCCAGCTTAACGATACTACCCTCTCTAATATTGCCCACTTTCGGTATCTCGGCTCCCACCTGTCCACAACCGCAGACATCGATGAAGAGATTCAGCATCGGATCTACAAAGCTGCACGTATATCGAACAGTGGTCCTCCCCACCCTGCTATATGGCAGTGAGACACGGGTCACAATACAGAAGGCACCTCATGGCACTTGAGAACTTTCACCAACGTAGTCTACGCTCCATCCTCCGAGTTCGCTCGGGAGACAAGAGAACAAATGCCAGTATTCTTGCTGATGCCAACTGTAGGAGCATCGAGGCTACAATTATCCATGAACAACTAAGTTGGACTGGCCATATTACCCGCATGGACGGCAGTAGACTGACAAAGCAGCTACTGTACAGTCACCTAACGAATAGTAAACGTAACGCCGACGGGCAACTGAAAAGGTAAAATGATAGTCTTAAGACAAACCTGAAAAACTGCCAAATCGACCCCCTCACCTGGGAGTCGATTACTCCACGTCGTAACGCTTGGAGGAGCACCACACGAGAAGGTGTCAATACATTCGAGTTAGCCGACTGCAAACCGAGGCAGGCAAGCGCCAACGGCCGAAAGACGCTGCCACCGCCCCGGTTCCCGCAGTTGTTGGAGCCCTCCACATTTGCAACGAATGTGAACGACGCTGCGGGTCCTGTATCGGTCTCTTTAGTCACCTAAAAACTCATCCCTAATAACTCATATCATTGTATCATAGCTGGATGATCGTCATACTCGATTCCGAGTGATAGCAAAGTAGTAGTAGTAGTAGTAGTAGTAGTAGTCGAAGGTATGGCTATAAGGGGAGGATGGAGGCCATTGTGTAGTTTAGTAGTGTGTGTGTGTTCATATTTTTTAAAGTGTATATTTTTTTTAAGAATTTGTCTGTTTTGTTACAATATCATTGACGTTTATATATTGCTGCTCTTGGACATAATGTGTGCCTGTGTATACATGTTTTAAATTATGTACATATATGACATTTAAATATGTAAATATGAAGCAAACATGAATATAATAAACAATGAATGTAAATATAATGATGTTTTTTATATAGTACACACACACACACACACACACACACACACACACACACACACACACACACACTATACGAGAACATATATACATTATGTGTTGTGTGTTTATAGTGAGGTACACTGCGTACATTGTTAGTCAAGCACTCAGACTATGAACACATGTACTTTGCGTGTGGCTACTCCCAGTCTTGACACGTACACACAGCGCTCAAGAATATTTATTCATAGCGTGTCGCGGTTACATCTGTGGAGAGGTTCACATGTTACAGAGAAATACAGTTCAAATGTATATAGTATTATCATATAGATATACTGAGTAATGTGTCCCGTGTGACATACAAAACAGACATGAAGGAGATATTTCTTTGATTTTTTTTCAATCTTGCATGTTTGTGTCTCGGTACATTGCAAAGAAAACCAAAGACTCCAATGTTGTCAGGAATTAATTCATGTTGTCGTAACTTCAAGATGTCTGTATGGTTTAGTTCCGTTACTTCACGTACTCTAACATCATCTATGTTCATGTTTATTTGTCATTCATACAGACACACACCGCTGCTTCCTGGGTGTATCCTTCATCCCATCCTTCCCATCCTTCCTTAGTCTTCCCCTATCCACTCCTACCATCTCTATTCTCCCTCCTATCATCCACCTCCCTTTAATACACTCATTTTACAAATAATTTACCTCCCCTTCTTTCATTATAAATATCCCACATAAGTAAAATCTTATTATAAAATTTCTATGCAATACATCTGTCCCTTTATCAACTCCTCTCTATGTCAGCATGTCTTATTCTCTGGGTTTTATTCACTCCAAATATTCCTCTCAAGTAGGTCATTGTGGTCGGTTATAATACGTTTCCTAATCTTACTTCAGTCTCCTGTTGTTGCATCTTCTCGACGATTTCCCCGATCATCTTCCTATTTGACTCTATTGATACACTTCTCTCCCTCCCTACGTGTCTTAATGAATCTATTACTTTCCCTCTCTCTCCTGCTCTGTGGTTCAATGCGTCATTCATTGTTCCATCTTCTGCAACATCCAGACTTGTAATATCTGCAACAGCGGATTTCCTCTATTTTTATCTCCATTCAAACTAAAATTCACATCTCCCTGACTTCATGTTTTCTTGTTTTTTTTTATCAATTTACTTTTGCTTACCTTTAATATTATCTCTATGTTAATATATATTCCTCCACACATATTTACTAACCTAACCTTTTCTTCTGTCATCCACAACCAACGACTTCCTTTCTATGTCCATTCAGTTGTGATAAAATGTTGTATTCTATTATATACTGTATCCACTTAATATGGCCTCCTTACACTCAATTAAAATACCCTCTTTATGTCTGGGGATTGGAGACCACAGCCCTCCATTCCTTATACTACACTGATTTAAACTCAACTAAATTCACCTCAACTGACTCATTCACTGACAGAGAAATATTGTCACTGACTGAGGGAAAAAATCAGACACCACACTCGAATGACTGACGGACAGTATTTTTTCCCTTGCATTAAAATGAGGAAAAAACAGAAAATTGTTAACAGTGAAAAAAATCAGTTAAATTTTACCCACAAACCTCCGAAATATTCCCTATTATTATCAAAGAAAAAAAAGTGGTCAGCGAATTTTAAATCAGTTTTAATGGCAATATTAGAGAATGAAAACACTTGGAAGAATTAATATCTAAAATCATGTATAATTATCATACCATTTCCACATTCAAGCATTTGGGATTTCTTTCTCTATCTATAATATAAAACCTTCAAATAATATTGAAAACTTTCCTTTATATCTATAACTTGTTTGTGATAAAATATATATATATATATATATATATATATATATATATATATATATATATATATATATATATATATATATATATATATATATATATATATATATATATATATATATATATATATATATATAATAGTTATTTTCATGAAACTCAAGAAATACAGAAGATAAACAGAATATACTTTTGCAATAAATATATCACACAGTACACATCAATAGTCACAACATAAAGCCTTGGAGCAAATAACAAAAACACCGAAGCCTTAAAACATGTGTACTTCATATATATAATTCATATATAATTCATAAATACTTCATACATATTTTACACATCATATTAATATTTATCGTACATACCTGTACCTCATAATACATTATATATTCTTCTACTATACATAATACATAACTCATATATACACTATACATACTTCATAATATACTGTACATATCATATACAGTATTTCAGGACTAGACTTGGTATAACCTCGTGACCAAACGTCCGGTATACACAGATGATGAACAAATTACAATGGACCACAAAAACAGAGAAAGCCTATTAGTATAGAACACGGGATACACCGAGCAAAGTAGAGGTGTGTTGGAGGTAGTACTGTGTTGGAGGAGTGTTGGAGATAGTAGTGTGTTGGAGGAGTGTTGGAAGAGTGTTGGAGGTATTAGTGTGTTGGAGCAGTGTTGAAAGAGTGTTGGAGGTATTAGTGTGTTGGAGGAGTGTTGAAAGAGTGTTGGAGGTAGCCGTGTGTTGAAGGTAGTGAAATGTTGGAGGTATTTGTGTGTTAGGGGAGTGTTGGAGGTGATGCCTCCCAAAACTGGCCGGCAGCCACCACCACAAAACTATTACCAAACTCCACCACAGGGAATACCTGCTTTTTGTACAGCCACAAATAATACTCGCTGTGTTACACACAGTTCAAAATACAATTGTAAAAATTACATAGCCGCAATACTGACAGAGGATGTTTGAATGCTCTTGGTAAATGTGTACAGCGTAGATGAATATGCATGGCTACCTGTCTTTATACACAAACACACAAACACACGCACACACACACACACACACACATATATATATATATATATATATATATATATATATATATATATATATATATATATATATATATATATATATATATATATATATATATATATATATATATATATATATATATATATACTGTATATTCACCACCTTTACAAGAGTATTAAAGTCTTTAGCCAGGAGTAAAATTGTAAAGTATTTTGCAGATGTTGTTCATTCTGGTGATGACTGTTCGTGGCTGGACAAAACCTGAGTATTCCCAATAATTGAATATATTAAAGCGTTATGTCCTGTTTGTTTATCAAGAGTTGTTTTGATTTATTTCCGTGGCGCACACTGGCCAGTTATACTTCAATATATCACGAGGCTGCCTTTACCCTCTTACACACAGTAAATGTAAATATACTTTTCCCGGTGGTACAAATTGTACCCAACGTCCATCTGAGTTAATTCACTCACACACACAGCTTTCACTTAAGATCCTTGTGAAAACAACATACTCGTAAAGTTCGTAAATAAGGAGCTGTCGAAAAGCAAATAAAACTGTGCCTGAAGTATAAAACCCTCGTACTTACTTTAGTAAACAAAGTTATCTTAGCGTTTTCCTGATATCGATAATTCCTAAAAGAAAAAAATATATATATTATAATGACTTACTTCTTAGAAAATCTATACCAGGTAGGCGTTCATTTAAACACTGATGAACAAAACAAGGTATCTTTTCCGGTCATTTTAGCCATCAATAAAATCTCAAGCCTTCCCGGACACGACAACGCTCTCCTAAACTTTTTGGAGCATAGAAAACATTCCCAAAACTTTTTCAAACACGATAAACTGCTCTTGGAATTTCTGGTCACTGGAAATCTCGTCCAGGAATTCACAGCCTCAAGAGCAGTTCTGATCATGATTTTTTTGTTAAATATGCTGGAATAGTAATTCTCTCTCTCTCTCAAATACTGCTGGAACGGCCAACCTTCCCAACATTCCTTCTTTCGTGGACTAAGAGCGAAGCAGGAGGTTATGAGAGCCAGGATGATTAATACCGACGTGGGTCACAAGGTCCTTAATTTCTGGGGTAACTTTTGATATATGTCGAACATCCGGAGTGCGTGGCGAGGCGAGGCAGTTCAGGAAGACCCAACCCAACCCGACCTTACCCGACCTGGCTAACCCGCTAGACCTTAAAACAATTTCGTCCACTCCCGAAACTGTAAAGCCTTTAATTAATACAATTTGCCCGTCCAAGATACCTTGTATTTTCTAAGTTGGTCTTACGCTCCTGTCTTTTACAGCACTTGCTTCAGGTGAGCCTCTCAATCTTAGATTACCCACCCCTTTGTACAGACTCATTCCCTGTAATCATTTAACACTTTGTCTACTCGCTCTTTGTATTACATAAGCACTTTGTACACCCCTTCATTTCAGTCCTTTAAAACACTTTCCTCACCTACACTTTCTGCATGCACTCTTGATTAAACCCTCTTTGGCTCAAGCTATAGGTCTTTTAGAAACTTAATGAGGTCAAACCACTTACACAGGCAATCTTTCCCCCCTCTCCCACTCCTTCTTAGAAGTCTTTATCCGTGTGGTCTTTATATTTTGTTAACTTAAACCTATATAGTCTTCAAACATTTTTAAGTTAAAATTAAATCGTTAAACGATTTCAGTCAAACCTTACAGTATTTAAAGGCTTCCAGCCAGAATCTACAGTCTTTAAAGAACCTACAGTCACTCTACCCTGTGTCCACTCGGGCTCCTTTACATACCTTATACACAATGAACAATTTAATAATAATCTTTATCCTTAAAAATATCGCTACGTGGATATTCAAATCTTATATTAAATATTTTTACTTTGGAGCCTTATCATATATATTTTTTTATCTATCTATCGAGCACAACTTCGTCACTGAGACAACTTTTACCATGGCTTTTAAACAGGTATTTTTTTTGTATGCTGACGAGAGGATAAACTTTCTAAGAATGCTGATGGCAAGGAAAAGTTTTTGCTGACGGATTCTTTTTTTTTTATAGATATGATTTATTGACCCTGGGATTAGGTAGGAGAGGAAGGGAGAGAGAGAGAGAGAGAGAGAGAGGAGAGAGAGAGAGAGAGGTCAGTATGTTGGTTAAAATAATACACAGGAAATTTGGATTATATAAAATAAGAACAATCACATGAATCAGTTCCTAGAAAGAGTATAGTGTTGTATATAATATCTAATATCCCATTTTCTTTTTCATGTTGGTATGGGATGAAGAAGAAGGAGAAAGAACATGGAGTGGAGGTGAGGGTAGAAATATATTAGAGAAAACAGGTGTTGAATATAAAGGTATGTGGTGTTTGTTATTGTGTATGTGTGTGTGTGTGTGTGTGTGTGTGTGTGTGTGTGTGTGTGTGTGTGTGTGTGTGTGTGTGTGTGTGTGTGTGTGTGTGTGTGTATTCTTTGGTTCATATAAAAGGAACTTGTAATTAATAATCCCCTGTAGTAGTTCTCCTTCAGTAGTTTATTCTTGAATGACGGAGATTCAATATAATTAAGTGAAGAGTTTGTATTAGATAATTAATTGAATAAGGTAAAGAGTCTTGTCACAACTCTTCTATAGTGGAAGATATGGATGACCAGCATTGAAACACGTAATAATTCTATCTTGTATTACACAACATGTACAACACAATACATGATTACTTTTTTCCCCAATTATTACTGTATTATAATAATTCTCTTTCATTATAATTACTAGCCATCACGTGTTATTTTTGTGAGTAATTTATTGCCGTGATATAGGATGTTGCATGACAGTGATCATTAACCAATATGTATGTTGTTTTTGTATATCATATTCATTATTAGAGATGATTCATGAAAGCTTTTCCACCAAATTGCAACTGTATTCATAAGATGTATCATAATCATTTCCAAACAACGCGGTACACAATGCCTATCCATTCATTACTGTAGTCAAGTATCAAAATCAACATTCAGTAGCGCAATACCTTTTTTTGTACCAAACTACAGCTGTATTTTGGTATTCTGTGATATCATAATTTCATTCAACAGATTACGTGTACTATAATTCGTGTTATATACCACATTTTCTGTGGAATAATTAGTGCTGTAAGCTGCTCATGGTCCGCGTTTTAATTAATATAACCTGGCGCAGTTGTGCAAAGTTTAATATATAAACCAGGTTTTTTCCCGCCGGAAGGTAAGCACTGTGTTGCCCCTCACACCTCCGTAGTAAGGCAAAGATGGAGGGAGGGAGGGAGGGAGGGAGGGAGGGAGGGAGGGAGGGAGGGAGGGAGGGAGGGAGGGAGGGAGGGAGGAGGCGGGGGGTGGAGGGTGAGGTAAATGGTGTGCCTACCCTCCCTTTGCCCTCCTCACCTCACTCCCATTACCCATTAAAAGTTTTCCTTTAACCATAATTTAGTCTATTTTTGTAGTATATCTGTCCTATTTTGTTATTATGAGGAATATACACCGATATTTTGTCTATCTTATACAGAAATCATTATTATTTTACATATATTCATTAATTTTAGTAAATACTCGCTCAGTTTACATTCATTTATAAGATTAACTCAAATTAGTGGCAATGTAATTAAAAATTACCCACCACTCATTCCCATTTGGGCGTTTATTACTTGTCATTTGGTCTGTGTGACTTTGAATGTGTAACTCACCTGTGTACCTCAATACCTGTATACCCGTGTACCTGTTTACCTGTGTATTTGTGTACCTTTGTCCTTGTGTACCTGTGTACTTATATGTCTGTGTACCTGTGTATACCCGTGTACCTATTTACCTGTGTACCAAGGAACCATCACACACACACACAAAAGCACTTCACATTAAATGTAGAAATCTTCATACGAATTAATACCAGCCATTAGAGAACAATACGTCTAAACTGTGTCCTTTTTTTTACACCTGTTGATATGTGATACTCACTATTTAGCAGTCGTATGTTACAGGATTCGAGGCATTAATCTGTATAAGACTAATAATGGACAACTTGATCACAAAAGAAAAAGAAACTAACCGCTTACATACGAGGGCTTAATCCCCTGAGCACCAAGAGCTTACGTTTAACCTTTGTAGTCTGAGTTAATCTCCAGAGTGTTGTGACTTAAATCCCTCGATATGATGACTCAATGTATGTTGGTCACTACCTTAAGAACTCCTTAAAAAAAACTATATCTTGAGATTTTAAGGAATCAACAGAAAAATACTTCAAAAGACTTAAATCTGTCGCAGTTTAAATGTTGTTTGTTTTTTTATTATTATGTTTTTATATTGTAATTTATTTTAAGTATTTAGAAATATATTTATCGGTAGCATCATTGGTATTTAAATTATTGTTTGTATTGTTATTAATTATATTACTATTATTATTATTAGTAGTATTAGTAGTAGTATTAATAGTAGTAGTAATAAAAATACTTGGAGCAGTAATGTTAATAGTATTAGACGCAGTAATAACAGACGATACACCACCTCCACCACCAAAGTATCGTATAATAACTTAACTCTGAAAAACCCACAACTTTCACCATCACTGAGGGCGGCTCAACTCTCTCTTTCCCTGAGACCCCAAACTCCTCTGGACCCGGAGTAATATTACACAAGTTTCACTCCAGTTTTATAGTCATTCATATTGATCCAATAATGGATTCAATGAAAATGTTTTCGCTAAACTTTCGTCGCAGGCAGAAAGTTTTTTTTTTTTTTTTTTTCAAGACTTCATCAAGTGAGTGGGTGACTCGAAGACTTGCATTTTGGGGATTTAGTCACTCAAGAAGCGACATTCTCCTGCCCAAAGTTGCCTGATGGACAAAAAAGTTTGATCCAGGTTTTAAGAAAAAGTTGGACGTAGGTTTGACTGTCCGCTGTTCAGTGCTGTGTTGCAGGGGTGACGGTCTGCTGTGTTAGGTGGGTTAAATCTTGCTGTGTTAGGTGGGTTAAATCTTGCTGTGTTAGGTGGGTTAAATTCCTACTGTGTTACGAGGGTTAAAGTTCTATTACGTTACGTGGATTAAAATATTGCTGTGCTACGAGGTTTAAAGTCCTGTTTAATACTACTCGGTAGATTTTTCAGTTCCTATTATTTCTCAGGTCACAGAGCCACCAAGCGTTACCTAACCTTACCTCTTATAACACAGCACCACTATAACGTCACGAAGCTTCTATGACGTCACAAGGATATAATGAACATCACTTTATTACTGAAGGTACAGGGCTTTCTCTGACGTCATCATTCCACTTCTCACGTTACAGGGTCACGTATGATGTCACAGGGTCACGTATGATGTCATGGGGTCATGTTTGAGGACACAGGGTCACCTTTAAGATGAAACTTCACGTCGCTCTAGAATTCTACCAACTTTGGGATGATTTTGACACCGAGTTCCCGCTGGCCTGATGTATATTCCCCGTGGCCTTACGTCAGCTGTAGTTTGCCTCAATCAAGGCTAGAAAACAAGAATTCTCGCCATCCAATACCTATGTGCCTTTCCATTTCTCTAGTGGTTCCCTCGTAATCACTATCCTACTCTTCCCAGCCCTCTGCAGCGCTCGCCAACACTCGCCAGCCATCGTCAGCCCTTACCAGCCCTCGTTAACCCTCACCAGCCCTCGCCAGTCCTCGCCAATTCTCATCTTTTCTCGCCTCCCCTCACCACCAAACTGTTCCAAGAGTGATTACAAAAATTCCCTCGTGATCTTCTGCAGTCGATCTATGAACCTCCCTATCACCACACCTCTCCCGCCATACACGTAGACCAATCAGTTGTTATCACCGCATCTGAACTCTTAAGGGTTTGTTAAATGAGACTAATCTAACATTATCACAGCTGTTGAGAGGGTGGCAAGCGGGTTAGGGTGGAAGATTGAGGTAACGTGGTTGAGTATGATGATGAAACACAAATATGAGGTAACACAAAGGTGAAGTAAATAATAGATAAATCTGTCACCTCACATCACCTTACTATACCACTAAATACGTCTTAAGTAATACAATGAATACCTGGATACAGCACTATTACAGTATGTCCTCTTTCATCTGTGTTATTTTCCATTTCAGAATACAGTAAATACCTATAATGGGTACATGACTGCTATCACCACCTACTGTATATCCCAAATTAACTAAAACATTCCTATAATTTAACTTGACATTTCTCCATAATGTGATTTTATTTAATTAAAACCAGTAATGTATTAAAATGGAGTAAAAATCAATAATATTAATTACTTTTACCCACAATTAACACCAACCCTTATTACTTTTTCATTAATTTCACTTTATGGTGATAATTGCATCGACACATTCCCACAGTAATGTCCAATACACAGGGTCGAGGAATTCAGAATGTTATACATCCTCAGAAATATTACATTACCCTCCCCAATATCAAATTTCAGCTGACAATTACTTGCCTTTATTCACTTACTCAACCAAGAGCTACCTTGACAAGTGTATGTTTACATATTCATGGAGCAGGGATTGTGTATAGCCTGAATAAATCAATTACTTTTACTTTAATCTTACTATACGACAACTGAGAAGCTAACCGTTTACATGTACAGGTTTGTTCATTTAAATAGAGTTCTTAATTAAGTTCCTGGATGCTACAGGTACGAGTTAACAATGTTTATATTAACCTACTGTTGGTCATTTAACTTATCTAACTAACCTATCAAAATCGTTGGTCCTGACACACCACCGGGTTATGGTAGAATTACCGAGTCAACCAAGTTTTTATCAAGTCATTAAGAAGTTGATCTCCACACTTCAGAGACTCCCAAACTCAAGGTAAACAGACCAGCAGGTAAAGAAGACTCTCCCAGTAAATTGAGGTTGGCGGTTGTTGTTATAGTGTAATTCTGTGCTTGAACAACTAAGGTCTTTAATTAACCATGGTGCACTAAGTCAGTTTATGTATGAAATAACGTTTATCAGACATTCGAGAGAGAGACTTGTTTGTTTGGTAGTTGAAATGCAGAAGGTTGTTATAAACCAGTGTTATTGTTGACGAAGTTCTTAATCTCTGACAAAAGTTACTCAAACCGTCCTTTCAAGCACAGGTGTCTTTATTAATATTTAGGTTAAGGTTGGAGAAAGGATGGAAGACAGGCTGTGGGCTCAAGACACAGCTAGACGTTGAAGCCACGACAGATAATTGTGGGAGGAAGGATGGAAAGTGATAGTAGCATAGTAGCTCTCTCTCTCTCTCTCTCTCTCTCTCTCTCTCTCTCTCTCTCTCTCTCTCTCTACAAAACCATGCAAACACTAGGTAAAAATATTCTGAGAGAGAAACCATTTTTCATAGTTTGATATATTGACTCTATTTTGTTTAAATTTAATTGTTCTGGTCTCATAAATTGGATACCTTTGATTAATGGTTCCATGTCGGCTATAAGGACCACACACTGCAAGTATTTTGGACCTTATATACTATGTGTATTGTTTGATGAAGCTTTACCGTTACGGATACAGTATCACCGGTTATATCGACTATATAGTATACAAAAAATGACATTCTCATAAACATATCATAGGAAGGCATTTTTGTTTGTCATTTTACATATTTCCAAAAGGGAGGATCGGTTGAGAGGAAGTTATGGCTGTGACATCATGTAGTAATGACGCGAGAGACCAAAATCCAGCGCTTAGCCAGAACGACATTCACTCCAGGCAAACGTTTTGATGAATATTTTATGAAACACTCGGTGGCACTACACTTGTGGAGTAGTCTTTTCACTCATACAAAAAAAGTAGTTCAGGCGCTTCCCGCTGCTTGTATAAGACGCCGTGAAATTTCCACAAGAATTTGCTTTAAGAATCGTTAAATACTTCATAGATTCTTTATAATAATGCTGTTTGAAGATCTTGAGATAAATGGCAAGAGAAAAGAGAGCAGAGTTGAGAGAGAGAGAGAGAGAGAGAGAGAGAGAGAGAGAGAGAGAGAGAGAATAATGTAAGGAGGAAGATGAGAATGAGGAACTTCTTTAAAGGAGAGGAAGTGAGCGGGTACATAGAACAAAGCGGTCCCACAAAACCACACAGTGTACACCAGGGAAAACTACTGTAGACCGAAGAGCATACACACACACACACACACACACACACACACACACACACACACACACACACACACACACACACACACACACACACACACACCTGTTAATTAATCCTCCAACAAGGTAGTGAACATGAGAATTATTGTACCAGGTGTTGTGTTCCTTCCCTCCCTTCTTCCACCTATTTCTTGAAGATGCGTTTCCTCATACATTTCCTGGCCTGGTTTTCCTTCACCCTCTGTACCCCTCTAGCAATATGTATTCAACTCACATGATTATATTTATTTTAAGGTTTAAATTTACATGTTTGTATATATGAACGTGTGTCTACTTACATACCGTTGGAGCTCTCACGATTAAAATTGGTAGGTTTTTTCTTCTTAACACGTAAAAGGTCGGTAGTAAGGTCTCTTCACTCTCTTATGAAAGTCGTAATTTATTTTTCAACGGGAGAACAGGATGCCCACAAGACATCCAGGTGGAGCCTTGACCACTGGTGTATAATAGAGACTGACACCATCTGCTGCCTAGAATATGTTAGTAGTAGGACAGACAAACCTAAGTTTTAATGAGTTCCTGTTCTACCGGGTCACAACGTCTGCCTAACCTAACCATAACGATTAGTTCTCATTCTTGATGGTTAAGTTAGGTTAGTGTCTCTTAGAACTACGGCTCTTTACACTACGTGGCGCTTATAACTCATGCTGGCATTCTTCTTTGTGCTTTGAGTCAGCTGCTGCCGTCTATCTTCCTCGCCTTCACCCACCATCACCACCATCACCACGACATACCTGTGACCTCTTACTGGAAAAAAAAAATCAAACCTAACGTCAGACTACATATCCGGTGTTCGATTACCTGCTCTGGTTTTCATCGTTGCATTACTAAAAGGTGGATGCTGCAGATCATATCAAGGACAACATACAAAGATGAATTCATTTTGTACTAAATTGTAATTATATTTTGTTGAGCTGGAAATAATTTTAATTGATTTTGTATAACAATCCTTCACAAAGCGGATAATTAACAAGCTCAGGGAAACACACTTAAAAGTTAATCACGGAGCCGGTAATTGAAATGATTTTATAATGTTAATTTACAAACCATTTTACTGTTTTTAATCAGTTGTGTACAGTCGTTGAGGCAATATATGAATCACTGAGAGGAGTTATTAATGTATCTAAGAGCCAGATCAACATACACTTGGGCCATACACTCACGGCCATTTTACCTGTTACTGAAAACTGAAATGGAAAATTAGTGTTTTTCACTATCATCAGCTGCTACTCACTACCACCATCTAACACCACTCACCATCACCAAACACTACTCGTCATTCCCTAACACCCATTCACCATCACCTGACACTACTCACCACCACCACCACCACCACCACCATTCACCACCACCTAACACTTCACACTACCACCATCACCTAACACCCTCATCTTCACCTAACACCACTCACCATCACCCATCACTCCTCACCACCAATCACCACCACCTAACACCCATCAACACTACCTAACACCCTAACAATCCTCACCACCAGCAACCACTACACACCATCACCTTTAAAAATACAGGCCGTAGAAATATATCGATATACACGACTCAATACAATTCGAATCAAATAAATTCTGGAATATAGACTCGTTACAACACGCCTGTTCGAGTTTACTCAAAACCCATGCAAGTTATTTTACTTCGTTTCATTTGAGTGATAATGGTTATGATTTAATTAATATTTTGTACCATTTATCTAATTAGTACATAAGGCGTTGATCTCATCTTACACGAGAATTAAAGTCAGTTAAATAAAAAGCCAGTTAAATATTTATTGAGGTTATTATTGACCTTAGTAATTTTTTTTACCTTAATTAGACGTTTAATGAAAGCTTACCTGGTTTAGACTCAGGTGAAAAGAAATGCAGTACGTGTGGCATTAATTATCGCAGTAAGGATTTTTAAAGTTTCAATGTGCTGTAATTACTTCTACCTGACACTGTCCACTCTCACCTCACAACTCTTATTGCTACCGAAGCCCTTTCATCATCACTTAACACCTCTCATCATCACTTAACACCACTCGTCACCATCACTTAACACCTCTCATCATCACTTAACACCACTCGCACCACCTACCACCTACAACCCATCACCTACTACCACGCATCACCTTTCACCACCACCCAGCCCCCAATTTCACCACCACCCAGCCCCAATTTCACACCACCCAGCCCCCTTTCACCACCACCCAGCCCCCCAATTTCACCACCACCCAGCCCCCTTTCACCACCACCCAGCCCCCACCCATCCCCATCCCCTACAGTCACCTGGCAATTACTGGGACGCAGAAAACCCCGAAATATCGAGATAAAAATATTAATTGGTTTAGGTGATGGTCCTCCAGCCAGTCACGACCTTCGGGAGGAGTAACACCGGATAAAAAAAAAAAGAATCGGTAAACCTAACTAATTCCTGGACCGGATTCGAAGTTTCTTACTAAAATCGTGTCTTTGGTTATGTTAGGTTAGGTTAGGTTAGGTTAGGTAAAATAGGTTAGGCTAAGTTAGGCTAGGCTAGGGTAGGTTAGGTTAGGTTAGGTTAGGTTATGAATGTTGTTCCTTTCACTACATGTTATGATGCTCTCAGTAAAATGTACGTTTCTGGTCTTATTAATGTCATGTTATATAAACCTATTTTTATTCTGTCTGTATCATGTTCGTGTTAGCAGTTGTATCATGTTCGTGTTAGCAGTTGTATCATGTTCGTGTTAACAGTTGTATCATGCTCGTGTTAACAGATGTATCATGTTCGTGTTAACAGATGTATCATGTTCGTGTTAACAGATGTATCATGTTCGTGTTAACAGATGTATCATGTTCGTGTTAACAGTTGTATCATGTTCGTGTTAACAGATGTATCATGTTCGTGTTAACAGATGTATCATGTTCGTGTTAACAGATGTATCATGTTCGTGTTAACAGATGTATCATGTTCGTGTTAACAGTTGTATCATGTTCGTGTTAACAGTTGTATCATGTTCGTGTTAACAGATGTATCATGTTCGTGTTAACAGTTGTATCATGTTCGTGTTAACAGATGTATCATGCGTGTGTTAACAGATGTATCATGTTCGTGTCAACAGTTGTACCATTAGTATTTCCTTGTTTAATTATATCTCTCTCTCTCTCATATGAATTATTATTTTCTCTTTATTTTATTGTTATTACCTACACTAATTACCCATTTTCTTTCTCGCCTTCAGTGTTATTACTCTCTTTACCTTGTATGTTTTATTTTGTTGATATTATTACTCTTTCGTTTTGTTGTTTTTGTTGATCGCTATTATTTCATTTTATGCTTTTATTTTTATCATATAAGTTTTGACTTTTGTTTTCTTTCGTTTTATTATTTTTTTGTTCATATTATCTCTCTCTCTCTCTCTCTCTCTCTCTCTCTCTCTCTCTCTCTCTCTCTCTCTCTCTCTCTCTCTCTCTCTACAATACTTTCAGAGTAGTGTCATATTTTCCTAACAATGGGAAATGTTTTGTGTTGCTTTTAAAAATATGTTATATGTGTTTGTGTATAACTCTATGTATTATTATATCATATATTTTTTCGCTTTTTTTATAAAGGTTTAATCTTTGTTGGTGACTTTTCGTTATATCACTTAAGTATTTACCCGAAACAAAATTTAGTTCATGGTTATACTCTAAAGTGGGATGTGTGTGTGTGTGTGTGTGTGTGTGTGTGTGTGTGTGTGTCTATGCACTTTATACAATATCATCTCCAATGTTACTATTTTATTTACAATTAATTTTCTACTTTACTTAATCACAATATTTTGCACTTTTGTTTACACTCAATACGTTTCCCCACTACACTAAACATCTCTCAGTATATACACTAAATATTTGTAACACTTTCTTCTCTCGTGCAGCAATTCAATTTACTAAATAGCTTATTCCTCTCTTATTAACATCCTTCATCATTATATTAAATCACTTCCACATTTCTCCATTATATTTGTCTTTTTACCTTTCTATCTTCACATCCATTATAAACTTGAAATATCTCGTCAACTTTACCACTTCCTTAACGTAATCCATTTTTCAATTAGTTTGCTCTTCCTCAAACACTCACTCATTTATTCTTTATATTTTCAATCCATCTCTTATTATCTATCTATCTATTTACTCTCAAAAATGCCACAAACAAAATCTTTATCTTCCGGTTTTATCGTACACAAAGGCAACATATCCAGGTTTCCTACACTCGTTATGTTATCCAGGTTTCCTACACTCTATACCAGTCACTCTTTTCTCATCATTCTCTTAGTTTTCTATTATCTTCTCTTTTAGGTAAGTGCTGTAAGATGTATGATTATTTATTAGTCGCAAGGTGTCAGTAAGAAAGAGTATTAAAACCCAAAGCAGGTAACCTTTTCTTTTATCAAATATACAGTACATAACCACAGTAATACATTATACAAAAGAGTATATATTCTTCAGTAGTAATTAACAGTCAACAAAATATTTAACAGTTAAACAGAAATGTGTTGTTGTAATATTGGTCTGGCCAGTCATGTGTTCCCCACCAGTCAGTATAAAAAAGACTGGACAAATACGACTCGAGTGGCAGGTCCTGTTTAAACGTATTTTATTTGTCTAGTGTAAACACATAACTTCGTAACGCAGGTGGGGAGGTAGATATGGAAGGGGGAGGTAGGTAGGTAGGTAGGTAGGTAGGTAGGTAGGTAGGTAGGTAGGTAGGTAGGTAGGTAGGTAGGTAGGTAGGTAGGTAGGTGGGTGGGTGGGTGGGTGGGTGGGTGGGTGTTAAGAAAGTAGGAAGGATTT
Source organism: Homarus americanus (assembly GCF_018991925.1). Taxonomy (NCBI): domain Eukaryota; kingdom Metazoa; phylum Arthropoda; class Malacostraca; order Decapoda; family Nephropidae; genus Homarus; species Homarus americanus. Next base: position 380,801 of record NW_024755865.1, read on the forward strand.
AACAAAGTTTTTTGTTTATGTTTTAAGTCAAGGAGGAAGAATATTTCCCCTAATTTATGAAGAGTAGAGTCAAAACTTAACTACGACACAGAAATTCCATCACACAAGTCTAAACTATTTTTGTTAAATATTTTAGTTATTTTTTCTCCGTTTCCTCAGCTTAAGAATTATATGAAGTACTAATTTTTTGTCTTTGGTTTAATGAGAAAGACGGATCACATTCTTAAAGACGCCTGGAAAGTCTTGGGGATATGAAAACTAGCATGGAAGGTCATAACCCCACGACGAAACGTTAATTACCGAGAAAATTTTTTCAGTGTTAGGGAAGTAAACTATCTGAGTCAAGGTTTGTTTTCTTAAATATCCTGAGTTCCTCTAATTACTTGGTGAGTTTAAGAAGAAGTGTATACAGGAGACAGGGTAGAAGTCCAGTTCATTTGTGCAGTTGTGGCAGGGTTCCATTCAGGTCTTCTCTCCTCTTGCTCTGGCTAGGGGAATAGTGGCTCACTCCTGTTTCGACTTGACACGAACTAATTCGATGTGTATAAACATGACCATTGGATATTGTCTTGTTTCAAATGAAGAACACAGTTTAATTAATATCTTGTAGAGGGAACAATACGTGCAAATCCTTGAAATTCTATTATTATATAGTAGCTTAAGAGAATCTGTTAGATATGTCCTCAAATACCCAACTAAAGGAGAGAAATTTAACGTATGAACCTTTAAGACTCCGTACCTAGGATTTGTGTCTTGGCTGTCTTGGCTGAGGGGAGGGGAAGGGGGGGATTGGTGGGTGATGCTGGGGCAGGGGGTTGTGGGAGGGGGTTGGTTGCTGGGAGTTGGTGGTGGACGGGAGGAGGTGGGGGTAGACGGGAGGAGGTGGGGGTGGCCTTGTGGAGCAGCAGACGTTGAGAGCATAAAAATTACAGACAGGAAAAATGGCAGGATAGGCGGGATTATACTGGGGAGTAAAACATGATAATCTGGATCAAAGGAAACCATTAAACCCGGTGCTAGTTTTTATTATCATTTAGTTTATATTTATTTATTTATTTATTTATTCTTCAAAAAATATAATTGAGTCTGTTGATGGATTACGTGTGAAGACTAATATAACCATTATACTCTCATCCAAAAGTATTACTATTATACTCAAATTATATCATGTCATTTATTTCTGATATTTTACCCGCTTGAGAAAAATGGATCACGTAGTAACTATTTTTGAGATAATTTCCATAAAGTGTAGAGAAATATGAGTCATTATGATAATTAATATATGACAGTGTGTATGCTAGTGACTTGAGGTGTAGCGGAGTATAGGACATATTGTATATTGTCTGTGGTTATGTCTGAAAATACAAGACATATTATACCGTCTGTGTATGTCTGAGGTATAACACTAAGAAATCACCCGAAGTTTGGAATATAATAGGCTCTTAATATGAAGATTTTTCTCGTTATATATTCAACAAAAGCTAAAAGTCTTGTTACTCAGAATTCATATATTTTTTAGATACTTTTTTCTTTCACTTAATCTCTTACGAAAATGCAACTTGACGTATTAATATTGCATCATAACAAAATTATCAAATGATGATAAAACTGACTCTTGATTGACAGCTCTATTATAATGGTTTTCGAAAACATGATTTTTTTAAGTCATTGGGAATGGTGCAGAGGAGGTTTCAATAATAATAATAATAATAATAATAATAATAATGATAATGATAATGATAATGATAATGATAATGATAATGATAATGATAATGATAATGATAATGATAATGATAATGATAATGATAATGATAATAATAATAATAATAATGATAATAATAATATCAATAAGGTAACTTCTCTTGAAAACTGCAACAGGAGATCAGGAACAAACACACATACACTGCGCTTTATATGCAGTACATAATATAGATACCATATTCAAAGAACGTTTATAAATTACCTTATTAAAATAGTTACTAATCTTATTAAGCTTTGATCTTATTATAAAAAAATTACTTTTACTGTTTGCACTTGTGATTCTCTGTTGAATGAGTCGTTTCAGATTAGTTATAATTTTAGTTACAGTTGGAAATCGTAAAAACATTTAAGGGAAACTATATTCTCTCAACTTGTATGTGCAGTCAAGAGGTGAGAAGCCAAAAATAACTGATAATTCCTTTAATTCTATGGATTTTTCATTTATATTCATGAAATCTGTCATAAGTATACCTGGTAGCGGGCTCTGTGACGTATCCAAAAAATATAACTGAACTGTATATTTTTTTCCTTAGAGGGCAACAAAAGTACCAAATACAGATTTCTTTTCCTGTCATACTTTTTTTTTTATAACTTATCTTCACAAACCTCAATAAAAAAAATACACATTTGTTGATGGCAGATTTTACAAAAGTCAAACGTCAATATACTTATTATAATCTGATTTATATACATATACATTTACAATACACACTATATACACCAAGAATCCGTAAAATGTTTCATAGAACTCACAAACGAAGCAGAATTCTAAAAAACAAAAAAATACCGAAGTTTCACCTACATTTTCCTTTACATCTGGCTCAGTCGAGGTTAGACTCTGCAAAGCTCCACCAGTCCTCGCGAGTGAACCGGAGACAAATTTAGGATTCGTGACTTTGTTTCGTTTTACAAAGGTCAGAGAGCAAGGAGGAGGAGGAGGAGGAGGCTGGAGGGAGACATATTGCTGCCGCTCATGAATGTCGCTCGTTCTGCCTGGGTGTTTGTGTTGTGTTATACCGTGTTGGTGTTATATAGTGTGGCCATGGTGGTAGTGAATGTTCTCTCCCCCTCTCTCTCTCTCTCTCTCTCTCTCTCTCTCTCTCCTCACTCTTTTTCTCTCTTTCTCTTTCTCTATGTATGTATGTATGTATGTATGTATGTCTAAGGTACAATAGGTACACACTTGGCCATCAATGAATCACTCTTTCTAAATGTGAAATAAACTTATATGACCATAAGAAACTTCAATGACTCTGTTTTTTCTTCTTCTCCATGTGTTTCATCAGCTAATCTATTAGAAATAAATAGAAAAGTAATTTTATTTCTTGTTGGAGGTTAAACTCATAGTGTAGACTGATTCAAGTCATTACACAAGGCGTACTGTACTTCCTTTAACCATAATAATCTTAGTAACTTTAAAGATCGATCCTTTGAAGTAAAAAGAAAGGGAAAAAGCAGAAGTGGGAAATGAATTAATAAAAATTCAACGCATCATCCCGATCTCGATAAAAGGAAAAATAAAACAGAAGATAAAATCGTTTTGTAAGAATGGAAGATGTCGACTGTCCTAAATTCTTAAATGGAATTGAAATCCCTGATATTCACTACCAGCCGCTCTGGGACATGACACAATGAAGTTAAGAAATATGTGACATTAAACGTTCTTTCCTCTCTCCTTGATAACCATTTTGACGGTCTATTTCAGAGGAAAAGACCCCGATAAATTATTTCCCATTGCTGGCTTAAAATTAATGCCACATTCTTGACAGAGTTGAATTCATACTCAACTGCAATGCCATACCTTATCTGGGTGACCTGGCCAGGTAGGTGAGACAATTTTCACCAAATTATATAAAATGAAAGTCTATAAATTTATGTATACGGTAAACATAATTTGATATAAGATTCAGAGTGATGTACTGATTCTGTAGACCGAAGATTATCATTATTTTCGTCATTATTATTGTCATTATTATCGTCCTTATTGTCGTTATCGTTATCGTTATTATTATTATTATTATTATTATTATTATTATTATTATTATTATTATTATTATTATTATTATTATTATTATTATTATTATTATTATTATTATTATTATTATTATTATTATTATTATTATTATTATTATTATTATTATTATTATTATTATTATTATTATTATTATTATTATTATTGTTATTGTTATTATTATTATTATTATTATTGTTATTAATTTATTATTGTATTATTATTATTGTTATTATTATCATTATTTTCGTCATTATTATTGTCATTATTATCGTCCTTATTGTCGTTATCGTCGTTATTATTATTATTATTATTATTATTATTATTATTATTATTATTATTATTATTATTATTATTATTCTCAGGGAAGACATAGTAACTTGTGAACCTCAGAACCAAAACACCATATCTTACTATGTTCCTGGAAGTGTTTTTGGAATTTTCGAAAACTAAAATGAGTGAAAAACCTGAGCCCAAAACAGTTATTGTTGCTATTTCAGGTATTAATTGGCCAGAATCTCACCTGAGTCTCTGTAACCGGCAACCAATATATCATAAACTTACTAAATGGTCAACAATATATTCCTCTGAAAACAATATTGGTAGATGACCCATTTTATTTGATTTTTACTATAGTTTGAGTTTAGGGGTTAACACGGTGTAACTTTCCCGCCGCTGAAAATTGTTTTACTTCTGTACACGCGATGTTTGCTTTGGCCAGGTCAGTTTACCTCTCCCTTGAGAATTGTGGGAGGTAGTAGGTCACCTTATTGTTCTTCAGGTATAATGATAAATAAAGTGGTTATTGTCTCACCGCAATGGTGATGGGTGTGAATGTTAAAGCAATCATTACACTGTTGCCTTATAACTTATGAAGACATGATAAAATAATAAAAACCCAAAAGACATGGAAGAGATTCAAAAAAGACATTACGATTCTTCATGAGGGAAGGAAAATGTATTAAGAAAGATGAGACGCTCGGCTATAACATAATTTAATATCTGGGATGTCTTCTTGGTGAGACATTTGTAGTATAATACTGTGTGGTCATCACATCAACACTACACAGCAGAGTCTCAAGAGTTTGCAGTTGTCATTGTGGGTGTGTTGTAGAGCGTGGCAGCATCATTTCCAAAGTGCCGCCCTGTTTCGTTTAAAACCATTATACATATTTTCTGGCCTGGCTCTACACTTTCCTCTGATGAGCAGGTGTCTCTTTCACTTAACCTGTAGCAGAGGTCACAAAAGGTCATCCACACAGAGGGTCAACCCAGTGTAAGATATTACCTAAGAACACTCTGGTGGCGTTTTTACCTTAATTTCAACACTACTGCCAGGTGCAAAACAATCCACCTTTGACCTTTCAATACAAAACCTCGATTAAGACAGTACAGTACATGTCAAATGGTTCAATAACACAATAATAATGATTTTAATTCTCATTGTTGGGATTTTTTTCCATGATGATTTAGTATAAACATCATTTAAGTATTTTGATGTATTTGTTTGTTATTCACGAGCATTTTTATGAATTACCTGTGGTGTTGTTAAATAATATAATGTTAATTAGCCTCCTGCACCTACCCCCAGCACAGGTAACTTGTGTGACCCATAACCTATACCCAGTCTTACCTCCGTCTACTCATTGTAACACAGTAACAATCTTTGGCCCTCATATGGCAAACATTACTTACTATTTTGAACATATTGTATATTGAAAGCACTATGGCAATGTCATAGTGTAAACAGGCTGTCAGACTTATGGGACCAACTCTCACATATTCGAGAAACAACAAAACTAATTGACAACATACAGGCGCCAACAAAATAGACACGATGGTAGGCTAAGAAGGGAAACACACACATTGGTAAGACTTCCTCTCCGTGTACAGAATATATATACACCCGTCAGCTCACCACCACCCATGTTATATATATATCAGGGGAGAGATATTGTTGACTACAGTACTTGGCGAGTTTATCAAGGCACGTGTTGGATGTCAAGTGGGTCTCTTATATATATACCGTTTCCATAACCAACAAGAGTGTATATATTGACGGTGGCTCTGTGAAATTTTCTATAACGTTATTATTATTATTGTAGGTACGGAATATTAAGGACAATGAAGTCATCACGAGGCAGATATGTGTCTTTAGCGGAGTCTCTTCAGTGCAGTTGGTTCAGTTTACCTCTGGCACACGCACACACACACACACACACACACACACACACACACACACACACACACACACACACACACACACACACACACACACACACACAACACACACACACACACACACGCACACACACACACACACACACACACACACACACACACACACACACACACACACACAGTAAGTATCTTAAAAATGTGAATGTAATTTGAACTCTGGAGAGCCTGGGGGATCCATTCCCCTCCTCTCTATATCATGGAGAAACTTTTCTGAAACTCTAGCATGTGTTGGTGTGTTGATGTATACGCACACAAACAAATATACATATATACATACACACACAAACATACTGTACATATACACACACCCCTAAACATACATATATATATACACACATACATACAGACATGCATTCATACACAGACACATACACACAAATTTTGACACATTTACACACACACACACACACACACACACACATACACACACACACACATACACAGTCACACTAAACCCACTTTTTCCACCTAACCTATAAAACACATATAGAATTCGGCTGTATACATTTAATATCACCATTACGAATAAAAAATGAAAACAATCCACCATTTTTTTATCGTACATAACATTTACACGACACAAATGTTATTATGAATCTTACGTTGTCAACAAAATAATACGACTTGTCATTGTCACTCTAACACTGTGTTTTGTGTTGTTAGTGTGGATTTGGGTTAGGGTAGGCGAGTTATCTTAGGGTTTACTATAGTTACATTATGTTAAATTTAGTTAGAAGGTTAGGGTGTTAGATTATTTTGGTGTAGGTTAGGATAAGTTAGATTATTTTGGTAGGTTAGATAAGTTAGATTATTTTGGCTTAAGTTAGTTAGGCTACATGTTAGATAAGTTGGGTTAGCTGCTAGGTGTTAGTTTAGGTTAGATTATGTTAGTTAGGTTACATACTTAGTTGGCATTCGTGTTGGCACTGACAATAACAAGGTCCACCAGATTCTCAAACAATTGTCCATAACTTTTCTTCTCTTATCTAAATTTTTGAGAACGTATCTATTTGTGGTAGAATTTCAGTGCAAATCTGATTCTCTCTTTTCGACTTACTGCTCATATTCCTGGTTTAGATCAACCAGTTTGAAGAGTTTTTAGCTTTCAAGTTACGATGAAAATTTAACGTTTGAGTCTTTGAGAATCGCCCCGCTTAACAAAATATTCTTATGTAGAAAAGATTGTAAGTCCTCGGCGCTGGGAATAAGAGAGAGCATTTATCTAATTCCAGTAGAGTCTCAGTGTAATTTAGACGACATTTTGACAGAAATCTTGTGTTATGGCGTAAAATGAGAAAGTTTAGATGTGTTTTCGTTCTTGTTTTATGTGGGGGTGTGACATCTCTAACGCCAGTGATCTGGTTATGTACTGCCCTTGGTTCCTTTTACAGTGTATTCCCGCGTCAAAAACAGCACTATTGGTACGGTTCTTGTAATGAAACAGCTCTATAGGTACGGCCCCTTTAATGAAACAGCTCTATAGGTACGGCTCTTGTAGTGAAACAGCTCAATTGGTGCGGCTCTTGTAATGAAACAGCTCTATAGGTACGGCCCCTTTAATGAAACAGCTCTATAGGTACGGCTCTTTTAGTGAAACAGCTCTATTGGTACGGTTCTTCTAATGAAACAGCTCTATAGGCAGGGCTCTGTAAATGAATTAACACATCCACGGCTTAAAAAGAAAAGCTCGACGCCCTTTATCCTGTTAACAGTTTAATCCCTCGTGTCTAACAGAGAATTCGGCCATCGAATTAACAGGCAGCCGATGTTGAACGGTGAGGATTAGTGCTGATATGACAAGTGTTTTGCCCGCATGTAATTATTATTACGTATTATCCTCGGTCTAAATCCCAGCTTTTCTGCCCCCCTCCCCTCCCATAACCACCCCACCCCCCCTCCCCATTTCCCCCTCCTAACATCGCCTCCCCCCTCATCCCACACTCCTCTCCCGTCACAATCCCACTCTTCCTCCTACCATCACCTCCTCCTCCTTCCCCTACTGAATTGGGATGAGAGACAGGTGTGTGTGTGTGTGTGTGTGTGTGTGTGTGTGTGTGTGTGTGCGGAGGGTTATAGGAAGACAATGATCACTAACTACAAAAATATAATACACATAGTATATACACCAACACCATTTTGCTTAATCCCGGGCACGTAATCTAGGATCGTGGACATAATCTAGAAGGCGGACATTATCTGGGGTTGTGGACATAATCTGCAATAATCCCACAAAAAAAAAACCTCTTAAAGTTAACCCATGACTCAAACGCTGATGCCTACACACACACACACGCACTCCAAAAAATATCTTTATGGAGGGGTCCGATAAATTACAAAATGATCACTGTGATTGCTGTTGTCTCGGTAGGGTTGTCAAAATCCTTCGTCTATTGTGTCATATTGTCTCATACAAAATCGTAAATATACTTTATTGCAGTGTGTGTGTGGTACAATCAAACCCTCTACTTATCGCTTACCATAATCATACCTGCATTATGTAAATTGTAATCTGTGTTCACTCTGCTCATTCAACAATTGATGCAATATCCTCTCGACCCAAAAAAATAAATAAAGTTAAATGGTAAATCGCAGAAAATACCGGCCCAAAAAAGTATAAATCGAGTGTTTGGAAAAATTTTCAGCGGCATAGAGCAATCGGTATGGAATATATGCTCAGCTCTTCTGGTGATAAAAGCCGTAAAGTATCCATGTTGAGAGAGAGAGAGAGAGAGAGAGAGAGAGAGAGAGAGAGCGCTCAGCCGTCGTCCAACCTAACCCATCCACTACCTCCCCCCTCATTTCCCCCATGAACAGTGAAACGGGGAAAACCTAAATGAATTTTCAACTAGCTGAGACCAGTTTCGTTGAATCTCTCTCTCTCTCCGGAAAAGTTAAGTCTAGATTTAGGTTACTTCAGGTCAACAACACTACCACCGCCAGTATCCTCGCTGCCGCTTATATGCTAATTGTAAACTGCAAATACATCGTAAATTGTATAATATGTAACGCTTTGCGAGTGAAAAGTTTCTATTGGAAAGTCAATCATGAATAACTGTACATTGGAGATCATTTGAAAACCGTAAATAAACTAAAAATCATGAGTTAATCGTAAATCGTAGCTGGTAAATCGTAAATCAATTGAAAATACCCAACAGTAAAATATTCAAATAATTCTCAAACATGTAAACTGTAAATCGTAAGTAAAAAGGTTAGTGTTACTGTTACTGTGTTTACTGTTTTTGAAGATAAGGCAGACGTGAGCAAGGAGCAAGGCATTAGATTTAGATATCCTAAGGGGTGAGGCATGTTAGCAGAGGGGGGTGAGAGAGAGAGAGAGAGAGAGAGAGAGAGAGAGAGAGAGAGAGAGAGAGAGAGAGAGAGAGAGGAGAGAGAGAGGGAGAGAGGGATGGAACAGCTCACCACCATGCCAGGAAATCAAAGCAGCGTTTGCCCATTTACACTCCCGTAAGGCCACCCATTACTGCGAGTTACGGCTGTTTGTGCCAGCGATTTCCTTATTAAGCACCTCAACTTTTTCCAGATTTTTATTCGTCTGTTTTAAAACGTGTGTATGTGTGTGTGTGTGTGTGTGTGTGTGTGTGTGTGTGTGTGTGTGTGTGTGTGTGTGTGTGTGTGTGTGTGTGTGTGTGTTTTACCGGATGATGAACAATATTTGGTGGGGTTAGGTTAGTGAATTACCAGAGGCAGACTAAGTTTAATAGCTCTTAGCCTCCTATTACCAAACTCCGAGCTGAGATCTGTAACACATATCCTGATGGTCTTTCCTCTCCCCCAGCTCATACGGGTCGGCTTGATAAGTTAGGAATCGACACAACAAGCAAACCGAGTCTCACTTAACCAATATGGAACATGACGAACTTGAAATCAAATGGAATCAAATGAAGTAGTGTGAAACATATCGTGCTATGGTAGTACTCAGGAGACACACTATAACATCACGCTCGCTCTCACACACGGAGTTGGAAAGGTTCGACCATGACTCCCCTCAGTTGCATTAAGAGTTCTCGTATGTACCAATTTGCATGTGCTGATGAGCGGTGTTAGGTTCTGAGAGAGTGTGTCACTACTGGACAGCATAGTGTACATGATCCAGTGCTGGACTGTAATATTACGTGTGTTGATGTTATATTTTTGGTCATAAGCAGAAGAGCTGATCCGGGCGAGCATATCAGGACTGTTCGTAAAATAGATTATATTTACAGACTATAGTATGTGTGAGAGGTGAAGGTTGGAGGGAGGGAGGGAGGGAACAATGAAGAGAGGGAGGGAGGGGAGGAGATGGAGGGAGGGAGGGGGGAAGAATGGAGGGAGGGAGGGGGGAGAATGGAGGGAGGGAAGGGGGGAGAATGGAGGAGGAAGAGAGGGAGGAAGAATGGAGGGAGGGAGGGGAGGGAGGGAGGGAGGGAGGAGGGAAACAATGAAGAGAGGGGGGGAGGGAGGAGATGGAGGGAGGGAGGGGGAAGAATGGAGGGAGGAGGGGGGAAGAATGGAGGGAGGGAAGGGGGAGAATGGAGGGAGGAAGAGGGAGAAGAATGGAGGGAGGGAGGGAGGGAGGGGGGAAGAATGGAGGGAGGGAGGGTAACAGTAAATAGTACACCCCTCGCCATTTTTACCGAACCGATAACAATCTTGGTGATGGCCCCTTATGGCACATCCGATATAGACAATCAGGATACTATCATAATGAATCTCTGTCGTGTCATACAGGCTCATACGGTGAGGATAATATTCAATACTAAATCTCAGCATCAAATCCTCTAATGTGTGTGGACTCATTTGCGAAACGCGAGCATCACACCCATTAAAAGAATAATTATGTTTGTGTAGCCATTTCCTGCAACATCCAAAACCTGGAGGTACTTGTCACAAAAGTCCAGTGAGGAACCTTTTAATGGGATTGATGGTGATTAGATTCATTTTTCACAGTCAAATATTATAATAGGAAAGGCAGAATGTATTATAATATTTGGATGGAATATATTCAGACGCGTGATGTGGCGGCTATATTAATATTGTAAATGTCACAGAAGTAAAAGGTTGTGTATAAAATCATAATCCCTTTATTCCTACGTATTTACATGTTACTGAAGGTAAATGTTGTATGTAGCATTGTTATCCCCTGTATGCCCCCACGTACTGAACAGCCTGGCTCTGAATGATACAACTATATGTGAACTTGTTGCAGATGATGAATAAATGTTTATTAATTAATAGCATCGTAATTAATTGATTCTAGTTATGCAAGCAGCTAAAGTTGGTTACTGGTCATTATTCACAGTCAACGGGTAACACTTTGTTGGTAAATATTTTATCAGCTATAAAATTTAACAAGTGACACCATGAGTTAAATTTGTTTTCCATTGTTCCAGTTCCATCCTCCTCTTATGTTCACATAAATATGTAATGTAATGTGTGTGTGTGTGTGTGTGTGTGTGTGTGTGTGTGTGTGTGTGTGTGTGTGTGTGTGTGTGTGTGTGTGTGTGTGTGTGTGTGTGTGTGTGTGTGTGTGTGTGTGTGTGTGTGTGTGTGTGTGTTTGTTTGTTTGTTTGTTTGTTTGTTTGTTTGTTTGTTTGTGTGTGTGTGTGTGTGTGTGTTTGTGTGTGTGTTTGTGTATTGCTCTGTTATACATGTGTTTTTTTTATATTTACGAAAAAAAATAAAAAAATCGACAATTACAACTTCAAGAAAACTTCACAAAAATATTCCCCGAGATCAAATATCCAGAAATAATATCGTGGCGCCTCAGCAGTAAGACTTGACACACCCCGACACACGGTAAACAAGACAAGCACCTCTCTACAGCTGAGGCTTCAATGTCATAATTAGTGCTGCTGCCCTCAACACAGACGCGGTTTTTTATGCAACTGTTAATTGGTATCTAATAGGATGAGAGGAATAGGATATATCTCGACCACTTAAGTGTATATTCAAGTGTACTTAAGTAATCATACAATTTATAGTAAGGGACATCAGTTTTGTTTTAAGAACAGAATATTTTTAGAGGCGAACAGACCACCCTATTCACATAAACACATACCGTATTATTAACTAATCGCATGTTATTTTTTCTCTTGATCCAGTATATAACAACACACTATGTGGCTCACTTCACCTGTTGTATAAAGAGGGTGGATGAAAGGGAATTAAAATTGCATAGGGACTCGTGTAACATGAATAAAAATATCCTCTGAACTATATATTTTAGCAACAGAGGAATAACTTGTGGTTATATGTAACTCCGGCGTTTTTTATTGATGTGAGAGGCATTAATGTTCACCTGACACCTCCCCCCACCCCCCATACTTGGTGATGGTTGATTGGTTCTTCTCACAGATTAATTAAAGGTAAAAACATATCATACACGATTAATGACGTTATCTTCATCGACGGAAAATAAGATAGGTATAAGATTACCCGCTGTGGATATTCCCTGATAAAGAAACAGGGAGGGAGAGGGTGGGTTAGGCAGACGGTGTGCAGGCAGACGGATGGATGGATGGATGCATGGATGGATGGATGGATGGATGGATGGATGGATGGATGGATTATATGGAAACAAGGTGTGTTGCCAACTATATGAAGCTTTAAAATAAGAACATTACAGGTCATAGATAGACGACTTGTAGGTGATGTCACAGGCCATCTGACGGTTTGTTGTGATCAGCTGTTCGACCCGCCAGTGACTATTTCATACTGACTATAAGTCATCTTTTTTGTCTAATACTAATATAATAAATGTTGTTCACTGACAATCTTGAAGGTGTTCTGTACAGTCATATAAGGAAAAGTCCAAAGTATTTTTTCAGATATTTGCTTCATTATATAACTACGAATACTGAAAGTTTCCAAAAAGTACACTGTCTCTTCGATACTTTTATTGTCATGTGGAAGAGATATGTTACATATTCTAAGTAGGTCATCTCAGAGTCACCGTTCATCCAAGTATCTTTCTATAAGTTACTGATCTGTGTATCCAAACAAACGAATCCCATCAAGGTTACAATTATTTACAAACTGTTCGCCTAAAGTTCAAAGGGTCTCATGCTAGCCTGGGGCACTCCTTGACCACCCAGCTGTAAATGGGTGCGTAACTTTACTTGCCGGCCTTACGTACGACACAGGCTTAGCTTACTGCGTGTTGAAGGCTTTTAATTAAGCCTACCTGACCCATCTTCAGTACAGATATACATATTATATATATATACAAATTATACATAAGTTAGGGAGCACATTAGTACAGTGTGTGTGTGTGTATGTGTGTGTGTGTGTGTGTGTGTGTGTGTGTGTGTGTGTGTGTGTGTGTGTGTGTGTGTGTGTGTGTGTGTGTGTGTGTGTGTGTGTGTGTGTGTGTGTGTGTGTGTGTGTGTGTGTGTGTGTGTGTATGTGTGTGTGTATGTGTGTATGTGTGTGTGTGTGTGTGTGTTATTATTGTTGAACGAATAATAATTGAGGACCATAACAACAAGTTTGGCGAATAGTTTACTCGACAACGACAGCCAAACACGACACAGTAAAGTGCTGGCTCCTGATTTGTCTTTATGGAACTCGACTAAAATAGAGTAATTGAGGACACGTCATTACCACAAAATGGAACGGTTTGGAACTAATTAACATAAGAACATGGATGTGCTGAATTGAGAACAACATGAATCAAGTTTTTCTGTGTCCGTTTATACATCACGTGACTTGATAATTACCTGTACTCAATTACACAAACACACGAACACCTGACAAAATATTCAACGTTGGTCCACAGGTGAATGATCACGTAGCAACTCCTCTCCTCTGTGTTACTGCTACTCTGGCACGACAAAAGACAAACCGAAACTAGTAAATCCAATCAACATATCAATAAAAAAACCATAACAAAATATATAAGTATTTTATCTACTCAGTATCTACGACAGTATGGAAAACGCATCTGTATATAAAATTAATATCAGACGGAATGATACCGAGTTAATATTGACTACTACCTTTACAACCCCCCGTGTGCCCAGGTAACATCAGTGAGGGATGATCGCTCACTACTCTACGGTACTGGCCCACCACGTTTCAGTACCTCTCCCTTCCTTTCTCTCTGTGGATTTTCCCGGGTCCTATTTGTGTTTTTCTTTCTGTCTTCCTCTCTGATTCTCTTTCGTTCCCCATTTCTATTGTGTGTGTGTGTGTGTGTGTGTGTGTGTGTGTGTGTGTGTGTGTGTGCGTGTGTGTGTGTATCTTATTATTGTTGAACGAATAATATTTGAGGACCATAACAACAAGTTTGGCGAATAGTTTACTCGACAATGACAGCCAAACACGACACAGTAAAGTGCTGGCTCCTGATTTGTCTTTATGGAACTCCGACTAAAATAGAGTAATTGAGGACACGTCATTACCACAAAATGGCACAGTTTGGAACTAAATAACATAACAATATGGATGTGCTGAATTGAGAACAACATGAATCAAGTTTTTCTGTGTCCGTTTATAGATCTCTTGACTTGATAATTACCTGTACTCAATTACACAAACACACGAACACCTGACAAAATATTCAACGTTGGTCCACAGGTGAATGAACACGTAGCAACTCCTCTCGTCTGTGTTACTGCTACTCTGGCACGACAAATGACAAACCGAAACTGGTAAATCCAATCAAAATATCAATAAAAAAACTATAACAAAATATATAAGTACTTTATCTACTCAGTATCTACGAAAGTGTGAAAAACGCATCTGAATATAAAATGAATATCAGAGGGAATGATACCGAGTTAATATTGACTATATTTCACCAATGTCTCAATATTTAACTGAATAGTAATAGTATTTGATAATTAATGTTCCAATCTCTTATATAAAAAAAATGACTTATGGTTCTCGTAACACAATTTTTACTGTATCTATAAAGTCCACAGAGAATAGTACTCCATTATGTATTCTCACAACTGAGATTCATCACGTTTGTTCCTCCATGAAACGTATTTTTTTCTTGTCATTATTTCCACACAATACCGATATCAATTAATTTTTCAAGTTAGTCGTAGGGGCTAGCTGGTATAAACAAATATATGTACTTGACTATGTATTGTTCCTAGTGAGTGTTACCTAGCACCCTGATCATTCTACCTGCTGGGGTTATAAGCTCTCAGAAACAATAAGAAATCATCACGGGTCAGTAGGAAGTCTCCCCTTCTGCGGTAGTGCGTCCTTATGGCCTCAGCAAAGTGGCATGGAGGAGAATAGGAATAGTAGTAGTAGTAGTAGGAATAGTAGAAATAGTAGGAATAGTAGAAGTAGCAGTAATAATGAAAAACTACTGCTACTAATTTTACTACTACTACCTTTACAACCCCCCGTGTGCCCAGGTAACATCAGTGAGGGATGATCGATCACTACTCTACGGTACTGGCCCACCACGTTTCAATACCTCTCCCTTCCTTTCTCTCTGTGGATTTTCCCGGGTCCTATTTGTGTTTTTCTTTCTGTCTTCCTCTCTGATTCTCTTTCGTTTCCCATTTCTATTGTGTGTGTGTGTGTGTGTGTGTGTGTGTGTGTGTGTGTGTGTGTGCGTGTGTGTGTGTGTGTTTTATTATTGTTGGACGAATAATAATTGAGGACCATAACAACAAGTTTGGCGAATAGTTTACTCGACAACGACAGCCAAACACGACACAGTAAAGTGCTGGCTCCTGATTTGTCTTTATGGAACTCGAACTAAAATACAGTAATTGAGGACACGTCATTACCACAAAATGGCACAGTTTGGAACTAATTAACAAAACAATATGGATGTGCTGAATTGAGAACAACACGAATCAAGTTTTTCTGCGTCCGTTTATACATCTCTTGACTTGATAATTACCTGTACTCAATTACACAAACACACGAACACCTGACAAAATATTCAACGTTGGTCCACCGGTGAATGAACACGTAGCAACTCCTCTCGTCTGTGTTACTGCTACTCTGGCACGACAAATGACAAACCGAAACTAGTAAATCCAATCAAAATATCAATAAAAAAACCATAACAAAATATATAAGTACTTTATCTACTCAGTATCTACGAAAGTATAAAAAACTCATCTGAATATATAATGAATATCAGAGGGAATGATACCGAGTTAATATTGATTATATTTCACCAATGTCTCTATATTCAACTGAATAACAATAGTATTTGATAATTAATGTTCCAATCTCTTATATAAAAAAAAATTACTTATGGTTCTCGTAACACAATTTTTACTGTATCTATAAAGTCCACAGAGAATAGTACTCCATTATGTATTCTCACCTCTGAGATTCATCACGTTTGTTCCTCCATGAAACGTATTTTTTTCTTGTCATTATTTCCACACAATACCGATATCAATTAATTTTTCAAGCCAGTCGTAGGGGCTAGCTGGTATAAACAAATATATGTACTTGACTACGTATTGTTCCTAGTGAGTGTTACCTAGCACCCTGATCATTCTACCTGCTGGGGTTATAAGCTCTCAGAAACAACAAGAAATCATCACGGGTCAGTAGGAAGTCTCCCCTTCTGCGGTAGTGCGTCCTTATGGCCTCAGCAAAGTGGCATGGAGGAGAATAGGAATAGTAGTAGTAGTAGTAGGAATAGTAGAAATAGTAGGAATAGTAGAAGTAGCAGTAATAATGAAAAACTACTGCTACTAATTTTACTACTACTACCTTTACAACCCCCCGTGTGCCCAGGTAACATCAGTGAGGGATGATCACTCACTACTCTACGGTACTGGCCCACCACGTTTCAATACCTCTCCCTTCCTTTCTCTCTGTGGATTTTCCCTGGTCCTATTTGTGTTTTTCTTTCTGTCTTCCTCTCTGATTCTCTTTCGTTCCCCATTTCTATTGTGTGTGTGTGTGTGTGTGTGTGTGTGTGTGTATGTGTGTATGTGTGTGTGTGTCTTATTATTGTTGAACGAATAATAATTGAGGACCATAACAACAAGTTTGGCGAATAGTTTACTCGACAACGACAGCCAAACACGACACAGTAAAGTGCTGGGTCCTGATTTGTCTTTATGGAACTCGAACTAAAATACAGTAATTGAGGACACGTCATTACCACAAAATGGCACAGTTTGGAACTAAATAACATAACAATATGGATGTGCTGAATTGAGAACAACATGAATCAAGTTTTTCTGCGTCCGTTTATACATCTCTTGACTTGATAATTACCTGTACTCAATTACACAAACACACGAACACCTGACAAAATATTCAACGTTGGTCCACAGGTGAATGAACACGTAGCAACTCCTCTCGTCTGTGTTACTGCTACTCTGGCACGACAAATGACAAACCGAAACTAGTAAATCCAATCAAAATATCAATAAAAAAACCATAACAAAATATATAAGTACTTTATCTACCCAGTATCTACGAAAGTGTGAAAAACGCATCTGAATAAAAACGCATCTGAATATAAAATGAATATCAGAGGGAATGATACCGAGTTAATATTGACTATATTTCACCAATGTCTCAATATTTAACTGAATAGTAATAGTATTTGATAATTAATGTTCCAATCTCTTATATAAAAAAAATGACTTATGGTTCTCGTAACACAATTTTTACTGTATCTATAAAGTCCACAGAGAATAGTACTCCATTATGTATTCTCACTTTTGAGATTCATCACGTTTGTTCCTCCATGAAACGTATTTTTTTCTTGTCATTATTTCCACACAATACCGATATCAATTAATTTTTCAAGCCAGTCGTAGGGGCTAGCTGGTATAAACAAATATATGTACTTGACTATGTATTGTTCCTAGTGAGTGTTACCTAGCACCCTGATCATTCTACCTGCTGGGGTTATAAGCTCTCAGAAACAACAAGAAATCATCACGGGTCAGTAGGAAGTCTCCCCTTCTGCGGTAGTGCGTCCTTATGGCCTCAGCAAAGTGGCATGGAGGAGAATAGGAATAGGAGTAGTAGTAGTAGGAATAGTAGAAATAGTAGGAATAGTAGAAGTAGCAGTAATAATGAAAAACTACTACTACTAATTTTACTACTACTACCTTTACAACCCCCCGTGTGCCCAGGTAACATCAGTGAGGGATGATCGCTCACTACTCTACGGTACTGGCCCACCACGTTTCAATACCTCTCCCTTCCTTTCTCTCTGTGGATTTTCCCGGGTCCTATTTGTGTTTTTCTTTCTGTCTTCCTCTCTGATTCTCTTTCGTTCCCCATTTCTATTGTGTGTGTGTGTGTGTGTGTGTGTGTGTGTGTGTGTGTGTGTGTGTATGTGTGTATGTGTGTGTGTGTGTGTGTGTTATTATTGTTGAACGAATAATAATTGAGGACCATAACAACAAGTTTGGCGAATAGTTTACTCGACAACGACAGCCAAACACGACACAGTAAAGTGCTGGCTCCTGATTTGTCTTTATGGAACTCGAACTAAAATACAGTAATTGAGGACACGTCATTACCACAAAATGGCACAGTTTGGAACTAATTAACATAACAATATGGATGTGCTGAATTGAGAACAACATGAATCAAGTTTTTCTGTGTCCGTTTATAGATCTCTTGACTTGATAATTACCTGTACTCAATTACACAAACACACGAACACCTGACAAAATATTCAACGTTGGTCCACAGGAGAATGATCACGTAGCAACTCCTCTCGTCTGTGTTACTGCTACTCTGGCACGACAAAAGACAAACCGAAACTGGTAAATCCAATCAAAATATCAATAAAAAAACCATAACAAAATATATAAGTACTTTATCTACTCAGTATCTACGAAAGTATAAAAAACTCATCTGAATATATAATGAATATCAGAGGGAATGATACCGAGTTAATATTGACTATATTTCACCAATGTCTCAATATTTAACTGAATAGTAATAGTATTTGATAAAATTAATGTTCCAATCTCTTATATAAAAAAAATGACTTATGGTTCTCGTAACACAATTTTTACTGTATCTATAAAGTCCACAGAGAATAGTACTCCATTATGTATTCTCACTTCTGAGATTCATCACGTTTGTTCCTCCATGAAACGTATTTTTTCTTGTCATTATTTCCACACAATACCGATATCAATTAATTTTTCAAGTCAGTAGTAGGGGCTAGCTGGTATAAACAAATATATGTACTTAACTACGTATTGTTCCTAGTGAGTGTTACCTAGCACCCTGATCATTCTACCTGCTGGGGTTATAAGCTCTCAGAAACAACAAGAATTCATCACGGGTCAGTAGGAAGTCTCCCCTTCTGCGGTAGTGCGTCCTTATGGCCTCAGTTAAGTGGCATGAAGGAGAGTATGACATCTTTACATGCTTGTTCTCCTAGACCAAAGATCGACAATTGATGTAACAACTTCCTACCCAGATAGTGGTTAAGGTGGAGTGAAGAGCTGTCAACTGTGGTTATTTGGTGAGAGAATTATAAAGAGCAAATTATAGCCAAGATGACCAAGATGGGCAAGATAACACGAGTTGATAATTTACCTGAAGTTCTCGATTATATCAAAACAAACACAGGACAATATTTCATCGTAATAAGGAAGGTGTTATGTTTTTTTCTCACTGTATTAATGGTTTAATTTATTTCAATCAATAATCATCATCGTATTGCATCAAGCGTTAAACACAACCTCAGATTTCCACATTTTGATTATATTACTACTATTGCAACCAATAACAGTAGTAGTATTTGTGGTAGTAGCAATAGTTGTGGTAGTAGCAGTAGTAGGAATAGTAGTAGTAGTAGGAATAATAGAAATAGTAGGTAATAGTAGAAGTAGCAGTATTAATGAAAAAACTACTATTACTACTTTTACTACTCCCCGTGTGTCCAGTAATATCAGTGAGGGAGGATCACTCACTACTCTACGGTACTGGCCCACCACGTTTCAATACATCTCTCTTCCTTTCTCTCTGTGGATTTTCCCTGGTCGTATTTGTGTTTTTCTTTCAGTCTTCCTCTCTGCTTCTCTTTCATTCTCCCTTTCTATTGTGTGTGTGTGTGTTTAAAGAATTGAGTTTGTATCAACTATTTACCCGTTGTTGAGAAATTACTGTGGGACCTCTCTCAGATGCATTACTTTTATAAAGAAACACCATACATGTTGGTGCAGAAGTTGCTCGGTTACCTGTTATCTGATGGGGAGTTCAGTGGTTAGGTGTGTGTGTGTGGGGGTGTGGGGAGGATGCAGGATCTGCTGGGGGTGGAGAGAATGTGTTGGGGTGGGGATAATTCTTTGTAGGTAGTGCAGGTGTGTATGTATGTATGTATGTATGTATGTATGTATGTATGTATGTATGTATGTATGTGTCTTGTTATTTACTACCACTGAACATCATTCTCCCCCTCTTCATATAATACAACTAACACATTACTTACGCTCCCCAGAAAACTAAACAAAAACAAAAAAATAATCCTAAAAATGTCATGAAAATTGGACCCTTTATCGTCTCTCTCTCCCCGAAAACGTACAATGTTACCAGAAATACCGCCCTTAGCTTACTGTTAACCTGGTCAGAGAACGGGAAAAAAAATCACTACAAAACTTTGATAAATAGGATATGCCGATGTCTCTCAATAGTGTATAAAGAAAGAGCCGATATTATATAGGCCTATACATATATCGTTGTTTATATAATGGTTTCTGGGAGGCTGGGATTTAGGCAGTATCCCCCCACTTCCCCTATACACACACCAGACTATTCAGTACCCTCTCATCCCCACTCACCCCACATACACACACACACACTATAGGGAATATTTACGTTTTGAGAACTGAAAATGGAAAGAATATAACAGAGAAAAACACTGAAATAACGTATCATGTGTTGTGATTTTTTTTTCTGTGTGTGTGTGTGTGTGTGTGTGTGTGTGTGTGTGTGTGTGTGTGTGGAATTGAGTCCTCAGATACAAGGGTCATCTGGGGTCTACTGAGGTCAGATCTGATGTCATTTTTCTCAGCTCTTGGGGGGTCGATTTAAGGCAGTTTGTCAAGGTTTAATGGAGGAAGTTGAGTTGCAAAGTTCAGCTGTTTTCACATTTTGACCATTAGAGAGGTCACAACACGAGTGGTCAGATGTATTTTTTTGAAGGTATAACAACCGAATTTAGTGTTTTTCTACGTATTCCAAATTCAATACAGCTGTAATTAAGTGTCTGTATTTATTCTAACAATCAACAACTGTATTTAAATCACTTGTATGCATTTCAAATTACATTACTAGAAAAATTTCACGGTGGTAGATGTATACATTTTAAGTATACTACAGCTGTATTTAATGACCCTTTATATAACCTTAATACTCACTACAGCTGTATCTAAATTACCTGTATACATTCTAACAAGACTACACCTGTATTTAAATCACACGTATGTATATCAAGTTACTCTACTATGTGAATTTAAGGTACCTGTATATATTGGCAGCGAGGGGAAGAGGTAGGAGCGATGAGAATCCAAAACAAGTTAGGCTTTTTTATTTAAAATCAGGAATTACTTGACAAGAACGTAAGACATACACGTAGAATACAAAATGGAAACCAGGAATTTCCCCTCCTTGATTATACTAGAGACAGTCAAGGAAAGAGAGATACATAGGGTGAAAGAGAGAGAGAGAGAGATTAATTGATACTGGGAGAGACAGACAGGAAAACAAAGAGAGAGAGAGAGAGAGAGAGAGAGAGAGAGATTAATTGATACTGGGAGAGACAGACAGGAAAACAAAGAGGAACAGAAGAGGGAGAGAGAGAGAGAGGTGGAGAAAAGTAGATAGATTAAATAACAGAGATAAATTAAGATACAGACAAACATAAAGAGGGAGAGAAAGATTAATAGATACAAGGAAAACAAATAGGAAGGTAGAGAGAGGAACGGAGACAGAATGATCAATGAAGAGAGATTAATAGACAAACTGAGAGACAGATAGAAAGAAACAGAGGTGGACATAGACGAAAAAAGAAAGATAAAAACTAAGAAAAAATAAACACAGGAATAAAGAGACAGTCAGAGATATAGACAGATCGAATGTAAGAGACATACAGACAGTTACAGACAGATCCATAGAGAGAGACAGATACAGACAGACAGACAGACAGACAGACAGAGATACACCAAGTGCCGCCAAGTCCTCGTCAAGTCTCCCTGTCTCTCTCTCTCTCTCATCTCTGTCTCTCTCTCATCTGTGTCTTTCTCTCTCATCTCTGTCTCTCTCTCTTTCCTCCCTTCACTAAATCCTGCTTGATGTCGCTATCATCCTTCCCTTGTGCCATTCACCTTCCCCTCCTTAGTATTATTCCTCCCCTTTATCGCCGTTCATCTGTTCCACTCTCCAGGCGTTCATCTCTTTCGTTCCCGGCGTTCATATGTCTCTCTCTGTCTATCTGCCTGTCTGCCTCTCTCTCTCTCTCTCATCCATTCCACATATCTTTTCATCTCTTTAGTTCACCCATTCCTTCTCTTCCTCTGTCTGTTCTATCCGGCATCTCACACCACAAGACCGTCCTTCCTCTTCCCCCCCTCCTCCTGTTATATATATATATATGTATGTATCTCTTCTTCCTATCCCCCTACGTGATCTCTCATTTGTCTTCCTTTCTTCCTCCCTCCCTACGTTCTTCTCCTCCTCCTCCTCCTCCTTCCTCTCCCCTCTCCCTCACCACACACTTCCTGCCTCCACTGATTGAGTATTGCAGAGGGTCAGATTCTCAACATTTTTCGTACGATAATTTATAAAACTATATCAAGATAGAGGGGGATATAAGAGAGTGTATATATATACAGAAGGGGAACCAAAAGCCCTTGGGTATAAAGTCTTGGTGTAATATCGACGCCATCTTGAATTGTTGACTTTGTGTCGTATCAGAAGGTTGGTTGGTTACGAGACGTGTATTACTTATGTCTTGTGGCTGTTGGGGGTCAGGTGGTTGAGGTGATGTTAGGTTTTATTTGTGTAGGGTAAGTTATAGTGACTGTGTGTGTGTGTGTGTGACTGTGTGTGTGTGTGTGTGTGTGTGTGTGT
Organism: Homarus americanus; assembly: GCF_018991925.1. Classification (NCBI taxonomy): domain Eukaryota; kingdom Metazoa; phylum Arthropoda; class Malacostraca; order Decapoda; family Nephropidae; genus Homarus; species Homarus americanus. The sequence continues at coordinate 403,866 of NW_024755865.1, forward strand.
GTGTGTGTGTGTGTGTGTGTGTGTGTGTGTGTGTGTGTGTGTGTGTGTGTGTGTGACTGTGTGTGTGTGTGTGTGTGTGTGACTGTGTGTGTGTGTATGTGTGTGTGTGTGTGTGTGTGTGTGTGTGTGACTGTGTGTGTAGTATGTGTATGCATGTGACAGATGTGTATAGGTGTCTATCTGACTACACAGCTATTTATGCGGATGTACTTTGCCGTCCTGTGTATATTTCATCTGGTCTGTGCATTCCTGTATACACACACACACATAAGCTCTCACACGGGCTCACACATGTATACATACTTGAGAACACGAACACACACACACACACACAAACTATATAACATCCTAGGAAAAGAATCATTGTAATACCTTGAGATTACAACACAATATTCGTTACCTTCCCTCTGAAATACAATATACTACCAATACAAAGCAACAAATCTTATATAAACTAAAATACACAAGATAAGAAAATACACAAAGAATATACCATCATTGTAAGACCGATAATACTGGTAATACACAATAGATACACAGCGTTACTCCTACATATGTGTGAAAATGAATAGACGAAAAATATACAATGCAAATCTAGTTATCAGCTTTAATGGCCTAAAAATACACTGAAATACACCAGTTATGTCCCCTGCCCGATATTACATTTTCTATCTGATTTTCAAATAACTAGCTACGCCAGTCAGGTAGTCACTAATTTGTTACGTCATAGTCAGGTTAAGTAATTAACAAAAATAATTTACATCAACGTCTGTTTACCTTTAATAACATGATACGTCAGCTGGCCAACAATAACATTTGACGTCATAGACAGGAAATCAATAATAAAACATGTTAGTTCATCGTCATCATCATTATCATCATCATCAGGTAATTAACAATAACACGGAACTGACACACGCTGTGAATACATCTCAGACCTGATAAATATCTCATCTGCCTGGTAGGTGGGTGGTGGTGACGCGGTAGGTGGGTGTAGTGTACGTGGGTTGTAATAGGTTGGTGTTCAGTGGGTTTAGAACTATTAAAACAAAAACGAAAACTGAAACCATAAAAAAAACATTGAAAAATAAACCAATCGGCATGGGGAATAAAACGACATCGTCTTCACAGAGTCGTATAAGAGATTTGGAGTCAAATGAAGACCCGAGGGAGAATATAAAGGGACGGTGGCCGTGAGAGGCGCGGCCGGGTGCTAGACTGACGCTGTCATGAACAAGTCAACGCGAGTAAAGTCTCTTTCCTGGTGAAGAGGCGTGACGCAGTCTGGCGCAAGATACCAGGGGGAGGAGGCACTGAGAGAATGACACGTAATGAGAGAACGACACATACTCAGTGAATGAAACACACACACACACACACACAGGAACTCTCAGTGGATGACACATACGTGTACTCGGTGAATGAGACACACACTTAGTAAATGACACACTCTAAATAACTTGGAGTGAATGCAGTATAAGACACGTACTTAATAAATGATACAAAGTAAATGGCACATAATCAGTCACGACACACTCACAGTCAACGAAACACACTCAATGAATTATATGGATAACAAGTAACACACTGTGCAAATGACACAGACTAAGTGTATGACAAACTCTGAGAAAGAGACGTGTACAGGTCAAGAGTTAAGCTTCCGTAAAGAAACCAACAGCTGCGATGGCCAGTGAACATAGGAGCAGAAACTCTTCATTTCAGTGGTAAAAATAAGTTAATAAAGAAGTCTTATAGCCTTATTTTCTGATGAACGCATATATTAAAGTTCCATACGTTTGGCTGTCTGAGAATTTTAATGAAAAAGAATAGCCACATACTTTAAAGGGAAAGAATTAGGGGAAATGTAAATAAAAAAAATTAAAACGTATGTCTTTGTCTATTGATTTTTTTCTGTAAATATTATCGGGAAAGTGAACAATGATTGGTAATAATTAAAGTGGGGGAAGCGATTCTACACTTTCTGTAGTTTAATGAACACTTTTTTATGACGTTGTGTACCAATCTTCCTGAGTCTCAGTTTTTTTAAATTAATTATGTATTCGGAAGTAGCAAAAACTCAGTTACTTGATAAATATTTGCTTTGTCAGTAATTTTGGTATCACTCGTGTGTGTGTGTGTGTGCGTGTGTGTATGTGTGAGTGAGTGTGTGTGTGTGTGTGTGTAGTAGACATGAATTAATTTACCCAAAAGTGCTAGTTTTTTCCTCCCCAAACTTGTCCCCTGGGTTGTATTGTGTTGACCTCTCCTCCTCACACCATGAACCCCTATCCTTAATACATCACTCCTAACATCGTAAATACGTTATTAACATATAATTACGTTTACAGAGTCAATACCTGGTTGAGAAGAAAAAAGTTATTCTGTTTCGCGTGATAACTGCCTTAGAAAACTTGGTATGTCGCTGTACAAGGTGATTTTTTTTTATAATGCTGTTTAATAATCCATGAAATGATATGATTACACACAAGGGAGGGAATTATAGGTGAGTACTATACCAGCTGGACTAATAAAGAGTACAAGACTGCTAGAGTACAAGAAGGAGTGGAAGGATGTATGTGCACTGAAACCCAATTGTAAAGTAGAGAGAGTGAATCGAGTGAAGGAATAAGGAGGTGATAGGTAGTATAAAGGAGGGGAATAAGGAATTGGTGAGAATCAATGAAGGATGCAAGTACTGAGCTGGTTTGGTCAAGTAGAGAGAGAGAGAGAGAGAATGGATTGACACAGATTGACAGAGAGAAGATACCACGGGAGGAGAGAAAGGTTAGGAGGAATAACAGGCGACTGAGAGAGAGAGAGAGAGAGAGAGAGAGAGAGAGAGAGAGAGAGAGAGAGAGAGAGAGAGAGAGAGAGAGAGAGAGAGAGAGAGAGAGAGAGAGAGAGAGAGAGAGAGAGAGAGAGAGAGAGAGAGAGAGAGAGAGAGAGAGAGAGAGAGGAGCAAAAACATAAGACAACGCACATGTTTTAGTCATAGAAAAATAAATTATGTAACATGTCTAAACGTCAAGTCATAATGTAAAAAGCTTATACTTACATCTCTAGTTCAACATTGTTAACAAAAGACGTCAAGGATGTCATAATGTCGTGTTATGGAATGTTTGAGTGGCCGAGGCTCTGTAAATGATGTAATGGGATGACATCTGTGGAATAATTTTAAGTGTTATTATGAAATTATTACGATCTCTCTCTCTCTCTCTCTCTCTCTCTCTCTCTCCATTCAGTTACAGTATGAAAGAATCGTTGTTTGTTGGAGAGTTGTTAGTCACGCTACGTGTTTCTTTGTGGTGGTAGCGTGAACACACGTATTCAGTGGTGGAGATACGACCTCTTCCACACACACACGCACACACGCACACGCACACACACACACACGCACATCGTCTTGAAATGGTGGGCAGCTGTTTTGATTACGAGACCATTGTATTTGTGTGTGGGGGGGAGGAGGGGTGGGGGTTATACATTATGTGTGTGTGGGGGGAGGGGTGGGGGGTATATGTGTGTGTATGGGTGGGTAGGTATGTGTGTGTGTGGGGGGGAAGAAGGTATGTCTGTATGTACTTTATATGTTTGCTTTTTTTTTGTGTGTGTGTGTGTGTGTGTGAATGTTCCGTGAGTGCATTCCATACTAATAAAAACTGGCTAGACTGAATGTTAATATTTATACAAGACAATCTTTCCATGTGGCTAATATTTAATCAATATAACTATCCATCTGGTGAATGTTTATACAATTGAACCTGACTGTATGTTGAATGTTTATACAATAGAACCTGACTGTATGTTCAATGTTTACTGAGTGTATTAGTGGATACTGCAGGTTCTACAAATTATAGTATAGGTTATAACAGGCTATTAGAATTATCACAAGGTCTTTCAGGTTAATAGAGAATAAATGATGGTTTTGAACGTCATAAGAGCTGAGGGTTACAACACGACCAAAACCCGGAGCTGCAAGCTGTAGTTCAGGTCTTTAAACAGCGGTCTGGGGACTATATCGCAACATGCAGTGACAATCAATATGCTGAAGGCTTTATAAGGGTGATGACTATGTTTCAGGCAATTCGTTTGTAAATACATCTCTCTCTCTCTCTATCTCTCTCTCTCTCTCTCTCTCTCTCTCTCTCTCTCTCTCTCTCTCTCTCTCTCTCTCTCTCTCTCTCTCTCTGTATATACGAGTATCCATTTATTTATCTCTATATCTCTATCTCTCTTTCTAGCTCTATTAATTGCATTTCATTAAATAAGTTATTGATGTGTGTTGATGTATTAGAGACGTCTCCTATCTGAAATCGTGCAGTAGGATATGTAAATATATTTTTTTATTAATGTAGTTCGATCCAGTGATGATAAATGGAGAGGTTTCAAGTGAGTTGTTTTGTGTATCCAAGGCTGTGTGGATGTTGAGAGGTGATTATTATTTTATGTTGTGTTTATATTATCGCATTTCTCTTTCTCTCTCTCTCTTACTGTCTTCTCCCTGAGTGTGTTAAATTTCTCTTTCTCTCCCGTTCTCTCTCTTTTTATCTCTCTCTCGCTCTTACTCTCGTTCTTGCTCTTGCTCTAGCTCTCGCTCTCGCTTTCGCTCTCTTGCTCTTGCTCTCGCTCTCGCTCTCTCTGAACCTAAGGGTGTTATTCCTTTATTCAATACTCGTGTAGAAGAGGTCCAAGGTCGTCATCTGTAAGTCGATGATGGGTGTTGGCATGGGTGGCGAGTCAAGAGACAGGAGCTGGAGTAACGAGAAGCGTCCGGGTGTACAGACAAACGAACACTGCAATACTTTTAGTTTTATTTTGACATATTGTTTCTACCTTTCACTCGTATACTTAATTTTCTTTTTCTTTTTCACATTTCTTTTCCTTTCTTTGTTTTCTCCTTATTGTTTATCATTTTCTCCAATAAAGTGTAAAATATTGATAGGGAAGATGAAAACGAAAGGTCTAGAGGGGTGACTATGATAATGACAATATGCCGTTGTTTCCTCTCGCAGGTCGAGTGACGGAGGTGATAACTATTGTGGGGGGAAAAGCCCGTCTTCCGTGTGACGTCTCGCAGCCCGGCGACACACCCATCTTAGTCCTCATCTACAACGGAGCGACAGGAAGACCCGTCTACAGGTGAGTATGTTACCAGTAGATTCTTCTACAGGTGGGTGTAATACAGGTAAAACAGTCAACAGGTAGGTTCTTCTACAGGTAGGTATATTACAAATAGATCCATATACAGGTGGGCATTTTAAAGGTTTATTCGTGTACAGGTGAATGTATTACATGTATATCCCTCGATGATTGGGTAAAATACAGGTAGGTCCTTCTACAGGTAATGAGGTCAACTACTGAGATGGAAAACAAGACAAAAATATACCTATCACAGCCCGTCTATTCTGTTGGTTGTATTGATTGACTGACTGATTGATTGACTGACTGATTGATTGATTGATTGATTGATTCATTCATTCATTCATTCATCATTTTTTATTTAATTTATTCATTATTTCACGAGACATATAACTTATTCATTCAGTCGTTTATTGGTTCATTTCATTCATAGTACACAGTAATAATAGATTAGCAATATAATCTACGTAAAAATTAACAACACGACACCAAACTTTTAATGTGTATATGAGAACAAGACAAATATTTTTCTTTACATAGTTACATTTCCTTTAGTAAGTTAGTTATAAGTGGACCACACACACACACACACACACACACACACACACACACACACACACACAGAGAGAGAGGATGGAACTAAGATTAATTCACCAACCCGGGTTAGTTACAGAACGAATCTATTAGCGTCCAGAAGTAATTTATTTTCCATCTGATTATAGGTTATGAACATTTACATACTGAATTACGCTGCATTGGTCACAGGAACATTTTCTGTACAGGGAAGTGTATGATCTCTCATTGAGTTTTACTACAGTGAATTATTAGGACTCTCAGCGGGGGCCAGGGTAATATCTAGTCATGAAGTAGTTAGCGTGGGTGACTGAGAGAGAGGGGGGAGTGGGAAGGGGCGAGGGAGAGAGTGGGTAGAGAGTGAGAGTGGGGTTTTTGGAGTTAGTAGGAGAGAGAGAGAGAGAGAGAGAGAGAGAGAGAGAGAGAGAGAGAGAGAGAGAGAGAGAGAGAGAGAGAGAGAGAGGGAGGGAGGAGGGATGGACCCCCCAACCCACAGCCTATAGTGGTGGTCCAGGTAAGAACGCAATGTAAAATCGACTCTCTGGTGAGGAGGTTGAAAGGAGAATATTTCCGAGGTCCTTCCCAAGTCAAAACTTAATTTTCCCCACGAGAGATGAGGAAGGACCAATCTGCACGCGACCCCAACAACCACCCCCCAAAAAAGTGAGAAAAAAAAAGCGAGAAAAAAAACGAAAAAAAAGCATTATATACGACTTGATGCTTGTGATTTACAGGCGAAAAAAAATGGGGAGGTGGGTCATAAAAGGTTATTATTGACTCATGATAGGATGAAATGTATGATGAGGTTATGGTGGAAGAAAGTGATAGTGGTGGTGGTGATGATGGTGGTGATGGTGATGATGGTGGTGGTGATGATGATGATGGATGTATTAACACTGTGAGACATCTACCCGCTAGACGAATATCTACTGCATGAATAACAGGGAAATATCCATCAAGATAATATCCTTCAAATACTATCAACCGGGGGGAATATCCTTCATATGAATATACTTAAGAGTTTATATGAATATCCGCCAAGGGAATATCCGCCTAACTTCCTCCTCGTCCAGGTCATATAGTACGTGTCCTGGTATATACTGTTTATATTCCATACAAGTTGAAGCTGCACAGGGAGCAAGCTTAATTAAACTTGTAAAACTTATTAAGCTCTGGTACACTGAAATTATGATAAAGACGTCAACACATGGTACCGTCAACACATGGTACCGATTACTGTACCTCTATACCATTAAATTTGTAACTGTACTCTATACCATTAAATTTGTAACTGTACTCTATACCATAAATCATTATCTGTACTCTATACCAAAAATCATTATCTGTACTCTATACCATAAATCATTACCTGTACTCTATAACATAAATCTTTACCTGTACTCTAGACCATAAATCATTACCTGTACTCTATACCATAAATCATTACCTGTACTCTATACCATAAATCATTACCTGTACTCTAGACCTCAAATCATGTATGCTAATTAACCTTGAATGCTTAGCCCGGACATATTTACTACTGTATTGGAATAAATTACTCCATTTATTACTTATCCTGGTTGTAAATATCCTACGAACATAATATATGATGCGAGTTTATAGGGAAAAATTACCATCCATATGCTTATAAAAATTCAACAATCAGTAAATAAACAAAGATATGAAGTAGGGTTTTGTGATGCGTGTTTGTCAGCGCCATCTAGGTAATGTATCCTCAACTATTGGCAGGCCATTGTTGATTCTCTATATTGATGATATCTCCAGTTTTAATGCAGTTCTGAATTGTGATTGGCTGATCATTTTTCTTTCCATTGGGTGTATTTTTTATGAGTAACTGTCATAGAGTGCAATATCCACTCACAAAAAATATGGCCACACGAAAATTATATTGTAATTACGTGTACGTTATAATTTATAGAGTGCAAGATAAAATTACTTAATTCGAAAATTCCACATAATAACGTGTTTATTCTGAATATATCGGTGATAAATTGAAATACTCGTCAAGAACATTAAAACGATATTGTATTTTATCGATGTGGGTATAAAATATTCTGGGGATATTATCTACAGTTTATTGAGGTGTGATAATAGAAGTATAGTAGTAGTAGTAGTAGTAGTAGTAGTAGTAGTAGTAGTAGTAGTAGTAGTAGGAGTAGTAGTAGTTTCAGTGTCGGTAGTTGTAGTAGCAGAAGTAATAATAATAATAATAATAATAATAATAATAATAATAATAATAATAATAATAATAATAATAATAATAATAATAATAATAATAATAATAATAATAATAATAATAATAATAATAATAATAATAATAATAATAATAATAATAGTATCTTTAGTACTAATAGCAGTCAATACTATTAATGGTAAAAGTATTCGTACTAGTAAAAGCAGAAATAGGAGACAGGTGAGGAATAGAATAGTACCTGTCTAAAAGGTCGATGAATTTTCTTAAGTTTTTCAGATATAAAGGTCACTGGCGGCCCAAGTAGAGACTTCAACAGATCGATGGATTAAATCTTCATTTCGTATTTTGTCTCGTAATTCTGGGAGAGATACTGTAGATAGATGGGATTTAAAGGTCAGAGTTATCAGAGACGCGTCAGTAACATGATTAGGATACTCTTATGGATGAAGGTCATTGGAAATAAAACTTGATAAGGGATTATAGATTTTAGCCTTAGTGGGATTAAGGGCTGTTTTTCTTAATTCTAGTTTTCGCTATTGTGTTGGTAGGCTTAAAGGACTACTGATTGGAAAAAAATAATTATACATTGGTAAAAGTATTTGACATTGTTCTCTTAGGGTTAACGTACACACACAAACACGCACACGCACACACAAGCGCGCGCGCACCCAGCAACATCAAGAGGCAGTATATATAACATATTTCATCACAATACACTACCTACCTTCACCCTCGTGTCCCCTGTAAGTCAAGTATGTGGCCTTAGTACCCGGCCACCAGGAATTATTTCCCTCCCCCAGTGTCACGGCTCATTGTTCCCCGGGGAAATATTACCCCAGCGAGGGTTGTGGACGCTCTTGTCTGTCTAAATCTTTACCCAGAAATGAAAAGGAAAAAAAATACCCAGAAATGTTATGTTTGCCTGTGTGTCGGGGAAGGCGCGACCGGTGTGGGTATACGAGTATGTTAGATGTATATGAGCTCTCAATGCAAACATAGTGTAACGTAACCTAAATTAGACTGTGCTAGATTGTAAATTATAAATGACTCAGGTCGGAGGTAAGGCAGTAATTCCCCGTGACGCTGTTACTGGCTGCCTCTCTCTCATACTCAATGATGGGAGGTATATTGAAGCTAGTTGGGTCATCTTATGTCCTTCAATTCCTAGGCGAGTCCTTCAAATCCTTGGTGGGTCCTCCAAGTCCTAGGCGGGTTCTTGTAGTCCTTGGCGAGTCCTCCAAGTTCTAAGCGAAGTTGGAAAAATCAAAAGTTCCTGAGTCTCTCATTAGAAATGTTTCCCGGTGTCTTGCTTTCTGTCCTTATTTCCAGGTTTGCTTTGACTCGGTCGGCGTGGCAGCGGCAACAAACCCAGCGACTGTGACGGTGAATATCCCATTTCCAAGTCAGCGCCACTATTACATAAATTTCCTTGGTACATAGAGCTAAAAGCAAAGGAAATTAACGTCGACGTATTTTATGCATTCCATTAAAGGTGAAGGTAATATTTTTGGATTGAGTTTTTTACTAAAGGTCAGTGAATGTCAATAGCGGCGTAACTCAGCGGTGAAGAAGTTAAACCCGGGTCACGTATTGGCACAACCCCTTTCTTAGCCTTTGTTGCCAAGACTTGAAATATGTAATTACAAAGTGAGAGAACTGTAAGGTGGAAAATATATATTACAAGTTGCAGGAGTGATTAAGAGTTTGCATCGATTGTTGCTGTCACCCGAGACCTAGCTGGCCTAAATGTTCTTTTATTTAGACAATTACGGTCAAAGGTAACAACAGGGTGAGAGTAATGGCCACTGAAATATGAAGTACACACACACCAACACACACGAGACCACACCAAATCACTTATCTTCTTTCTAATTTACCTGCGACTAGTAACACAGGGGGTGTTCACTTGTTGCAGGTAACGCAAAGCTATCAGAACCAGGAAGTCTGTACACCACTACCGACTCTACTCACCTGACTCATAAACTCTGTAGATAAGACGTTAACTCTGAGATACAAAGACCATCAGGTAACGCAAAGCTATCAGAACCAGGAAGTCTGTACACCACTACCGACTCTACTCACCTGACTCATAAACTCTGTAGATAAGACGTTAACTCTGAGATACAAAGACCATCACGGAAGTCATAAAGAAAATAATGTTGCAGCAAGTACCAATCATTGCTGAAGAACCTTGAGAGTAACAAATGGTATAACAAATAGAGATAATTAGTCTATTTGGGTATAACTAAACTCCGGTAAAAGGGATAATACACACACACACGCTGGCGACATCTCTCAAGCACCCGGAGTAATCATGAATAATGTCAGCGATAAATGTCACAGAAGACGATTAATTACTGGACTCCAAGCAGAGCCTTCACTCCCTGGCATGTCTATTGTGGGGTAAATTCTAAATGTAACTGAGTATATCTCCTTTTTAAATGACATGAATGACTCGGCTTACAAATAGAGACTTTAATTTGTCTTCCAGGAGAGAAAGATGTCAGACCCGCCAGCAGGAGGGAATGTTTACTGATCCACAACAAAACAGACCTGAAAAGTCTTATTAAGGTGTAAGAAGGAGATGTCTAGTGTCTGTATGATGTAGGATGTCTCTAATATTCCAGCAAATCATATTTAAACTCTACTATTTATTTACCTATCTCTGGTGTGTTTTACAGACGATAGATGTTATATTTCATGATTACAAATTCTTTATTTTTTTTCCTATAAACATTAATTAATTCTGTCATCTCTTAGTTACTGTATGACGAGGCTCTGGGCTACGTGATCACCAGTAGAAAAAATTAAGTTATTTTTACACTATTCATTTGTAACTTTGTATCCTCTTAAACTATTAGTAAAGTTTTTTTCAAAACTTTAATAAATGTACTACAAGAGTCACATTACAACAGTACAAATAGGACAGTACATCATGGCATTTCTACTGGTCCGATATAGATATTGCAAAAAAAAACAAAAAAAAAATGTGATATACGAGTATGTTAATGATATGAAACTAATATCAATAATTAATTTCAAATATGCAGGATATGACAGCTATGAAACAAAATTATATTGAGTAGTATTAATTAAAATTGATGATGGAATAAATGACAGATTGTAACGGGCTGTACGCTGAAAAGTATCATTTCAGATATGCCATTGTGAATGTACAGTGTTTGTGAATGATGAGTTTTATCATAGGAATATAATGTGTAAAATAAATTGTATAACTTGGAATAAATTTGCATTTTTTGTGGTAGGGGTAATGGGGCTAATGTGTATTGTACTAAATCAAAACGTATCTCTCTCATCATCTTCATCACAACACGCCCCAGATAATTTGCTTATAATTCCAGTTGATGTCAGTTTAATGTATTCCGCTTCATGGTCTCCTGCACACGAATCCCCCCCACCACCACCACCATCACCATCACCACTGTCATTACCATTACCACCATCCACCACCACCACCACCACCGCTACCAACACTGACATCACCACCACCATCATCCACCGTCACTGGCATCAACCACCAGCATCATCACCATCATCCACCACCAACACTACCACTACCACCACCATCCACCGCCGCTGGCATCAACACCACCATCACCACCACCACCACCACAACCACTACCACCACCACTAATACCAATACCACTATCAATACCACTATCAATACCACTACCACCACCATCCACCGCCACTGGCATCACCACCACCACCGCCTTCCCCCACAGCCCAGACCTGGAAAACCATCGATTTTTAATGTGAAGTCATTGGGCTCTCTCTCTCTCTCTCTCTCTCTTTCCGAGCCTGTCTGTCTGTCTGTCTATCTGTCTGTCTGTCTCTCAAACAGGACATACAGGGGTCGTGAAGGGTGTGAGTCACTTCCCCCCAAAAGACTCTTGTTATCTGTTGTGACTTAGGGTGGATGGCCTAGGATTAATTACCTTCACTCTGTTATTCATTAGGTGGTTGAGACGCCCTGATAAGGTTGTATGTAAACACCCATGTCCTATGAGACCTGCCATGGCAACGAAGCTGGTAACCAACCCTACTTTGGGGAGAATGGCAACGTGAAGAGTTTAATGGCAACGTATAATATTTGTCTTATGAGAGGCAATTAAAATGTATATCCTCGTATGTGTGTATAGTTTATTGCCTACTTAAATTACATATCTATTTGTGCCAGTGTAGATTATGGCAATTTTATTATTATAGATTATATTAGCACTACACTATGGCAACTAATAACAGTATACATTAAATCCCCCCCCCCCCTCCCCAAAAAATAATTATGGCAATATAAGAAATGTATATAATGCCAACTTAAACGTGCCATATGACTTCCTTTTGCTATATATTATGGCAAATCTATAGTGCATTTTACAACAACCTCGTAATGTACTTTATGGCATCCTTAAAATATATATTAACCTTAAAATATACCAAATTATCTCCTAAAAAATGTACAGTGCAGTAACTTTAAAAGGTTCAAAATGTTCACTTAAAATGTACAATAGGACCACTTAAATTGTACAATAAGACCACTTAAAATGTACAATAGGACCACTTAATATGTACAATAGGACCACTTAAAATGTACAATAGGACCACTTAAAATGTACACCCGGAGTAATCAGTGTAATGTCAATGGAAACTTTCAACAGTTTAGTTTATTATCGCCCGAGTTTTATTATAACTATTTATTAACTCCATTTATTTGAGTCTTATTTATCCTGTGTATACACCGATAACGGATATATACACCGATAACAGGCATATACACCGATAATAGAGACATACACCGATAACAGATATATACACCGATAACGGAGGTATACACTGATAACAGATATATACACCGATAACAGAACAGAGACGTATACACCGATAACAGATATATACACCGATATCAGAGATATACACCGATAACAGAGACACATACATACATACATATATAAACACTGTTGCATTAACCAACACCATTTTTTCACACACACACACACACACACACACACACACACACACACACACACACTCCATTAGGTAATATATAGATGCTCGAAAAAGGAAAAAGATAAATGGCCTCAAAACAACACGAAGTAACCAGAAGATAATATGAAACCATCCATTATGACATCGAGTCTTAATGGATGGTAAGACGATATCATTGGCCATCAACTAAGAATTGACAAGATAACAGAGAGGAGATGGATGGATTAAGTGCCATCAATCGTCGAACAACCTGAATGAACTGCCACATTAGTGATATCAGTCTGATTAATTTCACCGAGAAAAGTTAAACGACGGTTATAATTTCTCCCAAGACCGATGACCGATAAAGTGAAAATCGGTAACTCACTGAAAGGAAGATGTAATCGGTTCGTTATCGTCACCTTTTAGTAAACATTATCTACCACTAGTGTCATTGGCTCTCTCTAAACAACAACCATATGTGAGGAGCTTCTTGAAATCTAATATGAAAATGTATGAATATATTAAACATCTCTGATAATCTCTGGACTGTGGGCTGCATCGTGACCCAGGGCAGGACTGAGAGATATTATACTCTGAATGATTTATCTATTGGAACGACGCATTGTATTGGTAAAGTAATAATTCGTCCTTGGTAATATCTTCTATACACATTTACACGATTATTATGGGTAATATTTATAGTATGTGAGTAAAACTGTAGACCTAACGCCTTTGGTGCTAGTGTCGATAAAGTATAGAATAAAAAGAGCCTACTTCCCCAAAACTTCCTTCCAGCTATTAAGATTAATTAGTCATTCACAGTTGGGTGAACCGTGGGTGCCCTTGGGGTGAAACAGCAATTCTAAGGACAAGAGGCGAATGATGTATCAACTGCGCCGCTGCTCCCCTTATTCATACCCTAACACGGGGTTAATATTCGTAAGTTCTGGCAAGGATAACAACAGCCAACAGTGCCTCCGGTGTTGGCTGTACTGTACGACATAAGACCTCTCTCACTCGTGTACAATAGAGAACCAGATGAATCCTGCTTTTATAATGCTGTTTTATATATATATATAGGGAATTAATTACTACCGTACCTGTTTTGATTTCTTGTCGACCTTTGAAACTGAAGTAGAGTGAGTTTGTTGAAGAGATTTAATTTATTTGAATATTTGACTTCATACGTTCATATCTAAACGAACAAAAATAATAACAACAACAAAAACAGGAACAACAACAATCACAATACTACTAATACTACTGCTAATACTACTACTACTACTACTACTACTACTACTAAGAACAACGATATTACAACTACTTTACTTTATGTTTTGTGAAAGAAAGGTAACGACAAGCATCAAGTAGCAACTAATCCCTTTATGCAGAGACAACGGACCGAGCTTTTATCACCCCTTGCCGCCGCCATTAGAATCTCCTTAGCGTAAAACTATTGGCTGAAATATATGGGATTAAGTTTACAATGTCAAACGCAAAAACAAAATCGTAATACATAGCATAATAGTGCAGGCAGAAGAAAGTAATACTCTCGCTGCTTATAAACAACTTTTACCTTTTCCTGAAGAGTTACATCATTAACAAGCAAGTGTCAGGGGGTACTAACATAAGCAAAAATATCATGTTGTATAGTGCTTCAGTTTGTTTCAATGTTTTATCTAACAATATTGTTGGGTAGACTGTACAATACAAACAGGCATGAGAATAAAGAGAGAGAGAGAGAGAGAGAGAGAGAGAGAGAGAGAGAGAGAGAGAGAGAGAGAGAGAGAGAGCAATGTGTCGAAACAGACAAGCATAAAGAAAAAAAAAAGACATACCAAATTGCAATATGAAATACATAGCTTACACAATTTTCCACCCCCACTGCTGGTATCGTCAGCACTCACTCGCAAAGCACAACACAGTCAGCCGGCCATGAAACAAGGCTGCCGGGCATTCGACAGACAATTGTGATTATGAAATCATGAAAAATGGGACGGGGGGAGACTGTCAAATTTTGTATGGTCAGGCAACCAACCTATGCAACCGGCCGACAGAGAGCATGACCTGCCCCTACTCCCTGACCTCCTACACCCTCACCCACTACACCCTCACCCACTACACCCTCACCCACTACACCTTCACCCCTTACACCCTCACCTCCTACACCTTGACCTTCTACAACCCTGACCTCTTACACCCCTGACCTGACCTCTTACACCCTGACCTCCTACACCCTCCCTCCCACACCTCACCTCTTACACCCTCACCCCTACACCCTGACCTCTTACACCCTGACATTCTACACCCTGACCTCTTACACCCTGACCTTCTACACCCTGACCCTCTTACACCCTCACCCCTACACCGTCACCAACCAACACTCCTCCATCATCCCTCAGGTGTACTCATCTCCCAGGTGCCCCATAACTCACCTACCCTCACTGCTTCACCTTCCCAAAAAAAATGTTCGACAACCAGGCGGATAATATTCATTTTTTCCATTTTTATTTTTACGTGAGTCAATCAAATCTTTGTACATCTATCATGACTTTTGACTGAGGGTAACTTTTTTTTTTAACCAATTCCTCTCCGCTACGACCAGTCTACGATAACACAGTAACAAGTTTGGTATTTGGTCATTCAGTCTTGTTTATCTGTAGTAAAGATTGTTGTTGTTGTTATTTATATTCTTCTGTTTCCTACGCAGGTATATGATATTTGCTCTTCCCAAAATATTTTATGGTGAATTTTGGGTTTTCCTCTCTCTCTCTCTCTCTCTCACACACACACACACACACACACACACACATCTAAGCTGCCATGAATAATCCCTGAATAATAATGAGACAATGAAAACCATTAATTTCCCAACTCACAAACTTTCACCCAAGAGACCATACGATATAAGGCTATTACATCTCATTAATTAACACGTGACAACTTTCCTAACAACTTCTTAATTAATTGCTCACCTGTTTGTGTTTGTGTGTTTTTTTTTCGTTACTTTAAGACGTTTGTAAAAATTTTGGTCTGGTGTCTTGGCTGTGGGGGAATGCTGAGAGAAGGTAGACTTAATATTTCTTACCTGTTATAGATCTAAAGGCTTACGTACCTAGATTATTCTCATTAATATCGAAGTTTGGTTAGGTTAGGTTATGTTAGGTTAGGTTAATGTTGAATTTGATTTTGGTTATGATAGGTTAGGTTACCTTAAGTTAGGTTAGCTTAAATTAGGTTAAGTTGATGTTTGGTTAGGTTAAGTTAAATTAAGTTAGGTTAGATTATTTTGATGTTACTGTAAATTAAATTAGGTTAAGTTAGATTAGGTTAAGGTCTACTTCTGGGTCCGGTAATTAAAGCCGTCACCTTCTGAGCTTTGGTACATAATGTTCCGCTCTTGAACGAGTTGAAATGAGGTTTTGATCTTTAAAGAACTACTCGCTAATTGCTAAGGTAAATAGCCTCATTATTACTCTCGTCAGGTCAACCTCGTTAATTTGAAACTCTTGAAATCGAGTTTAGTTAGGTTGAAAGACTTGTTAAGAAGCAATTAAATGTGAATACGTGATTTAGTATTGATGGAAGGTAATTAATCTAATTCGTGGCGTTTGGTGAGTCTTCCTTACGTATGTTTCTGAAGCATATCTAATGGTGTTTCTTCTCAGTATAAGTGACCTTTATGAAAACCAGTCCGCACTCACTCACTCACTCTAGTTACTCTTGTTCCTTTATTCATTATTTGTTTTCCATTCATATTCTGTTCCGTGATAAAGGTTCGTTAATAATGTTATAGTGTAGTTCATGGTAGTCGGTGTGATGGTTGTCTCATCATGTGTTTATTGTGCAGGAGACACAACACATCACGTGTGGTGCGGCACCTAAAAGGAATGTATGATGACAGTGAGTGAAGGAGAGACTGCGTTTATCTTGATTCCGGCCACCTACCCTGCCTCATGCAAGACAACCATTGTGTGTGAGAGAGAGAGAGAGAGAGAGAGAGAGAGAGAGAGAGAGAGAGAGAGAGAGAGAGAGAGGATACGGCGGCCGAATGAATACAGTGCTCGCTTCTTGTATATTCACACACACACACACATATATATATATATATATATATATATATATATATATATATATATATATATATATATATATATATATATATATATATATATATATATATATATATATATATATGTATATATATATATACATATACATATAAATAAAGGTTTATATCAGTTTTACGAGCATTAGACAAGTGGTAACACTAGCCAGAATTGTTTGCTTGTAAAACTTGAAATATTCACTAAATGTAAATTTTTGTATGCGAGATTCGAGGGAAATTATTATTTTTAATATAACAGATGCTGGTAGCGGCACTGTGGCCAAATATTCCTGTGGGCGCCGACGTGTCCGAAACGTCCCAGAATAAAGGGTTAGATTTTTGTGTATTTGGTTGGAAAAATTGTAGATGTAACCCATCACAGATATGCAAAATTTTGTCAATAAAAACCTGGCAGCGGGAAATTGGAAAAAACAGAATATTTGGTGAATCCCTGAGCGACCAGAGCACCATGGTGTGGCTACGAGGGTGTAGCTACAAGGGAGTGGCTCCTAGGGTGTGGCTGTGAGGATGTGCCTGTGAGGGTGTAGCTCCGAGGGTGTGGCTTCGAGGGTGTGGCCTTGAGGGTGTGGCTATAAGGGTGAAGCACTGAGTGTGTGGCCGTGTGGGTGTGGCTTACTCTCCTCAGAATCCTAGCTAGAATTACATTGATTGCAGGCAAGAAAATATGTGTTTGCTGCACTTGATTACAAATGATCTATTTTGTCCCTTGGGAGAAATGAATTCCTTTATAATGACCGAATTAGTATTTAGAGATCTAGAGTCATACTGACTGGCGTCTTATTACACTCAAACTCTTTTCTAAAAGGCAATCAATATCATAATGGTTTAGCTCGTAACTCTGGAGGCACAGTTTATAATTAATTCACCTGTACACAGAAAGCGAGTGCGTTGGTTATAACAAATGACTACCACCACTACCCAGATTTCGTAAACTTTTCTCTCATATTAGCGAGGAACAAAACTTTAACCGAAACTATCCGGGAAAGTTTATAAACACACTCATTTAACTTCTTTCATGGCCTTTAAATTTGGGAAAACTCTCTCTCTGATGACGTCAAGCTGTATGTAATAACCTGATAAATTTTGTTCTTACCCCCTGGCAACGCGGACGCCACCAGGGTGATGCTCCCCACAACTGACACTGACACACACACACACACACACACACACACACACACACACACACACACACACACCTAATTCGGTTTCTCAAGGGATCCGACGTCAAATTTCCTCTATCCTACCAACACCTCCCCTCCCACCGGGTGAATAAGCAAGAACATCTCTCTCTCTCTCTCTCTCTCTCTCTCTCTCTCTCCAGCCCCAAGCATACATCAAAGCCAACAACACTTACCCAACAGACTAACAGATGACGATTTTATTTCCAGAATTAAATATTATTAAAAAATTAGACATACTAAGATGAAAAGAGAATATACTCGTAGTCATTAATTAACTTTTGACATACACCTTTGATAACTGTGGATAGGGTGTAGAGAAATGACCTGCCACGTGATACCTTATATATGAATTTAATACCATGAGCCAATGTAAATATTATGACCAATTGCAAATACTAGTCGTCGATTCCTTTGTTAGTGTTATGACTAATTTAGAGCAAATGCCTACAGTTTTTTCCTTGAGTTATGTATTTAATAATGATATTCTGAAGAGAAAAAAAGCACTAATATGTTTCAAAAATTTTTGAGGCGTGAAATTACTTTATGATTATTAGGCTTAAGATCTATGACCGTAATTTGAGTCATTTTCTTGTTGAGTTGACCTGTAGGTTATGACGCGGAGTTTGTCTTTTTTAAGTTATGACGCAGTTAGTCTTTAAGTTATGACGCAGTTAGTCTTTAAGTTATGACGCAGAGTTGGTCTTTAAGTTATGACACAGAGTTGGTCTTTAAGTTATGACACAGAGTTGGTCTTTAAGTTATGACACAGAGTTGGTCTTTAAGTTATGACACAGAGTTGGTCTTTAAGTTATGACACAGAGTTGGTCTTTAAGTTATGACGCAGTTAGTTTTTAAGTTATTACTCAGAGTTTTCTTCCCTTATTATCTACTGATATAATTTTATCTTACCTGACATATACTGTATATACCTTTGACTTTTATGGGTATATGTCTCTCTTTCCTTCTTATATACTATTACTATATCCCGGTATAATATATTTCTATCTTTTATTGCACATGTAACTATATCTTCTCTAATGGCTTCTCTTATATTTGAATTTTATGGTATATTTGAAGTATTCTCAGCCAGGCTAATTTCAACTCATGTTTACCCTTTTCATCACATATATCGACTCTTGCATATATAATTTTCCCTTGCCTGACATACACATATACAGTATATAATCTTATCGTCCTTATCATCTCGTCTTGCTTGGCACCGAGACGCAGGCACAGGATGTCCTCAGTGCCACCATCATCCCTCGAGGCCTGAACTAATGAGATGCTTCTGACGGACTTCCAGGCAATGTTGTTGTATCCGGCTTGGAGGAGACTAGTAGGGATCTCTATGAAATGTCATATATCCGGCAAGGTTCACGTACACTGCGTACAGTATATATGTTTATCTAAGTAAATATATGTATCCAGCAGGTGGGAGGATGTACTGTACAGTATATATCCTGCAGGAGGGAGGATGTATATATCCGGCAGGAGAGGATTTTACAGTTATCTCCAAGGAAAATGGTGTACCTGCCAGGTAGAAAGACTGACAGGATAAAAAACTTGAGAAGTGTCGATGTTTGTTTATTTACGTATAGTGTATCTGACATCACAACAGCTCGAGGTATATAACGTTGAACACACCAAGTAAAAATTAATATAAAAAATGAATAAATTAAGTAAACGATGAACTCCACGAACTACTGTGAGAGTATCTAGAGAAAGTATTACTGTATGCAACCGTAGGGGGTGACTCTAGCAGTTAGTGGTTATGGCATTGTATAATATCTATGTTACTGATGTTTTTCTTTAACAGACACACCAGAACAGGGTGATTTATGATTGTTGTTATATCATTAGTTTACCAGGTAGGACGCAGGGCACAAAACATCATGGTAATGTTATATTCTTGTGTCCGGCAGCATTGACGCCCGCAGCGGGTCTTTGGAGAGCTCGGTACACTGGTCGGCCTTGGGGGACAGAGCCCACTTCGACGTCTCCTCCGACGATACCCAGAGTCTCGTCATTAGTCACGTCGAGGCTGAGGACGATGGTGATTACCGCTGCAGAGTCGACTTCAGGGCCTCCCCTACCAGGAACCTCAGGGTGAATCTACTGGTTGTAGGTAAGTAGAGTCAAGATGATAATCACACCTGCTGTAGAGTCGAGCTGACGTGTCCTCCCACTCCTGAATCCTCGGTACTGAAGCTGATGAGTGAGGGTGATGGCGGGGCAACTTTAGGGTCTCCTCCAGTAGTATTAGTCCATGGGAGTGTTGTTAGTGCTGGTGCTACACTGACTTAGAAGAGAGGTCCTCGCCTTTAGCATTCCCAGAACTACTTATGAAGTGTTCTCGATAATTTCAAATCTATTTACATTACATACATACAGTACATACATAAATACATACATATATACATACATATATAATAATAATAATAATAATGAAAGCCCCTCGAAATCGAGGATGGCCGGCCCAAGGGCCACCTAGGCGTGAATTTGTTTAAGGTGTAGAAGCTGTCGCCAACACAACAACCACACCATAAGTTAACGAGCTGCATGAACCAGTGTCAAGGAATATTCCGAGAAGACTGGACAACTCACCAACTGACTTGCTAACCATTACCCCGGAATACGATCCGCATATCGATTAACATCCAGGTTCCCAATTACTGCTGGGTAGACAGAGGCAAATGGAGTAAAGAAACTTGCCCATAGTTTCACATACACACATACATACATACAGTACATACATACAAAGACAAAATAAGAAGTTCGTGAGGGTAAAACAACTCATAATTACTATAAAGCTTGGGGTAAATTAACATACTCCTACAGGTTCTCTACGACAGTGATGGATGCTCAACGCTTCAGTCAGAGCTGGTGCCTCATCCTACCTAGGTATTATTTCACCCACTTGACATCCTATAAACCCAATGATATTAAAGACAAACCCACAGTAATGAGAATGTGAGTGTGTGTGAGTGTGTGTGTGTGTGTGTGTGTGAGTGTATGAGGTGTGTGAGTCAATTTGGAGTGTGTTATGACGTCTTTGTTTTGTGATACCTCCTACCTTACTCGTGTGTTGCCCTCTCCTCTGCCCACACACTCCAGATATGTGAGGAATTCCAGTGCCTGCTTCTGATTACATTCCTAAATACAGAGGAATTTTGACTAAAAAAAATAGAAAAAGAAATAAAAAAAATATATAATGTAAGTGAGTGAAGTCAAAGAGGAATATTTGTCTGTTTATTGGTTCGTTTTTGTTAATGAAATGGAAAAATATGCTGTGCCGGTTTATCCTTTATGAGACAATGGTAGAAGTAGTGTGTGAGTTTTTTTAATACAACCTTTGTCATCGTTGGTTCTCTATTCTCTGTTTTCTATCCTATGAAAAAAAAATTATGAAAGCAGAATCAAGCAACTGGAAAAAAAAATAAATCCTCTTTTTTTTTTTTTAAGGAATTTGTTGAAGAATTATATAACTGATTTATCTCATATTTGATGGCGGGTGAATTATATTTAAGTATTTGTTAATAAGCTTGATGTAATATATTTATAATTATTTGTTTATGGTCTGGATGATATATATTTTTCCACTATAAAGTATATTTCCCTTAATAATCCAAATGCTTCTCCCTGGGTACAACATCAGGTCATCAGGTCAGTTACACACCACCAAATCCTCAGATCAGTTACACAATACCAGGTCCTCAGGTTAGTTAAACAATACCAGGTCATCAGGTCAGGTCTCATAACAGGTCATCAGGTCAGTTACACACCACCAGGTTCCTCAGATCAGTTACACAACACCAGGTCCTCAGGTCAATTAAACAACACCAGGTCCTCAGGTTCAGGTCAGTTACACAATGCCAGGTCCTCAGGTCAGTTAAACAATACCAGGTCATCAGGTCAGGTCTCATAACAGGTCATCAGGTCAGTTACACACCACCAGGTTCCTCAGATCAGTTACACAACACCAGGTCCTCAGGTCAATTAAACAACACCAGATCAGCAGGTCAGTTTCATAACAGGTCATCAGGTCAGTTATACAACACCAGGTTCCTCAGGTCACACCAGGTCCTAGGGTCAGGTGCACACATGATTATATGGGAGAGGCGATGTGACATTTCTTTTAGCGGCATTTTCTTTAGCTAAGAAAAACAATAAGGATTACCTCCCCAAGACCTTTTTTCCCTCTGTTCCGACGCGGGTATGGAAGGTAGGCTTTCCTCATCTTTTTTTATTGCTTGGTTGATCTCTATGGGTAATCTTACCTAAGTAAATGTCATTTAACATCAAAGGTGGTACTCTCTCTCTCTCTCTCTCCTACCAATAGAAAGTCTACGGTCTTTGCGCACCCTCATTCAACTACTTTATTTCTCTCTCTAAAACAAACGCCTCTACACAAAATGGCTCTCTTTTTGTTCACACACACACACACACACACACACACCCACACACACACACACACACACACACACAGTTAGCTGCCTTGTGTTGGGGTGACCCTTGTCGACCACCTGTGACCTTGACCTTAGTTTGATGTTGACCAAAATTATGCAACGTTGAGCCAATGACAAGACGGACCAGCTGTGAAACTTGGGGAGAGATTGGCTCAAAATTGTTGGCACCACCTGACTAACAAACAACCATGACATGTACACATATTTATACTGTATACAATATTTATACACAAGAAATATACGCTCATACTGTACACCATATACACCCAAGACAAGGATATTCCCACGTACATACACATATACACTCATAAAACTAAATTACGTACACAACAGCTTACAAGACAAAAATCATACATCCAGAAAAGAAATATACGTACATACGACATACACACACATACAATATAAAGATATGCTACATACACTAGACAAAGACACATATATACACACACAAAACAAAAACATACACACAAACAGACACATCAAACAAAGACAGATAGACATATACACTAGACAAACATACATACACACACATACATACACTAGACAAAGACACATATACACACAAGATACATAATATTCTTCAACACTTGTATGAGTTTCCCTATATCTTCGAAGCGTGGTATTAACATGACACATATCTCTTTGTCTACTGTCGATAACATCTCTCCCTGTCTCCTCCCCACAGTGAGATACAACGCCTTGTTTCTCCCTCTCTCTCTCTCTCTCTCTCTCTCTCTCTCTCTCTCTCTCTCTCCCCACAGTAACCCACAATTTGTCTCTTGTAATGGTGTTTGATTATTCCCACAGCGTCCCACAGGAGTTATCGGTCTTCTAATTAAAGCCTTGGTCTTTCTCACAGTAACCCATGGTCTATTCTCCCACAGTAACCCATACCTTCAACCCGCATTAACCCATACCTCCCACAGCCTCACACACAGTAACCCATAGCCCCCACAGCCTCACCCACAGTAAGCTATAGCCCCCCACAGCAACCCATAGCCCCCACAGTCTCACCCACAGTAACACATAGCCCCACAGCCTCACCCCCCCACCCCCCACAGCCTCACCCACAGTAACCCACGGTCTCTCCTCCCACAGTGCCAACACAGCGCGTCAGTATTCTCAACGCACAAGAGGTGGAGGTAAATGGCGCTGTCGGCCCTTACTCACTCGGGACCAGCCTAGTGCTCACCTGTCAGGCCTCTGGAGGTAAGAGGTGCAGGTGTGTGTGTGTGTGTGTGTGTGTGTGTGTGTGTGTGTGTGTGTGTGTGTGAGAGATAGAGTGGGTGTGGATGAAAGTGTAGATGGAAATGTGGAGTAAGAACATAAACAGAGAGAGAGAGAGAGAGAGGTGACGAATATATGTAAGCTAATGAAAATGAAAATAAACCAAACAATAATTTCCTCTTCTCTTCCTCTCCCCCTTACAGGTCGACCGGCCCCGAAGGTGACCTGGTGGCACGAGGGGTCACTGCTGGATGACCTGATGGAGACCAACACAAGTGACGTCACCCGCAACACCTTGACCTTACCTAACCTGAGTCGTCATCACCTATACCGTGTCATCACCTGTCGGGTAGTTAACTCCAACATAACCAAAGAACAACATGTCTCTGTCACCATTGATATGAGCTGTAAGTAGACGACTAGTGCTCTTTATTACCATTAGATAGTTATATTAGATTAACCTAACCTAACGTAACCTAACCTAACGTAAAGTAAAGTAAACTAACCTAACCTAACCTAACCTAACATAACCTCATCTGAGCTAATTTGAAGTGACCCAGCCTCTTCATTCTTCCATCAAAATAGACATGACATTTGAATGACTCTGTTTTAGTCCGTAACAGGTGTACAGGCTGAACGAGGAATTAACTACTTGTGATTATTGGATTAGCTGGATCATTAACATTCAGTGGCAGTAGTTGTGTTTTTTGGGGGGGATGTCAGGATGAATGAATGTAAGTCGTAAATAATGACCTTAATGGCAACCTAAACATTAGTATATACAGACATTTATAGACAGGTTACATATCATATTATTCCCAGCGTAAAAGAAGAGGAAGTTTACCATAGGAATAAAGTGTGACAAGCTCCTCACAATTGGTTGATCGTCAATGCCAAAAAAAATATATATATATTATACAATTTTCTTCTGTTACTTCCAGCAAGATAAATGGTTCTATTTCCAGCGTCAATTTCACTTGATAGTTTAAGGAGTTATTTTAAGGAGTGTGGTGAGGCTTCGTGCCGTTGTCTACTCTTGTCTTCTGTTGATTTATTCTATTGTCTATAACTCTCTCCTGTGTCTATAACTCTCTCCTGTGTCTATAACTCTCTCCTGTGTCTATAACTCTCTCCTGTGTCTATAACTCTCTCCTGTGTCTATAACTCTCTCCTGTGTCTATAACTTTCTCCTGTGTCTATAACTTTCTCCTGTGTCTATAACTCTCTCTATTTCTTCGTAGGACAGTTATGATAAATCAAACAAAATTTCCTCCATTATTGACAGTCCCGCCCCTTGATGTGAGGATCCTGGGCACCAATATACCTATGTCTGAAGGCAAGAGGTACTCCTTCAAGTGTGAGGCAAGTGGTTCTCGACCCCCTGCTACCCTCTCGTGGTGGATGGACGGTGTGATGATGCCTGCTTCTCCAGATCAGGTACATATACACACAAACACACTCTCTCTTGCTCTCTTTTTTGCTTTATCTGTGTCTCTCTGTTTCTTTCTTTCTTTCTTTGCCTGTCCCTCTCTCTATCTGTTTTTCTCTCTCTTTCTGTGTTTCTGTCTGTTTTTATTCTCTCTCTCTCTCTCTCTCTCTCTCTCTCTCTCTTTGTACTCATCTTTGCCTTTCCTCGTGAATTGACGTCGTTCTAATGACCCCTATCTAGAACCAGGCATTAGTTTGACCTGAAAAACTCTATTCCTTCTCTCACTCCATCTACATACCTCTCTACCTATCTACCAACCAACCAATTTACTTCCCTATTTATCCAAGTACCTAAATATCTCACCTACCTAATCCAATTACATTACTTTCTCCTCCTCCTCCTCCTATCTCTCTCTCTCTCTCTTTCCTACAGGTGGTGTTAGAGAGCAACGTGAGCAAAACAACCCTAAATCTGACCCCAACTAGACAGAACGACGGGGCTATCGTCTCTTGCAGGGCAGAAAACCCAGCCATACCCGGAGCAGCTATGGAGGACATTATCAAGCTCTCTGTTCACTGTAAGTCATACGTTTCTTGTGTTTTTGTGTGTCAAGGAGGTGAGGGTGAATCTGTGGTTATGTCTGATGTTAAAGAGAAAGAAAGGATGTGTTTTTCGTGGCGTTTTCCATAAGGTTTGGTGAAGTGTGTTGTCTATTGGGTGGATTTATTTAAATGTTTGTGTTTGGTTATGTGAGTATGGGTAAGGGAGTTTGTTTTGTTGATTGGGTTGTATTATCAGGAGGTATGGTGTTTTTGTTTGGTTATAAATGGTTTCTCTCTCTTTTTCTCTCATCCACAAGCACACCCCCACCCCCCCCCCCCACACACACATACACTTTTAACAGAGAAAAAAATGAACTAATTGTTGTTTTTCGATGAAGATAACATTATTTCGTCAATTTTCTTGTAGTTTGACCATTGTTTTATGATATATATACACAATGCACTACAAGTTATTATCCGTAATCAGCTGAGGACATTTTAGTTAATTGGTCAAGGTCATTGTTGGTAATCAGCGCCTATTCCATGGTTCATGTCAGTTAGTGTCGTGTTTAGAACAGGTAGTTGCTATAAACACGTATATTAACCTTAAATGCAAAATCGTTTGGCCAATAGGATCGTGACATGAACTCTGGACGGTGAAGCGAAAAAAGAAATGCGTAAAAAAAGAGATTCAATAAAGAGTGAAAACATTAGCAGCTCTTGTTAGTTAATGGTAAGACTATGAAGTATATTGATTTCAGTTTATTTCCCTTGTGTGTGTGTGTGTGTGTGTGTGTGTGTGTGTGTGTGTGTGTGTGTGTGTGTGTGTGTGTGTGTGTGTGTGTGTGTGTGTGTGTGTGTGTGTATGTGTGTGTGTGTGTGTCATTCCCTTGTCTGTAAACTCTGTGAACTATTTTCCCCTTTTCTCAGGAATGTGTCAATAGATTGCTTTGAAACTTTACACCAACCAGCTTTCTACACCTATAGGGCATGACGCATAACAGGAAAAATAGTGTTGAAAATAGTTGGAAAAAAATAAGTCACAAATTATCGAAAATACCCCATTTATCTATTTTTTCATGAAAAATACTCATTTATTAGTCTTTCTTTCTCCCTCTCTCACACAGTATCTTGTTGACCCCACGAGGAATCCGCTACAATATTAAAAGCATTAGGATATTTTTTTCCCAGCATCACATTGACCGATAATTGGCGGCGAACACAACAACATTTTCGACGACCTCAGAACATAAACATTACGTTACACTGTTACCCGGAACTAAATACGAAAATGTTATGGTAGAATTGCATGTTTGATTATGTTTATTTGGTTACGTTAGGAGTATATTAGGTTACAGGTGCCAGGTTCGATACCCGGTACTCATAGATGATTATTTGTATATTTATTTATTTATTTATTTTATTTTTTAGAGGGGAAATAACAATCGTATAAAGAGAAAAAGAACATTACTATCATTTTTGCTCATGGTCGGTAGAGAAAGGAATCAGCTTTTAGGTTGAGAGAGAGAAGGGGAGGGGTAGGGACTGGGAGGCTGCTCCATTTTTGTTTTCATGCTGTTTTCGGCACTGGGAGGATAAAAATAGTAATCTGTTCTGTTATCATAAATACAAGTGGACGCTGGTTATCCCCCATCACGAGATATCTTTCTGGTTATTCTCATTTCACGATATATATATTTTTTTTCTCTGTGATATGACGAGCAATGTATTTTAGACGAACTATACTCCACTTTTCTTGCCTAGGGATCATTTCACCCACGAGAAAAACAATAACAAAATAAAAACATACATACGCACACAGAAAAACACACGCAAACACAACCACCATTCAGTGTATCAGGCAATCGTTTCCTCTTTTACTAGAACTGCTATGGATATTCTCTCTCTCTCTCTCTTCCCCCCTCTCTCTCTTTCTTTCTTTCTCTCTCTCTGTCTCTCCTTGTTTGAGCCAGTTATATCTGTTCTTTTTTTTTGTTTTTCCATTTTGCTGAGAGTGATCGCAACCGGGTTTTTTTTCTCATTCGTTTTGGTCGGGATTTTCGCGTTTATTGGAAGCGTGTTTCCGTTTCCTACGTCGCTGAAACTATATGTATGCATTGCGACTTTCCATCGGACTTGCAAATGATGTTCGTGTGTCTCTTTTTTGTGTGTGTGTGTGTGTCTGTGTTATTAAAACTCTTTCTTTCTTTCTTTCGTTTTCTCTATCTGACTCTCTTTCTTTTTTTCCTCGTTCATTATTTTAAGAGTTTTAGTGAGCTCTATGGAGGATGTGGCAACAGGTTTTGTTATCTGTGTGTGTGTGTGTGTGTGTGTGTGTGTGTGTGTGTGTGTGTGTGTATTTATGTGATCTACATTATGTTACTTTCATGTCATATGTAATGTATCAACATAGCACTAGCCAAACAGCACTATAACACGCTTACCACCACTATAACACCGCAACACTAACACCTCTTCTATAACACCACCAATTTATCACTAACATATCACTATCACAAACCCACCCACCCTGGCGTCTATAATGCTCCACTATCCCCTGACTAACTCCTTAACACCATTATAACTCTCCACTATCCCCCTCCCGTGACGTGGGTACAGACACGCCCCGGGTTCAGCTGCGGGCAGGGCAGAACCTCGTCCTGACCAACATCAAGGAGGGTGACGATGTTTACTTTGAGTGTGTGGTGAAGGCCAGCCCTCCCGCCCACACTGTCCATTGGTACCTCCAGGTGAGTGTATGCTACCTCTCACTCTATTTGATTTTTCTCTTTGTCTCTCTCTCTCTCTATAT
Source organism: Homarus americanus (assembly GCF_018991925.1). Taxonomy (NCBI): domain Eukaryota; kingdom Metazoa; phylum Arthropoda; class Malacostraca; order Decapoda; family Nephropidae; genus Homarus; species Homarus americanus. The sequence goes on from NW_024755865.1 coordinate 432,565, forward strand.
TTTTTTTATCTTTCTTTCTTTCTCTCTGCCCGTATCGTCCATTGATTCCTCAAAGACCTTATATGCGCTTTGCTCTTATACACTGGAATCCTTCACCTAATTCTCGAAAACAATATTCATTACTGTATATGTGAACCGTTGAGCTGGTATTATTGTTACACGAGAGTGAAGAATAGACTCTGGATACATGAGGAAGAATTAGGATAGAGATAAAGAGTTTGGGGGATAGAGTGAAACCTCCATATAACGAACTACTCTTTCTATATAATCCGCTAGATGGGGGTTTAAGGTTTTGAAATCTAACGGACACCACGATATAACGGAATTCCATCTTTTATATAGTACATAAGATGGAGGTTTCACATCTAACGGACCTTCGCTATAACGGACTTTCTTCTCTATATAATTCGCTAAATAGAGGTTTTACTGTATATATGATACTAAGTAAAAGGAAACAAATATTAAGTGGCAATAATGAGATGTGGAAAGATAGGGAACAGATGAGGGTTCAATCAGGTGATATATTCCCAATGTAACTCAAATACGGTGTTGTGTGGTGGTGTTACAGAGTCAGGAGATACGTCACAACACTTCAGGAGGGGTGATAATGACCAACCACAGCCTAGTGTTACAGAGTGTCAACAGGGAGTCTTCAGGGGCTTATACCTGCTCGGCAACCAACAAACATGGTTCAGCCACCTCCCAACCCATCCGTCTCAGCGTCAAGTGTGAGTACTCCACCTCGAAGTTCCTCCTTGTGATCCTGTGATTGCATTGTCCGTCCTTCTGTTCTCCTTGATGTACTTGAACGATATTCGAGTGGGATTGCGTGAAGCTTAGGTACCCGAGCATATTTCACCAGATGATTAAGCATTTTACAGTTACCTGGAGATGGTTAGGTTAGGTTAGGTTAGGTTAGGTTAGGTTAGGATAGGTTAGGTTAGGTTAGGTTAGGTTAGGATAGGTTAGGTTAGATGTTTAATCATTAGGTGAAATACACTGGAGCACAAGACCTAACTATAAATATTCGTCTTCATACCCCGCCTCAACTCTCGGTTAACCGTATTATCAGGTGCATCAAGTCTTATTAGAAGTCTTATATACCCTACGTCTGAGGCTGATAACACCACCGAGAACCTCTGTATGAGTATTTATCGCCAACATAATCCAATTCTCTTTAACCACTTCCTGCAGTTTATAGTCGCCTCTAACGTCACGTGGCTCGTAAATGGTGTTGGATCCGTCTTCCTGTGGATTCGGATTCTAATGTTTTCTAAATGAAGAGTTGGAGGTATAGTTTCGATACTATTTTGTTTGACGTTTATTGTGTTGTATCTTAATTCAGAGAGTAAGAGTCATTAGTTACAGGATAAACGTGAAGTGTTGGCGTCTCTTGTCTTCATTGATGATTCCTATACTATTGATGTTTGATGTACTGAGCATAATGCATATTTAGTGTACATCTGTGTCTTTGATGTACATATGTGCTCTGATGTATACATGTGTCTTCCCTGTACACACGAGTCTTGATGTACACACGTGTCTTTGCTGTACACACGAGTCCTGATGGTGGTGTACACATAAGAGGAACTACCACAGGATTGTAGCCGCCAGCAGGTGAAATACAGAGGTCCAGCTGGAAGACGTTGTAATACCAGAGGAAGGAGAGGAGGCTACAGCTTCTCCCTGTCAATACTTCAATACATAAACTCATTGTCGTGACGTAGAGTGGCAGGGGACAACACTCACCACGATATACACTCAAGAGAGATGTCTCCATAAATGAATACATATCTTCCTGTTTATATACGAGTATATATATTTCAAGATGCATTAAACGTGTATTATCCTCTTGTTTTATTTCATCTAATTGTCTAAATGTGATTAAGTCATACACATCACCTCTGTAGCGTCAGCCTCAGTAGGTTAGTAACTGCCGCTAACTGTAGCACCTAGTGTAAATGTTTTCCGTTCGCTGGTCAACACCTCAGGTATGAATTGCACGTCACTACCCAGAGATCTTAGAGTCGTTGGGGACCTGAGCACCTGTAATCCAATAAGATTTCTCATCGACCCAGTTTCAATAGTTATGGCGATTCACCGTCCCATTTAGATAGAATGGTACTAAATCACTAGTCACGAGATGGGACAACTATATTGGCTTTTCCATATCAAGTCTGTGTTCAAGCCACTTATTACATTCTACTCTAAGATCGAACCGTCCCAGTTAACTTAAGTAGGGAGGAATTAATTCACGTATAAAACATGTATCAACCAGATGACTAACTCTTTCCTCCTGATTAGTTATAACCAATGACTTGTTCTTGATTTTACTTTGTACGACAACAAGTAAGCTATGCCAACCAAATCTAACCACACGAAACTCTATCTATCTTAATCTAACTTAATCCAACCCACCTTTAGCTTAATCTAACCTTCATTTAACATAACCTAACTCATGTTGCTGAATATAACTGACACTTTTTTAAGTTATTATTCTACTTTTCATTCTCTTTAAAACTCCCCTTTTCCCCACAGCTGTTCTGACCATTTCCTCTCCTCTCTCTGACCAATTCTCCTATTCTCCAGCAACATTCTGTAATAGTGCACAACTGGCAATACGACCCTGAGAATAGTATAGCCTTTACGATTTCTTACTCCCATTCCCTTCGTTTTTTCCTGATGAAATTTATTCCTGAACACATCCCCGATATCCTCAAGATCAAAATGGAATAACATATATCTAAAAAAAATCAAGGAAATGTTTCCATCCCTCCTTTCCATCTCTCTCCCATCCATCCCTCCCTCTCCCAAGGCATCAATAGTATTAATAGCAAAAGCCATATTGACTCAACAAATCCAATTCCTCTGTACAAACATAAACAGAGATACCTGAATATAACGGACTTCTTCTCATATAATCCGTTAGAAGGAGGTTTCACATCTAATGGACCCTCGATATAAAGGAATCTCATCTCAATATACAGTAGTTCATTAGATGGAGGTTTCACATCTAACGGATCCTTAATATAACGGACTTTCATCTCTATATAGTTCATCAGATAGAGGTTTACACTTAATTACAACCAGACAAGAGTTATTAGGACATTATTAAGCTGTTCACATCCACAGTCTAGTGACCAATTCAAACCACAGTCAATTATTCTAGTTCAATTGTGATGTTTTGGTCTCCATCGTCACCAGCCATTCATTCTGTCTTCCTGTGGTTAGTGTGTCTCCTCTTATCACAATAATCTCCAATAGTTCAACACCTCCGGCTTCAGTTATCTCCCATCTTGGACACGGAGAAGCTCTGGTTGAAGAGACATGATCATGAAGCTTATCTGATCTCTCTCTTCGTCTACGTTATTTGTTTTTTATAAGAAAGAAGATTTTTTTTTTCTCGAAGTATATCTAAACAGACTCGAGGTATATATGACTGCTTGTGGGTCTGATAGTTAGTTTGGTCTGGGGATGATCAACACGAGGACGACCAACACGAGGATGACCAACACGAGGACGACCAACACGAGGCCACTCCTGTAATCACTTTGAAAACTTTCCCGGAAATTCTCTGTCATGACCGAGGCTTATCACGGTACAGGTGACCGAGCGCGTCTCACCTGCCTGTGTCTCACCTGAGTACAGACTTAAGGACAGACAAAAATGGAGGCACTGAAATACATACGGAGACTTAAATGAATAATTAATAGGTGTTAGTAAGTAGCACTTGGTGTTATTTGTGAAAAATATCGCCGTGATATTAGGGACATACTTGAAATAATGAGAAAATACGACCTATTTTTTTTTTAACGAAACAATTGATATTTAGTGGAATATGTTTACAATATCACCTTTGCTTGAAGTTATTGATATAAGAGGAAATAATTTGTTTGTACGGATGGTGCGAACTGCCTCACCTATTGACAACTTCCGAGGCTTCTTGAATAATGAGTGACAATATATTTTCTAGCCTACATTTCCTCTCCGTTCTTAAGAAATTTCAAGGAAGATCTCTGTTAAATGGTGCCACCGTCTCTCTTAGTGTTTACCTGAGACATGTTGGCTGACGAGGGCTTTATTCTCGTCTTATGTGTCGATGTTTTGCATATTTTAGTCTCTGCTCTTGAGAAATTCCCGGGATTCTTACTCTCTGAAAGGCGCTCGTCTCGCTCCCTCCACCTGAGAGACCCGTTGGCTGACGAACACCTTCAAGAAAACAAACTGCTAAGATTTGGCAGACAATCATCCCTATTATTGCTCTCTCTCTCTCTCTCTCTCTCTCTCTCTCTCTCTCTCTCTCTCTCTCTCTCTCTCTCTCTCTCTTTCTCTCTCTCTCTCTCTCCAGTACGTCACTTGCTCCCCTTTTATGTACCGGAGTACCGATATAGAGTCAACCTTCCCCTCTCATCCCCTCAACGCTCGGGGTAACATTTTAACAGTCGGACAGGCAAAGTAATCAACCAGTCAACCAAGATACAGATGGATAGTAATATGAGTTACCTTTTACGTAGCTGTGTATGAGGCTCAGTAATTAGTTGTGGAGAAAAGATAAGTCAACAACGACGACGCCAATAATAATAATAATAATAATAATAATAATAATAATAATAATAATAATAATAATAATAATAATAATAATAATAATAATAATAATAATAATAATAATAATAATAATAATAATAATAATAATAATAATAATAATAATATGCGTAGACAAACTCTCTTTAAATATATCGTTAAAACAGGTAAGGTTTCAAAGCTATTGAAATAGCGCTGAGGTACAATGTTTCCTGGGGTCTTGTATAAACAGATCACATAATCGAAACTACAATATTAAGCTTAATGAAACAGGTAACTTATTTCAATATGTTCACTGGAAAAAGCTAACGTGCAGCATTTAAGCTCTTTGAAAAAGCTAAGCTGCAGCATTAAGCTCTCTGAAACAGTTAAGTTGTGCGTGATGACCGGGCTTTGTGTATTTTGAGCGACGTTCCTCACCGTCGACACACAGGCGTCAGATCAGTATCCACGCCTTTGCTGCTGGATAATTTTATTACAAGGTAGGAAATTGGTTTAAGCCACTCAGTCAGGTAGACGACCTACCTTGTCCACTCTCTCACTAGGTAGGGGAGGAGGGTAAAGAGGAAGGGGAGAGGTGGGGAAGGGTGAGGGGGGAAGGCAGGTGTGAGTGGCGGTCCTCACCAGCAGGTGATAAAGCACACCTCCCCACCTGTGTGACCTGAGACTCTCTCCCGGCACTCTGCCTCAAGCGAGAGGCGCGGCAGGTGAGCACAGCACTTTCCTCCATTAATGATACATATATATAATTTATCATTATCACAATGTCTACCGTCATGCACAGTTAATCATATCCAATCATTAAGGATTAACATTTGGTTTTCTTAAATAATTCTAATAAAGAATCTGGAGGCGTCTGAAGATGTTCGAGGTTTACCTGGGCAGTAAAATGAATATAAACCGGGTAATATTATTTCAAATAGTAATACGCTGTACTAATAACAATAGTACTGGTAATAGTCGTAATAATAATAATAGAATAAAGAATAAATAAATTACAACATAAATAAATATGTTAAATGAATAAATAAAGAACTGTGATGCAGGATAGTGTTCAATTCAAGTCTAAAAATTGACTTTTGAAGAACAATGGACAACACAATCAAACTCAGTAACTGTCAAGTGTTGTGAGAGACTGTTTACCCCAACCCAACCTAACCTGACCTGACCTAATCTAACCTAACCTGACCTGACCTGACCTAACCTAACCTAACTTAACCTAACCTAACCTAACCTAACCTACAGTAGTCTTAAATAGAGGGTCACATCTTCCCTACCCCATCATAATGTTGAAAAGATATATGGTTATTATAGACTTTATATTATTTTTTCAATATATAGTAAGTTTTATATGTTGCTGTTTGCATAAGATAAACAAACTGTTACAGGGTGTTGAAACTGAGAGTGTAATAGAGAACTGATGGTCCAAAGTAAACAAAATTGACGTTAATATCACCAAACGAATGTGTAATGCTGTTTATAAATTCAACCAGAGCCTGGCGTCCTCCCCATCGGCCTCGTCATTACTCCAGCTGGAAAAAGAAATGACCTGCTCGTGCTGTAGATATAACTAATTTTTCCCCACTTTGGTTGATACAGCTGGGGGGTCATGTCCTCTCTCTCGTTCAGGGTGTCTGATTGTTCAGTATTTCGTCTGTGTCTCCCCGCGCATGTGTAGGTGTGCCTGCTGATCAAACAAACACATATACTAACAAAGAGACTTCGATTCATCTGTGTATCACTGCTTCATCAGACACGCCGGTGTGTATAGAGGAGCAGCAGTGGACGTACGGCGGGGGACGCGGTGACCAGGTGAACGTCAGTTGCCAGGTGGACGCCCATCCGGAGCCTCACACCTTCCGCTGGGCTTTCAATACCTCGGCTGAGATGCTGTACATCCCCAACGACCACGTACACCTCCAGCGGAGCGGCAGCGTGATGGCTTACACACCCAAGACACACCACGACTTTGGTACTTTGTTGTGCTGGGCCGTCAACGAAGTGGGCTCTCAGCCACTCCCTTGCGTGTACATGGTAGTGCCTGCAGGTAAGGTTCCTTTGTCACTACCTCTAAACATATGTGGTATTGTCAGTTAAGACATTCAGTAATGCAAAAATAAACGAGAAGAACTTAGTAATATAATTCATGGTACAAAATTTACATTCACAAACATTTTCCATTCTGATAAATCTTTAAATACTGAAGTTATGGGAATATGGAAATCTAGGAGACACTTTACGAGGATAGTCACTACGTTGTTCCTGAAGCTTTATAGCCACCGTAAACGATGGTACATAGCTAGTAGCAGGACACGTAAGCCTCAACATACACATTACACTAAAATCCCAATATAAAAATGCAGCAGATATGCAGCACGAGGGGAGGCAGCTCGTAAATTTAATTCTCTTATTTTTATTTTATTTTAGTGAGTGAAATTCGTAATATAAACCTTTAATTACACGCTCTGAACTGCAGTGTTTTGCATAGTTTGGCGTCCATGACTAATACTAGAACAGTAGTTAGTAGGACAAATATAAAACAAACAATGGCCAAAATATATTTGGAATATCCAGGAATTAACACATGCCAGTAGAGAGCGCTATAGCCAACCTAGATGGCTAGGTTAGGTTTTCTTGGTTCATGTTGCCTGTTTTCATCTAGAAACATGACATCAGTCTGCCTCCGGAAGGCGGACACTCCCTAGCCCCACAAGGTAAAGTTCTCGTACTTCTTGTGCAAAAGTATTGAACTATATAGGACATAGGACTGACAAACGTTTCCCTTACAGCGGCTCCTGACCCAGTACACAACTGTAGTGTGTGGCACAACGCCAGCGCCGCAGGGGAGGTGGTCGTGTCGTGTGAGGCGGGCTGGAGTGGCGGCCTTACTCAGACCTTCACTCTGGAGGTGCGGCAGATGACGGCGTCGGGGGAGGCGGGCCCCGTGATCACGTCCCTGCAGCAACAGACGCAGCCTCACTTCACCGTAACAGGTTTGGCCCCGGGCACCGAGTACCAGCTGGCCGTAGGAGCGTCCAACACCCAGGGAGCCGCGCCCTCCACCCTCCTTCTCCACCACACGCCCATAGACGTCGCCGAGAAACGCACCAGTGCAGCTGCGGCGGAGTCCTTTGGCGTGGGTCTTAATCAAGCGATGATTGCGGGGATCCTAGCGGTGGTCGCGGGCGCCGTGGGGTCCCTGGTGATCTGCTCAGTAGTACTGGTGCTGGTGATCCGTGGGCGCCTCAGACACGCCCACAACCAGCCTCGGGTGATGTACGATAAGGCGACGCCCCAGGCCAAGAGTTGTGATCACGGAGGCTTCGACCAACTGCACCGGGGTCCTGACCTCATCCTTGTGAAGACTGGTGAGTGTCTGATTACTCGACATATTAACAACGCATCAGGCACAGTAACTCACACGTCTCATCCACAAATAGCCAAATAGGTTGCTAGTTTGTAATGACTCATTTAAATATATTAAAAGCCTAAATTTCGAGTTTCCTGACCCATCTGGCAACACCGTTATATGAACTCAACACTTCAACAACCCCACCTGTCCCCTCTCCTACCTCACGTAGTTCCCAGAAGAGAACAATGAAGATGATTGAACACCCTGACCATGACCTCTCTTATAATACATACCCAACATTATGGTCATCAACCAGTCCATGATAAAAATAATGATAGCACAAGTAAATGTAAGACAAATATTGAAAAGTACAAAATGTGTTTAGTCACATAAGACAGCGTTTGTTTGTAGAATAATCACGACATAATTAGATGATTGCGGCTGGATAAATGTGACTCAAACTGTGGGTCTCGTCCTCTACACAGTGTCAAGAACTTCAATCTCGTAATTATAAATCAATTTGTGAATTGTTTATCAAAATTTGTAATTATGTTATTACGAGTCATTTATTCCTGTCTGTTATTATAACGTCCGCCATAAATTATATTTCAGATATAATTTGTGTTTTTCAGTAGTTCTTTTGTGTCACTGGTACAAATATTTTCCTTGTTCCATCTCCTCTTCGATCCAAAAGTCCATAGATAAAATACCTTTGGTTTTGTGGTGGCCATTTTTAATTATAACAATTCTTTTTTGATATGCCAAGGTTATATCTACAAGTATAACCAAACTACATGATGGGGCAGTTATGTTATGTGGCTTGTCATATGGGACCCAATTTTAATAGGTCACAGCCTTCATTAATCCACAACTAAACCTAAGCAGGAGAACTGGAGCAAGTTCTAGTCGGCCTCAGCGTTAATGAGCCCCAGTCATAATACATATGTGAAGTTGGGATCCATTAGCCCTGGGGCCCAACTGACCTACTCTGCAATTTCCCGATGACGTCACCTAACACAGCTCACCCACCGCCATTGTTGAGGTAAACAAACGAGTAATAACAAAGACTCAGTGATTGCGTGAAAATTAGATTTCATAACTTTTATACACACAAATACGGCTTTTGAATAACAGAGATTCGTTTACTAATTAATTTAAGAATTGAAAATGAGCGGAAATTGAAAGTTGTTGGGTTGTAATGTTGTTCATATTAGCATTCAAACGATAGCAACAAGAATTATCCAATAGAAATGGTCCGAAACACAATTTGGATTCAACTACTAATTCCTGATTAACACATCTGGCGTATTTATTGAGGAAAGAGTGTAGAAAAGTACAGACACAGACACACACACACACACACACACACACACACACACACACACACACACACACGAGACAAAACGAAGCGAGTTAGCTTTTTCATATAATATAGTATAAAAGTCATTGCAGGATAACAAGCCTACACTGTACACTTGGCCCCAGGTGTATGTCGTAATGGATCATTGATCTCCTTGTGCAGTAGCCCAACGAGTTTGCAAAAGCCCACAGCTAACAGTAAACCAAGAAAATATTGTAACAGCGGGAGGGAGCTCAACTAAGGCTGAAAAAATGTGATAGCCAGAGGGGCGAGTAGAGGGCCAGGCCAGGTGCAGTACTGACAGCCTCCCTCACCTCTATGTTGCACGTATATAAATATCTTGGAAAAGAGTATGTTTAAATAATGGCCTGTATTAAATATCTAGACAGCCTTAATGCTGCCGTAAAAGGTCGGATGTGTCTAGTTTAACAGGCAGGCCACAGCGCCACGCCCACCAATATATATCTGCCATAAGCTGTCGTCTTGCATTTCTCTTTAGCATTAGGAAAAAGTTAACTCACTTCGTTTGGTCACCTGTGTTTACTGCAGCGTTAAACACCAAATGATTTGGACATCTTACCTCAGGAAATAAGGTGTGACCAGAGTTTACAGCATAGAATATTAACAACCAATGCGTCATAATACTTTACCAGGACACTCACACACACACACACACACACACACACACACACCGCTGGTATAATGTAGATAATATACACACACCATCGTTAATATCAGATGATGGTCCACATTTTCCCCTCATATTTTTGCTTTAATATTAACCCATACTAATATAAATATATTTTTTTAGTAATTACGCTTTTCATATTTGGATATATTAAAAAAAGTTTTCATCATTTATTTTCCTTAAATTTTCATGTTTAATAATAGTTCTGGAGGCTTTAGGGAGACTGTAGTCCATCATGGCTGTTTATTCATATTTAAATTTTTAGTTGTTGTAATTTATTCATTTTAGGGAAGAAGGACAGTAGCCAACACCCAGCCGTGACCTGTGCAGCCACAACACCCGGCACTATAACTGTGAGTACCTCCCTTGTTGTTATAACCATGTTGTAGTGTTTACCTCATATACAAAGTTGATAACGCTCGTTTTAATCACAGGAAAACGCAATATCACCTAAAACTACGACAGAACTATACAATAGAAAGGTCTCGCTCGCCCCGGCCAGCCAGCCTCTACCACCCATCATTCCTCTCACATTCCTTACCCTACGACTTCCACCCTAAAAATAGAAGGAAAAAATGCCTTCCAATATTTCACTGCAGGACAAGTTGTAGTGGGGAAAAAAAGAATAGTCTTATATTTATTTCGAACATAGGAAAAGACTCTTGACCCACGACCTACTACCCACGACTTACTACCCACGACCTACTACCCACGACCTATTACCCACGACCTACTACAATCGATTCACTCTCCGCTGTGCAGGAAAATATTGTCAGGTCATAGAGATAATTACATGATAGTGATGATAATATTAACATGATTGATAACGACAATAAAGTAGTGTAAAAAGAAGTAATAATAACAATAACAATAACAATAATAATAATAATAATAATAATAATAATAATAATAATAATAATAATAACAAAACAACAGCATCCCAACGGAGATCTTTGTCGACAATTGCCCTGATAAATCTTCAGCTCAATTACATCTGGACGTAAAGGAGATAAATAGCTTAAGTGAGGTGGCTCCCTTAACAGTACTTCTGGTCTAGTCAGATGTCATTATTTAGTAAGAAACGTTTCCATAAGAATTAAAAAAAATACTTTACCCTGGTCGTTACACTGTCTAGGAGATATAATGGCAATAATCTAAGGCCATAAAGTTGATCTTAGGTGAGTTGTAGCTTCATTTTAGCCCTAAAGTGCAATAACAATTACGTAAGGGTTTCGTCTCGGCATAAACACGTAGTAATTGTGTGGGTTTTTTTTCTCCAGGATTGTCGCTAAATATTTTTTTCTGGTGTATACAGTAGGATGTAAATCTGGTGGAGGATTAACCAACACGGAATAGAAAATAAGTTTCGATAAATAATAAGGTTTTATGATCTTAATTTATGATCAAGGGACCTGTGATCTTTTATCTTCCATACCTGATTTTAAAACATTAGGTCAATATGATTATAGAACCTCATATAATATATCATTGTTGTTATAGACGTTACTAATTTTCTCCAGATTAATTATATACTTCTAAAGGTATAACAGTAATTAAGTCGACAGAGGTTATGATAATCACAATATTCCCAAGAGGCGGTTCCACATGGATAAGAAATTCAAGTTATCAAAACGAATTTAAAAGGTCTTCACAGTTTGACGGAAAGATATATTAATGTGAAGACTCTGAAAATACCTTCCTATTTGAATGAACAGCTTCAATGATTTGGTGGGGAAGACTTCAGAGAATGAAATTACGATCGGCTAGACACGAAGAGGCCATAATCTTGTTCCCATAAAGACAGTGACAGTTCTTAATCACTTATAGCCCGTGACAGCACTGTGTTATGTGCCTTGAGGTAACTGTCACTTGAAGGGGAGTGAAGTAGCCATATAGATCTCTTGTCGTAGTTGTAGTGCGAAGGAGGGAAACTAGAGGTATTGTAGCGAGAAGGAGAGGTTAGTAATTTAGATAATGAGAGGCTGAAAGGTACTAATTAAAATATAAAAGAATAGAAAGAGTAAGAGAGTTCCCTTTACAAATTTTCTCTGTAATTTGTGAATAAGATTAACGAATCTCTTTCTCTCTCGTCTTTGTTTCAGTGCGGCCATCAGGTGGGATCTTCATCTTCCATTAACCCTGTCGGTACCTGCATCACCAGCCCTTCCAGCATTCTTAACCTCGCTACCACCAGTAACGTCAACACCGGCAATGGCAGCGTCAACACCAGCAACAGCAGTATTAGTTCCACCAACAGCGTCGTTGGTACCAGCACAAGCACCACCAATAACCCAAACTCAGGCTCACCAATGACAACAAATAGCGGGACCATTTTAAGCCCCCCAAAAGGTACAGTTTTGAGCTCCAGCGGCAGCGGTACTGTGACAAATTCCAGCACCGATGCTCTCATAAATCCTTCGAGTGGCGCCATTGTGAGTCCCTGCGGTGCAGTCTTGGAAACAGGCAGCGGAAGCATTAGTGCAGTCACCAGCGCGGCCGTCATTCACTCCGGAGAGCCTCTGGAGAGCCAAAGACCTCGCCCAGTATCCATGGCGTCACCGGCCACGCTGGAAGACTTTCATAACCGGAAGGGTCACTCGTCCTCCAGTACTGGGCGGCGTCCCTCCTTCACCTCCTCCACTATGCCCCGCCGTTCCTCCACCGTGGCTCTCCACCCAGAGTTCCTCCCGCATGACCTCAGTACCAGCAGGGAGAGTTGCGTCTAGTTATTAGGTGAGGACGGTTGTTGTGGTTGACGGCATGTTTGTAGTGTACTTTCCCTCACACTAACATAATGACTATCACTGACACCTTCCAAGTAAGTGGATTAGTTTGCTCTTGCTGGTTTAAACAAAGTAACAGCTCCTGAAATCTTGTACACTAAATTGTTACTTGTTATTGAGTTTGGGAGAACAGAAAATGCTTTGATATTTGCCTGAGATTAGAGATGTCCTTACCCTGACAAACATTAGAATGTAAAACTCGAAAAAATAAACCAAGTCCACGTCTTCGATCAAATAAAATTCGCGTGAAAGTAATAAATAATTAAGACTAAATATCCTTGTAATTACTTAAGGTTCATACAGCCTCTAATGTTGAGTCGGATGCCTTCACCACTAAATAAAAACAATTACTATTTATACAACGAATTTTAGTTAATATCTCTGTTAAAAAATACAGTATGTTTATTTAACTTGGTATGGTACAGAAAGTTTGTTAATACGTACACTCCATTCAATGATATCCAGAAAAAAACAGTATTGGCCGTTTAATATATTCCATTAAATCATAAACACTCCAGGATACACCTAAATAAAGACTAAATATTGTAATTAAATTTGTCTAGTTCTGGATACAAAATAAAACAATATTTTTTAAAAGACTCGACACTATGTACACATATTGTATCAGAGGAGGGAAATATTACGGTCGTAGCAACATTGTGTAACCATTCATATGTAAATCTGTTAACATCGACTAGAGTTATTCGACAGCAAAAGAATGTAACTAGTAGTGACATGTTGTGAGACAGTTCTGAAATGTGATTTTGTAAACTCAGCTGTTTTGAAAAGTGATTATTTTTACAGTTAAATCTGATTCAGTTTATTGAAACCTTTTACGGTGTTGAAATATAGACTATTGTTCAGGTATTTCGTGATTAATTAAAATTGTTTATTATTAATATTATTATTATTATTAAAATTATTATTATTATTATTATTAAAATTATTAAAATTATTAAAATTATTAAAATTATTAAAATAATAATTATTATTATTATTATTATTATTATTATTATTATTATTATTATTATTATTATTATTATTATTATTATTATTATTATTATTATTATTATTATTATTATTATTATTATTATTATTTGGACTCTACGATGTTATTATGAAAGTATGTAATTATTCAGGTATAATTATTAATATTATTTTTCGTTCACGGTGTTCAAACAAAGGCCTGTTTCCTTCCACAGGTGTCTGGCTAATGAGACGTCGGTAAGGAACACACACCTGATTAGCTGCCCTCACTTAGTTAACACGGACCGCACGTTCTCCTGGTCCACGTGTGCACCTGGTCGACATGTTCTTCTGGGCCACGTGTTCTCATGGACCACAGATTCTCCATGGACCAGGGGAACAGAGGGACTAGGGTAGTATGTGAACCAGGCAGTGAACCGGTCCACAGAACCCCAGCCACACTCGACTCCCCAGATTTTACCCCCCTCCCCCCAGAGTAAACAAAGAGTGGCACTGACCCCAGATATTCCCCTGAGCTCTGTCTGTGACCTGTACAGTATATAAGTAAATGAATAAATGAATATATAAAATAATTATAGAAAGCTGTTATATAAAAAAAATATAAAGAATCTAAGAGCGGTACCATAGAGACAGCGCCAGGCGTACGTTCGCCCATCTTCTGTATAAGGAATGACGCTTGTCTATGGTATGAGCTTCTGTCCCAAGAGTGATCTTCCTTCCCTCTCCACTCATTACCCCCTTCTCCTCATTCCTCCCCATCCCCTCCCCCTTCTTTCCTCCTATCCTTTCCCCTCTCCTATTCTCCCCTCTTCAAATACCCTCTTGTCCTATTTCTACCCTTTTCCTCCCTTCCCACTCCATTCCATTCCTAGCCTCCATTATCCGCATTCTCCATCCATCTCCTCTTCTCTCCCCCCCTTCCCTCCTACCCTCCCACCCTCCCCTTTCCCAAATTAGAAACAAAAAAAAAGATGTGTACTGTCTTTCCATCATTTCCTAAACTTTTGTATAAAGAGACATTGCTCATATGTTAGAAGACTTACCGGTATGTACACAAGTATCTGTTAGCGTTTGTATGTATGTATTGTGTATATGTGTTTATCCCAATGTGTGTTTATATACCGTGAGAGAGAAGGACAAAAGATGATGCATTAGGAAGAGAAAGCGTCATTTTTGTATTCTCTTTGTCATACATATATTATAAATATATATATAAGTGTATATACATGTGTATGTGTGTGTGTGTGTGTGTGTAGGTTTGTCTGTCTTTCTGTACGTGTGTGCGCTTATGCTTATGTGTAATTTTCATGTGTGTGTGTGTGTGTGTGTGTGTGTGTGTGTGTGTGTGTGTGTGTGTGTGTGTTTCTTTCTGCATCTGTACAGTACGCGTATGTATGGTTTATTATACTTAGAGAAATACGACAAAAAATCAGCTTAAAGCGGTATAGAGAAGTACCAAATATACAATACGCGATTCTTAGATAAAGTTTACCCAAGATTTCGTTCTTGATTGACAGTCGGAACAGAAGGGATAATTTACAAAGCTCTCAATGTTACAAGAGTAAGTAGTCTGGTAAGGGACGATAACTTTCTACTCCGGGAAGTGTCAGGTATGAATAATATAAATGGAACAAAAAATTCACCAGACAGAATTAAAACTTTTGTTGTGGTAACGAAAACTATCCAAGTCGATTTAAGTGTTTGGAGTTAATATAAACATTATTTATATATTACAGAAATAAAATCAGGTATAAACATATCAAAAAAAAGATATATAAAATACCATAGAATCTACTAAAGTAATGGAATTGGAATAGTCATCGATCTTCTTTTCACCGCTAAGGTTGATGCCGTCTCCACCTGTCTCACCCGTCACACACCACCTGCGTCACCCGTCACACACCACAAATAACCTCATCCGTCACACACCACCAACCACCTCATCCGTCACACACCACCAATAACCTCACCCGTCACACACCACCAATAACCTCACCCGTCACACACCACCAACCACCTCACCCGTCACACACCACCAACCACCTCACCCGTCACACACCACCAACCACCTCACCCGTCACACACCACCAACCACCTCACCCGTCACACACCACCAATAACCTCACCCGTCACACACCACCAACCACCTCACCCGTCACACACACCTCCACACTCGAGTAACAAGATAGATATTGAATCAAATAATGAGAAATTCACATTATTTTTTTACAATATATATTTTTTTCTTATTCAGGAGACAAAACCATGACATCGTAAGCTTACACCTCCGACATCGTAAGCTTACACCCCTGACATCGTAAGCTTACATCTCTATTAAACTTGCATATATTTTCTATCTAATTTTATATTTTTGGTTAAATTTATGTTAAATATAAACAACTCGAAACAATAATAGTTCTCATCGTGGTATATTATTGTGATTAGTTAGTGGAAGCGAATATTGATAGGAGCTAACTTCTCTCATGTAAATTAAGCAATGAAACAAAGTAAAGTGGGAGTAAAATTGATGAAACAATATTGAAGGATTCTATGAAAAATATTACAGGTAATTTTGAGGCAGATGTGGTATATTTTGAGGTGAGTTGTATGTGTGTGTGTGTGTGTGTGTGTGTGTGTGTGTGTGTGGAGGAGTTCATGTACGCATGTGTGTGGGTATTCATGTACAGATATGTGTGGTTCATGTATGTGTCATGTACGTGTTCATGTACATGTGTGTGTGTTCATGCACGTATGTGTGTGGAGGTGTTCATGTACGTATGTGTGGTAGCGTTCATGTTCGTGTGTGGAGGTGTTCATGTACAATATGTGTGTGTGTGTGTGTGTGTGAATGTGTTCATGTACGTATATGTGGAGGTGTTTATGTACGTGTGTATGACATGTAGCTTTGTACTCAGTGTATGTCTTTTAAAGGAAAAAATAAATAAAAAAATATGTTGGTATATTCATTGTTTTTCTCACCTGAAGAACTAGTTTCACACACACACACACACACACCTTTCAAAAACACCAATAAATAACAAAACCAATATCATTATATGTTTGCTATCTAGAAAAATTATTAAGAAAATTACATTGATATCATTACTAGACTAAACAACCAATCAACTAGTATTTAGAAAATGAAGGAATAATTCTGCCATTCTATAATTACCAAACAACAACACAGTAACACAAACAATATATTTTCTGACATATACCTTAATAAGTTACACCTCAGTCGACCAATAAAAGGTAATCTGAATTAGTGTGTTGATTCAGAGAGGTGTGATACCGTGGCTGATATATTTTATGTTCTTATGTCTCTCTCTAAGCTCCTCTGTCTCTCCTTTCATAAGATTTTACATTTACACGAGTCTACAGAAATTCTTAGTCCCGACTCGTGCTGTGATTGGGTGAATATTAAACGTTTTGGTCCCAACTCGTGCTGTGATTGGGTGGCAGTAAACCTATTTGGTCCAAACTCGTTCTGTGAATGGATGGCTACCAAACTTAAATCTCAAACTCGGTCTGTGATTGGATGCCCTTGAAGCCTCCTTAAAGCTTATAGAGGCTTCAGCAAGAGAAAAAAAATCAAATCTAAGCTTCATATTTTTTTCTGCACTTTTTCTGGAGGTAAAAGTTTTAGACATATAAGTAAAATTCTTTGAAAAGCGGACCAGGAGCTTCAGCCCTTGGCCAGGAGACAAGTGGAACCATTTGTTGTACAGGCGTCATGGAAAACACATTCTGTTCACGTCCTCTCCTCCTTCTCTTATTCTTCTTCTTCTTCTTTTCCACTTGTTTCTGTTACCTGTCTTCTTTTTCTTCACGCCTTTTTTTTTTGCTCCTGTTCTCTTATTGCTCTTCTTCTCTTTTTTCTCTTCTTCTTGCTCTTGTTCTCTTCATTTTGCTCTTGTTCTCTTTATCTTGTTTTTGTTCTCTTCTTTTTATTCTTGTTCTCTTTTTCTTGTTCTCTTCTCTTTATTCATGTTCTCTTCTTGTTCCTGTTCTCTTCTTTTATCTCAACAGACCTAGAAATATCAACGCGTGAGAAAGAGGTAGGAGAAAAGTGAAGATGAGAGGAAGAGGGAAGGGAGAGAGAGACAGAGAAGCGTCAAATGAAAAAGGGGGAACAGAAAAAGAAGAGATAATATGTGAATGAGTCGAAAAGAAAGAAAGAAAGAAAGAAAGAAAGAAAAAACTATAAAAAATAAAGAAAAGAATTAATCCTTTTCCACCTCCTCCCTATGCCATAACAGGTAAGTGACCCCAGGAGTGTGATTTTTTTTTATTTATTGGAAAAGTTTCACATTTACCTAACTCTTAAAGACACAGTGAACAAGTACATCAAAAAATTAAAAGTCACTTAAATGAGAATGAGAAAAGGTTAGGTTAGGTGAGGTTAGGTTATATCAGGGGTAGGTTAGCGTAGGTTAGGTTTAGAGTCTAAGGATTGTGCGAATTCCTTTAATTATATCAATGGTTTTCAGAATAAGAGTAAAACTTGACAAAACATCACCGAAAGAATTAAAAAAAAACAATTATATGAAACGTAAAATTAGTCATGGAAAAATAAATATATATTTTTCAAGCCATTAACATAACTAGTTTCCATAATTACACCTTAATTTTTTTAACCCCAGAACTTTAATCAGCATTTGTAGAAGTGTCGTTGTTGGAACTCTGAAGGCAATCAAAATTATTCTAAAAAGATATAAACAAAGGGAAAAAAATTCGGGGGGAAAGGGGGGTGAGGCGGGAGGGTGAGGGGAGGTTAGGGGGAGGTGAGGGAGGTGAGGGGGAGGTTACGGGGGGGAGGTGAGGGGGGGAGGGTGAGCGGGAGGAGAAGCAGGATAGCACATTTTCTCTTTTTTTTTGAAGTGAAAATTAATGACGTCAAACTCTCCTTCATGTCATCTGTGTTAGGTGTTTGTGATGACTGATTTGTTTATGTAATGTTGTAATTATGGTGTTAACATTGTGTAATATAACATCATAGTGTTGAGGAAGCGTTTATTGATAGTGTGGTGGAGATATGGGTGCTCTCTCTCTCTCTCTCTCTCTCTCTCTCTCTCTCTCTCTCTCTCTCTCACACACACACACACACACAGAGACACACACACACACACAGTAATAGTCACCAACCCTTGCACAGTCTCAAGTCTCCTCCCAAGATTTCATCAACCTGTTTCTTGCAGCAGTTTGCATAATTGCTCAAGTAAAGCCAACAGTATTATTCCAAGTGACACATACATTAACTTAAGGTCTTTCAACGGGATTCACAAAGGCTCGTAAGATAATTATTCGTCGTTGGTAAAAATATAAGAATGCACTGGATTGTTTGAACTCAACGCAACTACACACACACACACACACACACACACACACACACACACACACAGAACACAGGTACGACGATGGCCACCTGAGTCACTGTATGTGGCTGTAACTTGAGTCTTTAGCACGACGCATATAATTTGCATAATGGGACTAAGAGTGTTATATGAAAGACTCCCCAAACACTCGTATTAGTTGTTCTTGGTTGTGTTCTGTTCATTTCCTTTCTCATAACCTCTCTTTTTATTCTTCCCTCGCTTCTATCCTCTTTCTCTTTCTCTTTCTCTTTCCCTATGTCATTTTCTTAATCTTTATTACCAATCTTTCCCCTTTACCTTTCCTGCTTTATTGCGTTCTCTCTTCCTTCCCTTCTTTTCTTTCTTCCTTCCTTCTTCCTTCTCCTCTTTTATCCTTTCTTCTTTATTCCTCCTCTCTTCCATTCTTTCTTTCCTCTCCATCCACTCCTCCTCTCCTCCCAGTTTGTTCTTCCATCTTCCCTTCCCACCTCACTCACTTTATTTATTCCCTTCCCATCTATCTACTCCCCTCCACCCCTTTCCATCCATCCTCACACCCTGCATCACTTTCCCCTTCCTCTTTCCTATCCACATTACATTTCACCACCCCCTTCTTCTTCTTTCCCTCCATCTTTCCTCATCCGTCCACCCTCGCTCCTTTCCTCTTTCCTACCCTCTATCCATTCCTCTCACCATCCATTCATTTACTCCCTCTTTCCCCCAATCTACCCTTCAATACTCGACCATCAACTTTCCCTCCCTTACCTTCCTCCTTCTCTCTTTCATTCATTCCCTCCATCCATCTATCCACCCTCGCCACTTCCCTCCCATAACACATCCATCCCTCTCATCACTCATCCAATCCTCTATTCTTCCCTCTTTCCCTCCGGTACACCATCTAGCTCTTCAGAAATAAATTACTTTTCAACAAAAAAAGCCACGACCATTTTGCAAAACTTGCCGCCACCTTGTTTTTATAGCGTACACTTTCATTAAAAAACTTCCGTAAGTGTAGCATTTACGCTCCAACTGGCTTTATTATGATTAAAATCTGGAAAATACGGGACGGTGTATCTGCGTTGCATGTGTGTGTGTGTGTATGTATGTGTGTGTGTGTAGGGTAGTGAGGTGACGAGATGGCGACCAGAGGTGGTGGTAAGTAGGGAAAGGAAGACGTGTTGAGTAGGGCAGAGAGTAGAGAAAGTAGTTAAAACAGAGAGAAGGTGAGAGAAGGTGAGAGATTTGGTGATGGAATGGCGAAAGGAGAGATATAGAGAGAAAGGAAGGGGAAGGGGGGCAGTGGGGAAGAGGGGAAGGAGGAGGAGGACGAAGTAGAAAAGGAGACAGAGAAGGAGGGAGGGAGGGCGAGGAAGTGGAGAGAAAGGCAACAAGGGAAAGAGGATTAGACAAAGGGAGAAAGAAAGATCAAGGGAAGACAAATCTGGATTGAAATCGGAAAGAAGAAACTGAGAACAAAGAGAGAGAAAGATTAAGAAAGATGGAACAAGGGTAAGGAGAGAGAGAGAGAGAGAGACCCACTGACCGACAGACACACACACACGGCAGTATAGTTACAAGCACCTCTTAACGCAAAAATAAAACCTTGTCGCTGTTGTTGTTCTTGTTGACTAACCATCCTCACACTGTTTAGTCATGTGGCTGATGTAAACACGAGGACAAGTGGCATTAAGATCGTACATACAACTTAAAACATCGTATCTATTGATGTTTTCGTTTGTCGTGGACCGTCACTAGCGACCTCTGGCAACAGTACTCAGCCAGCTGCCACTTACCATAAACACCAGGAAAGATGAACACTAACTGTTCTTTATAACGCAACTTTATAACGATTCTAAAATTATCCTGTCATATATGTAAGGTTGCTGAATATCTGGCCAAAATATGTAAACATTTATGTGTATTTGGGTACTAAATTCCTAAAGGAAGGGTTACCGTAAGCCTGGCAGGAAATCCGTTCATGGGAGAGCGAATCCCACCTCATCCGGTAATGTCCAGGAGGATATGTGGGCTGAATATATATGATGTCATTATAAAAAAGGGTGTATGGTGTGTTGACGTATGAGTGTGTGTGTGTGTGTGTGTGTGTGTGTGTGTGTGTGTGTGTGTGTGTGTGTGTGTGTGTGTGTGTGTGTATTCGACACACACGTCAACACACCATACACCCGCTTTTATAATAACATATATATTCAGACCACATATCCTCTAAGTTTACCGATAATACAATTAGGTGTAGAGTATAGCTGAACGATACGTTAAATACAATCATTGCTTAATTATCAATTGCTAATACACTATTCTAGCTCCCCCAACACATTTGGTTCAATCAAGATATTCGAACTAATGTCCAGCAAGACTCAGCGTCGGTGGCACCTGCGACATGTCAATTATTGCCTCGCAGGTGCCAACAATGTTGAGATGTCGGGGAACATCAATTTGAATACCTTGACTGAGCCAAATGTGTAGGAGGAGCTAGAATAGTGTAATAACGATGAGGCAGTGATTATACTTGATATTATACTGTACATAACATACCCACACGCACGCACTCACACACACATACACACACACACACTTACACACTCACACACACACACACACACTATGTATTGTTTATACTCTTGCTCAAACACCTGTCAGCTGCTATACTCTTAAGGTAATTTTTACTCAACACCAACGCCACTGCTGCCTTCGTCAACGCCTATCCCGCCCCTTGTCAACGCCTCTCAGAGCACCAGCCGAGCGTTAATCTTTCGCCCAACAAGTGTGATTTTCGCGAACTTGGTTTCCTTCTCTTCCTCTTCCTTCTCCTCTTCATTCTACTCCTCCGTCCCCCCCCCCCGCTCCCCTCCTCTCCCCCTCCTCATGGCGTCAATACAAAATTTCTCGAGAATTTTGATGTCGGAATTGGGTGGAATTTCACGAGTTTCTCTCCACTTATCAGAGTCTCCGTTCATGCACCTAATTTGAGCTCTGGTTTCCTCCTTCACTCTCCTCTACCACAGTTCTATCCTAATTTCCTTTCCCTTTTTTCCTCTTTGACCTACCTCCCCCTCCCTTCCGTCTCTCACTTTCCCCAAGCCACTTCCTCTCACGCCTTTCCTCTTATGAATCTCACTTTCTCTCATATTCTCTCACCTAGCCTAGATTCTTTGTATATTTTTTCGGTATGTCTCTCACCACACCGCAAACAAAATCTTCTCTTTCTTTTTTTCACAGTAATTCCTTATCTTCCCCTCCCTCACTTTATCCTTCCTTTTCCCAATCCCTTTCTACGTCTCCCCATTCCTTCCATCCTCGTCCTCCTCCTTTTTCATCTGTACTCTGCTCCCCCCTTTCCCCTTCTTCCTTTCCTTCCCACTTTCTTTTGTCCCTATCTCTCCTTTCGTTCACCTCACTCCCTCCCTCTTCTCTTCTCGTCGTCCCTCCACACCTGCCCCTCCTTCCCTCGTCGCACCATTACCTGCCTTCACACTTTTCTGTTACCCAAAACTTGTGGCTTTAAAGTTTACGTTATCCTGATCGGAAATACATATATATATATATATATATATATATATATATATATATATATATATATATATATATATATATATATATATATATATATATATATATATAGAGAGAGAGAGAGAGAGAGAGAGAGATACTTATATACGTATGTGTGTATGTGGGTGAGAGAATCTTTCTGTGCCATTTAATCTCTACAAGAGGGACATCTGACTCCCACGTAAGACAACCTGTTACATGAGACACTAAGAAGCGCCTCTCTCACTTGTACCTCACTCATGAGACGTGAGGGGCGAGAAGCACCGTCACGCACTAGTTCATCAACATGACAAGAACTTAGAAGTGTTCTCTCTCTACTTGGATGACGTAAGCGTTGTGTTGAGGGTGAGGAGATGTGTATCTTGACGGTGTTGATAGAAGACGCGAACGAAGATGACGAAAAAGAACATGACGACGAAGGCAACAGTAGGAATGTAGACACGTGTCGAGCGAAGATGACGACGACAAGACAACAACAAGAACCTTCGGAGACAGTGGTGGGGGCGAGGCAGCACCACGCACTGTGTCAACACCATTATGGTACAGGTAATGGAGCCAGAAATGCATGAAGATCCCCATGGTGCTATATAAGACAACACGAGCTGCCGAGATAGTCGCTGAGCAGGTGAGGATGATCCTCCCCGCCACACACACACACACACACATACACAAGCACCAGGTGTTGATGGCCCGGGCTGGTGACTACAGAGGTGGGGGTAAACTTGGTGAGCTGAGATATTTCACAGCTATTTAACAAACATCCTGATGTTCAAGGTTGCCAGTAAAGCAAGAAAAATCCTCCTTAGCTTCATCACAGCCACTTCAAGGAGCCATAACTCAGGTCGGTGGGGACAGGAAAAAGTGTTATTAGAAAAATCTGAGATCGTGTGATATATCCTCTTACCAAGTTTCCCTAAAATTCATTGTTATTTGTTCAGACTATTGTGTTCACAAGTCCCAAATGTACCGACAGCCACACGGCCATAAAAAAGTGATAAAAAATAGATTTATTACTGTACCCGCCCAATCCCGTCGTGTGTTTGATGCGTGGCGTCGGGCTCACGTGACTGATGCTCTGGCCTGACTCGTAAATCTGTCAACCTCGAGCGTTAAGGCGGGCGGTTCGTTGTCTTAGGTCGTTTCCTTTCATGAAAACGAAGCGAAATTTTGATGACTAATGAGTGAAAAAAATTAAAACAGATACATATAAGAAATTTATCATACATAAGGCTGTCATTACGCAAAAGGAATTTGATATACTGTATATATATATATAAAGGATTTAGTCCATTTAAGATGATTACAGTGTGTATTACAGTGTGTGTGTATGTGTGTGTGTGTGTGTGAGCAAATGTCCGGCCAAGGTCAGCATTTTACCAGAGCTCTCACTATTATCTGAGGTATGCAGGACCTAACATAGGGCTGAGCATTTACTGTACGGGAGGAGGTAAGTGAAGGCGTAATATCGTCCCTTAAGAAAAACTAACTACAGGTCATATAGAAACCCCAGTACTAATATACCCTAGTGTCATGACACTCAAACCTAACCTAACCTAAAGCACAGACGATGGAGTTCTGTACACAACACAAACTTCTTATCGAGACGCGACTCATGTAAGAATCTTAAGCGACCATTTCAGGTGTTCATAGTTGGTACGGACACTAATATCGAGGCTGGAGGACACTATAAACGTCTCCTTTATACACCAAAACATACATACAGACTCTCCAACCACCCCATTGTGCCAGATTTGAACCCCCCGAACCTCTCCCTATTGAACCAACACCCTCAAAACATTGGTGCATCGTAAATCCTTTGTTGGTATGTGACGTTATCTCGAATTTTCAGACTTACTGCAATCTTTACATCGAAAAAAAAAGGTCAGATCCCCAAACTGTAACTAAAATACACTACGATAAGAAACAAAAAACCCTCACGATATTGACTTTTAATTCCGGTCCTAAAATTCGTTCGAGTATCTATTGCATATAGGCGAATACATCCACCTGCATCTAGGAGAATATCAAGGAAAGATTATAGCGATAAACATCAGGTGCAGTTCCCACAGGAGTAAAATTATATGAAAACCATTCTATATGACTTATTTTATGCAGGTAAAAGAAGAGCTCACTATATCACCTGAATATCCACCTTAAATAACCTTAAATAACAACAGATTATAGTCATTCTTAAGCATTTCTCACAGGTATCTTATCAAAACTACAGAGAATAAAAGATAAAAAAAATAGGAAATTGGTTGTACGCGTCGAGGAGCCATGGCCGGTGAAGATTGATGGCAGTCATTGGTGAGTCGAGTAGAGTGTCTGTGTAGGAATTGTGGAGGTGTAATGATTCTCAGGGTGTCAGCACATTAACTTAAGTGAGTAAAGGAAGGATATAGCCAGGGAGGTACTGATTGATGGAGGAGGAGGAAGAGGAAGAGGATGAAGAGGAGGAGGTGAGTTGATACAGTAATGAATGTTTGGTCACTGTAAGATATAGAAATGGGTCTGTCTGTCTCTCTCTCTCTCTCTCTCTCTCTCTCTCTCTCTCTCTCTGAGGAGGAAGAGAGTGAAAAAATGGTATGTAAAACAGTGTTGAAATTCTCAGCAAAACTCAGTCGTCAGAGAAACTCATAAAACACCATCTGAATATATAAACAGAATTACTCCTTTCTTTTATATCCTTAAAAAAAAGTATACCCCACGATATACTTCATCCCTTTAATGTCCTTCTAGTTATACCGCGGAAGTTATATGAGAAGTGTGATTTCGTAAATGGAAAACGCAATCCAGTGAAGGTCTTATTTATCTGTTCCTGTTGTATCATCAATCACCATGAGCTTAATTTGTTTTCTCATCCACAGTCTGTGACACAACCCGGTTTTATATTGTCATGGGTGTTCAGGTTGAGTTATGTTATAGAATAAATAGCCCTTTTTGCGCAATGTTTCAGAAGCAGTTAAATGAGCAGGTTGAATGAGACTTACTGATGTAGAGCTTTTGACTGGAGACGTACGATGTTGTGGCCAGGTGTGTGTTTGTGGCGACACCTAGGTGAGATGTAAGGTGAGGCTGGTGATAAAGTCTCTCTCTCTCTCTCTCTCTCTCTCTCTCTCTCTCTCTCTCTCTCTCTTTCTCAGTGACACAGACGTGAGTAAAGTGTGAGGTGATTATGAGAGTAGCTTCTGCTCTCCTGGTGACACCATGATGGATGTGCTGTGTAAATTTTGCGGTGAACTGAGCGCCGCCCCATCAGTCATATGTGGGAGTCCCTGTACACACACACACACACACACACACAAACACACACACACAGACACACACACACACACACACACACACACACACACACACACACACACACACTGCTGTCGTTGGCCGATAACAAGCTGCAGCAGTTCAATGTAAGCCCCTTGTCCACCCCCCACACCCCCTACAGGTTATGTCTTGTCATTATAAGCTATAACATCTCCCCTAACTTCACCTCTGAACTTCCTCTCTCACTCCCAACACCTGTTCCTGGAGACAGGTAAGAAGCTCTAAACAGATAGAGCATCGTGAATAAGACGAAGCCACAGTTGTACACGAGCAAATGAAAAAAATATATACAATAAAAATTACTCACGAACACAGACAGATTACAATACCCTCCTCTTCTACTGCCTCTATTTTTTTTCTTAAATGTCAAGGTGAATGTAATCTAAAGACGCTTACGTGACCTTTAAGATACTAGATCCTGTTTTGCATAACCCTTTATGTTTTTGTTATCCCCGAACCTTTTAATATTAAACTTAAGGAGAAAAGTTTAAGAATTTTATGATTGATTTCGATAATAGATAGATAGATAGATAGCTATACAGGCAGAAAGAAATATGAGATTAAATAAAACACAGCAAACAAACAAACAGACAGACAGACTATCACCTTCTTTCTCATTATTATCCTCTTCATTAGCCCTACTATTGTCATCATCATCACTATCATTACCACCATCACCATAGCTGCCACAAACATCACTACTATTACTAGTGTCACCATCACCACCACCATCACCACAAGCATCACCACACATACCATCACCATCAGTATTCCTGCAACTATTGACACTATAAAAAACAAACATTATCACCATCACCTACTACTCTTATCACCATCACCTACTACTCTTATCACCATCACCTTATCACTACCACCATCTCTCGGTACCACTACCAACCCGCTCTCATTACGACCATTACCACCCCCCCTCCACCTCATTATCACCTCATAATGAGTCCTTCAAAGACAAAAATCCAGTTTTTGCTAATTACTCTTATGTGAGGGGTGGAACAAGGGGCTGGATGGAGGGCTAGACTGAGGGCTGGACTGAAGGTTAATCTGAGGGCTGGACTGAAGGTTAATTTGAGGGTTGGACTGAGAGGAGGGTGGGAAGGGGCTGGACTGAAACTGAGGGCTGGACTGAGGTTAATCTGAGGGCTGGACTGAAGGTTAATTTGAGGGTTGGACTGAAGGTTAATCCGAGGGCTGGACTGAAGGTTAATCCGAGGGCTGGACTGAAGGTTAATCCGTGGGCTGGACTGAAGGTTAATCCGAGGGCTGGACTGATGGTTAATCTGAGGGCTGGACTGATGGTTAATCTGGGGGCTGGACTGAAGGTTAATCTGAGGGCTGAATTGAAGGTTAATCTGGGGGGCTCTACTGAAGGTTAGTCTGAGGGCTGGACTGAAGGTTAATCTGAGGGCTGGACTGAAGGTTAATCTGAGGGCTGGACTGAAGGTTAATCTGAGGGCTGGACTGAAGGTTAATCTGAGGGCTGGGCAGAATGGTAGACTGAGGAACAGACTGACAGATAAACTTATGGATCTGATATCAAAATGTTAAAATTGTAATAAATAATAATCCTAATATTCCTTGAAGTTTGGAATTTGGGTCATTAAATACTCTAATTACCATGAACACATCAGAACTGCGACTCTTTGGCCACAGATCCTTAATCTACGCGTTGAGGGTCACCTGTACCGCACACAGAGTCAATAAAGTAAAACAAATATCTTTACCTTACGAATATTTTAAAAATTTTGTGGAGTGTCAGGTATTAATTATCCAGCCATCGTTATCTAAAAAAAACCTCGTAAGAATCTCTAGGAATGTCAGGAGGTAATTTGTCTACCAAAATGGC
Source organism: Homarus americanus (assembly GCF_018991925.1). NCBI lineage: Eukaryota > Metazoa > Arthropoda > Malacostraca > Decapoda > Nephropidae > Homarus > Homarus americanus. The sequence goes on from NW_024755865.1 coordinate 460,419, forward strand.
GTAAAAAGGTAAACATGACGTACTACCTGTTAAGCTTTGTTTCCCAGCGATGAAGGAGCCAAGTAAGCAGGTGGGTCTAATTAACAAGGTTTTCACCAGCCTTTTAAAACACAACAACGGTGCTAATGGAAGACTCTCTCGCATTTTTTTGACTGTTTAGTTCTGTTTTTTATTTGTATTCATACTATAGAAGGGTAGAGAGTTACTGTGTGTGTGTGTGTGTGTGTGTGTGTGGAAGGGAGAGCTTAAAATTCAATGAACTTATATTGATAAAACTTAGCGTATTGACTGTTGTACAGCCATGGTTCACAGGTCACAGGTCATGAATCACAGGTCACAGGTCATGGATCACAGGTCACAGGTCATAGGCCACTGATCTTGGGTCTGTGATCAAGAATAAGTCATGTGTTGACCACTACCTGACTCATTGTTTTATTTATCACTTTTATTACTTTCGTCTCTCTCTCTCTCTCTCTCTCTCTCTCTCTCTCTCTCTCTCTCAGCTGAAAAATTATATTATTCTGTTAATTCTTACTTTCGTAGTTATTTGTCGTTCATCCATCCACTTCGTTGCTTTTCATAATCATTAAATACTTAAAAAAGTTCATGTTTCTGTGGTAAGTTACTTGTCAAAACTTCTCTAAAAAAATAAAGATCTTGTCAAATAATTAAGAGCAACTTTACAACTTAGTGTAGGAGTTATTTTGTAAACTCTCTGTATCTGTTTGTATGTTTTGATATACATATGTGCGTGTGTGTGTGTGTGTGTGTGTGTGTGTGTGTGTGTGTGTGTGTGTTTAGAACAATCACAAACAAAAGTGTCCCACTACGTGACTGTAAAACGAAGGAGGTTGTAAACTTTCACAAATTTACGAAAATAGAGACAACGAGAGGAGACGCAAAAGTTGAGACGCAAAAGTTGAGACGCAAAAAAAAATGTCACAGGAGAGGAAGCAAAGACGAGGGAGAAATAGACAATTTTCTGTAAGAGTTATGACGTCTAGGAGTCCGTGGGGTGTGGGTTAGGTTAGGTTAGGTTAGGTAAATGGTGGTACACAATGTCATTATATAGCCATATAAATTAATGAGGGCATTATTATGCAAACATTATGTAAACATCACCATTTACTCCGTTATATAAGGCTCATATACACGATCATATACATCATCAATTATAATATCCAATAATCTATGAAATAAAATTATATCAAATACATAAATGAATACATAATAATGACCTATGTTGAATAATAATTTATCAAACCCATAATCAATAATAAGTGGAATATATTATCAGTACATTGTCATATATAATATCAAATACAATATACAAATTATCATTAGTAATCTATCAATACATGCAATACATATATCCAATACAGTACATTACACTGAACTCATTAAATATTCATCAACACATTTTTAATACGTCATCAAATTTATTTTATAGAGAATAATCAACAATAACTTCGCCATCATCTCTGGCAAAGACCACCTCGTTAAAAACACAATAATGATAAAATGGAAGAGAGAAAAGTTATCACTGTGAGAAGATGAAGTTCCACCAACATAAAATCAAGTAATGAAATTCCCTGTCTTGGTCTCCGAGTCTCGGGAAGTCGTACGTCAAGTTTTCTCCCCTTAACCGAGAACTGATCTTCTTTCCTTACATAATGCTACGACTCAAATATCGTAACTCAAAGATCCCTAAGTTGGAATTTTACCTTGAGTAGCGATGTGAGAATGGAGTCTATCTCGTTGACTTAATATACGACGCGATGATGGCAGACAAAATGGCGTAAAAATCGTACTGAAACTCTACTGTAACTAATGCGTTCTCTTATCCCTGGTTAAAAGGAAAAAAAAATATTTGAGAATTCAGACCAGAAGTTCAGAAGACAGTAAAAGTCTCGGAGATGGAGTTTTAAAGTTACAGATATTAAATTTTTACTCTTAACTGGTGATATGATAACGTATCTAAATGGATCATTAAAATATGTGAGTTTATTTGCATACATTTCATCAATATTACCTTAAAGACCAGACCTTAACCATTGATAATAAGTAATGGGAATTTAGAGGATAATTAAGTTTTGTCTTATCCTACCTGAGTGTATGGGGACGTGATTGACTTAGAATTAATTTTTAAGATTATGACGATATAAAGCGACTGAGACGGATAGATGGGATTGAATATCTCCAGTTAATTGTGATTTAAAGTGATCCAATCATCTGAGTTATTACTTTCACATCTACTTAAAAAAAAATCGACTGTCAACTATATCTCAACAGTGACTAAAGGCATGATACCAATTCAGTCAGTCAATTAGGCTCTAATACCTCAGATACTTATTAAAAAAAAAGATATCAAGTCAGGTAATAAAATGGACTCTTCTTTCTTTTGAGTACAAGATCTGTAAAGGCCAGATACTAAGAGTTAACCCCGAGTCCAGGTCCCCAACGAAACACGAAACGCTTTCATTATTTACCAAACTTCTCCATTGACTTTAAAATTACGGTAATTTTTCAGCCGGCGTTTCCAAGGCTAATTCCGGACACATCAAAAGTTTCTCAAGTCGAAATATTTCAAAGAATTTTCCTCCCAGCCAATAGAATTTTGATTGCATTCACAAACCTGATTCTGTTATTGTGTTTCCCGAGTGAATTTCTTTAACCATATGAAGGAGTGGGTTGGGTGTGTGTGTGTGTGTGTGTGTGTGTATTGTAGTATTTAATGGATACTAATATGATAAACTGAAAATAATCTAGACGGTGTATGTTAGTTTAGAAGAATTATTACCATCTGCTGTAGTTATAATCGTATGACAAACAGAGACATTATTAAACGAGAAAAAAGTAAATGAAAAACAATAGATTAAGTCGCTATTATAAACAATATCAACCAACAATGCCTTCTTAAATATGCATTCACCAATGTAACAATATACTACGAATCAGATGAGAGAAATACTATAAAAGAAAAAAAATCGCAGTGTTTTATTTTCATTTCACACTCACATGTTTACAAGATTAGAAAATGTTGTATTTTTTTCGGTATAAAAGCTCGGATTTTCACCACACTTTTGTCCCAGCGGCACACCAGATTTTATTTGTATATACCATAAAACAAAGAGGTTTTTGACTTTTGGTATATATGATCATCAACAAGATAAAGTACACGCACAAGCACACACACACACACAAAAACTCACACACGCACACACACACACACACACACACACACACACACACACACACACACACACACACACACACACCACAGGGTAAACACTGCTCCTTACACTGTCACTATGTTGAAATGAACTGTAGTTTGAGCTGATCCCCATCTAAGTTATTATATGTCTTATTTGTGTCACTTATGTTACTTGTATATTATTTGTAATTCGTAACCCATTCCCCAAATATGTAACTGTAAATTTTCAGCCTTCTGGCTGCCAAGCTCTTTCAATAAACCGTTAATTATTATTATTATTATTATTATTACACACACACACACACACACACACACACACACACACACACGATTACTTCAAGTAGTAATATTCCACAAAAACACAAAACAACAGCAGCAAAGAAGTGAGATCATTAGGCAAATGTCCAAGACCATTTTGTAACACGGAGGAATATTGTAAAATTCTGTATGTAACATTATGTAACGAGAGAGACCATTTATGATGTTACAACACAGACTTGCTTACAGTGATGACCGAAATGGAAAATTATGAGCAAATTACTGTTATATTGACAAATTAGGTGAAAACTTAGGCCATTATGTGAAAATAAAAGATCACTTAAGACCACTATGTAACGACTAATGAAGTTGCTATGTCAACGTAAATAACACAACTATGAAGAGGCTTTCGAGGGCATGTAACAAGGAATAACAAGCCATATGGAGGCACTACTCGGCGTTACGTGATGGCTTATGGAGTTGTGTGACGCAATAATACACTATGTGGAGGCTCTTAGCATTATGTGAGAGTCAAAATAGCGTACATAAGGAGGAGGAGGAGGAGCGTGTTGTAAGGACAGCCATTAAGCCAACGAACCCTCATTCACCAGAGAAGAGGACCCGAGCCTTTTGACAGCTCCTGTACGGTGCCCATTACAGAGGAGCCAAGGGAGGCAGGCTGGGGAGAGTGAGCATGAGGAGGAGGGAGAAGGGGGGGGGGACGAAGGAGAGAGAGGGCGATTGGGAGGGAGGGAGGGAGGAGGAAGAGGGAGGAAGAGAGGGTAGGAGGGAGGGAAGGGGTATGAGGATGAGTGGTAGAGGAGAGAGCATGAGTGGGAGAGACACAGAGAGACAGAGAAAGGTAAATAGAGAGTGCAAGAATGACTGGGAGAAAGAGAAGTAAAAATATAAAACAAATTAAAAAGGAGAAAGAGACTAAGAGAAAGACCGGGTAGCGAAATCACAGATGTAAACGGAAAAAAATTAAGAATGCAAATCGGAAAAAGAAAGATAGAGAGATTAAAGAGATGGAGAGAGAAACGTAATGAGATTAGAGAGAGAGAAAGAAAGAGAGATAGATTAAAGAAAGAGGGAGAGAAAAATAGAGAGAAATTATAGAGAGAAGGAGAGAGAAGAAGACACAATGCACCAAATCTCTCGGCTGAATATTATAGCCCAGTAATTTCCGAGTATTTCTTAACAAAGGCGAGAAAGAAAACAGAAGACCGTGATGTTTGGAGAGTGAGGTGGAGGACCCTTGAAGGAGGAGGCCACCGCCGTCGACCTCCAACATCTAGGAGGAAGGCCCTTAAGCGTGGAGGCTACCGTCGTCGACCTCCAAGAGTAAGATTGCAGACTTCGGGTATGGGGGCCACTTCTGTTAACCTCCAAAAATAATACGTAAGTCGTGAGAGTGAATGTCTCCTCCGTTAGCCCTCAGGAGTCCAAGCCTTTGACCTCAAGGGAGATTCCCTTACTAAGAGGAGATGGTGCTCTCACTCACTCTCTCTCTCGTTTCTTTAGTCGTCTGAGTGTTCGCATTCGTTAGTTACGTTTGTGTGAAATATAATAAAAGACACAGAGTGCACGAGAGAGAGACGAGACTAAATTACACAAAAGATCCTTACAAGTTTCTATAATACAGTTTATTCTAAGTTGTCTTGACTATAGAAGTTGATTTATGGGTCTTACGTTAAGCTGTACCTCATAAGAACAAGAGTATCACTAACAGTACAGCGATAATATGACCTTTGAGATGATTGATTAACGAGATAGAGTAGAAGGTTACATGGACGTAACTAAAGGTCATAATGAAAAATTAAATCACTACTATGATACTTTCTTCTTCTCGTGTGATCTCGACCTTTTGACTCAGGAGCAGAGTAGTCTAAGCCATTAAAGCAGAGGAACAGCTACTCTTCAGGGAAATCTAGGTAGAAAGGTTCTGAAAATAGGGTAGGATAAAATTGAGAAAAAGAAAAATAACTAATATAGATAACTTTTTTTTTGCTTAGAATGTAAGTCTTATGCACATATTTCACATCACATTTACTCTTTATCTGTTGTTGGTTGAGTTACATATGATACACTAAAAGAAATCTACGAAAACAAAAACACATGGAAATGTTTCGTAAAGGGAATTTAACATACATGGAAGAATTTACAAGGATTCAAATTGCTCGAGGGACACTTACAATACAGGAGGGAAATGTAGATAATGAAATTACTTGGGAGACACTGCAAATGGTGGTGTGGAGGAGGAGACAGTGAGATTGCTTGTGGTGGTGAGGGGATCACACAAAATTGAGGGATAGACTAAAACACTTGAAACTGCTGAGGTAAAATACAAGAGGGAAGCCAATATCAAACAGTACTTGGCTGGGGGGAATACGACCCTGATGTTGCCTGTGGGAGGATAAAGTTTAGAAATGTAGGGGAAATGAAGCTCACATTAAAACTTTTGGGAGTGGGGAGGAGGCAATGAAAAAAACACCAAACAAATGGAGAGGTAAACAACGACTATCCAGCAGTAGGGAAGCATTGTGAAGTCCTCTTAGTTAGACCATCGGTGAAAATTCAAGAGTAGTTGAATAAAAACACTAAAATATGTCTTGTGAGAGGAAAAGTTTTGGAAATGAAGGGAAGAAAGACACACAAACATCAAAATTACTGGTGGGGGAGTGTGGGAGGGTGTAAGAGGGGTGGGGAGTGAGAGGAAAGAACACCGCGGACACTGAAAAGTTTCCTGCGTACTGGAGGGGGAGGCAAACACTACTAACAGAGAGAGCGGAGATTGAAAATGCTGGAGGTAATCTGTGGTGGTGCAAACATGGCTGTGGGAGGCAGACACTGGAGGGGTGCAAACACTGAAATTGATTACAGAGAGACAAACACTAATTGCAGGGAAGGGGGGGGGGATGGGAGAGGCAAACATTGAATTTGATTAAAAGACACTGCAAATACAAAGAGGGAGGGAGGCCAGGTGCAGATATTTGGAAATTTCTGGGAGGAGCAAACGTTAACAATATCTTTATTTTTTGACTGACAGCAGCTATCCATCACACCTACAGAGGGATTTCCTTGATGCTCAAATCTGAATGCCAGAGAACCAATACTTCTTTGCTGGGAGGAAGGTTGAAAGGATGGCGGGATGAAGGCGGGATGAAAGCGGAAAGAAGGCAGGATTAAAGAACTCAAGAAGGTTTCGTGCCTTTATGTTAAGCTGTTTTAAAGAGTGTTAGGCAAAGTCGTCTCCTAGTGCCGTGGGACCTTCTTGTGAGAGCGCATACACGCGTCTCAAACTATGATATAACTTAAACAGTTCCGTCACCTTGTAAAAGTTACCCCATAGACAGGAGGACCCAGCTATTGTGTTTAACAGCTTCGTAGTTCAGCGCAGATGGACACTACATTCTACTTCCACTTGACTTTCTTCCTCATGAACTTTCTCTTTATTGTGTCTAAGATATTCCTCATTATCTTCATTATATTTCTCATTATCAATATATTTATCATTATTCCTCACCCCGTATTCCTTATTTTCTTGCGTCTTATAATCACAGGTTGTGCTAACTATCCCCCCCTTTTCTTTTACTTATTTCTTTACACATGCACCTCCCTCTCCCGTCTCCCTCATATTTCTCTTCTTATTCTCATAGCTTCTGTTTACTCGCCCGTTTTCTCCTCGCCTCGACACTCTTGGTAAATAAACCACTTATAAGCAAGTTTTTAGTTGACTTTTCGTGTTTTTCTGTGTTTATCCAAGCAGCCTCTCCTGACATACAGTACGACACAGTTTAAATGATAACTGCATTTTTTCCAGAGCTCCGGGACATTACACAGCTCCTCAGATTAATGCACTTTTACTAGAGATTTGATATATATCACACAGTTCATCAGATAATCATATATTTAACCATATAGCTGAACCTTTTAGCATATAACACGATATTCAACTTTTAGCAGTGCTTTTCACAATAATTCCACCCTGCTACAAGTACTCACAACTCTCTCCACTTTTTTTTTTGTTCACCAGGGTTCGTGGAGCTGCTGGCCGGAAAAGCTCACTTTCCCGGGAGCTGTAGCATGTTTCACTATTTTACGTCAATTGTAGTAGCACCAGCCCATAATTCTCACCTTAAGTGCATTTGTATATACAGATGACGCTTGGTCTATGTCTCTGCTGGATGGCACATAACTATATTGATATTTTTCACACACACACACACACACACACACACACACACACACACATACATACATACATACATACATACATACATACATACATACATACATACATACATACATACCTCATAGTATTCATATACATCATGTGAAGAGAGGATTTAAGTGAGTGTGTTCTTCATAAAGTAACTCACCTGTGAGTCAGACGGTGTTCAATGATCCTGAATAAATAAGGGAGTTGGCTCAGGCACGTGGAGTTTAATAGTGATATACAGAGGGGTAGTTTTGTCTATTACATTTGTGAATAAAAAGTAACGTAGCGAAACCTAACCTAACCTAACCTAACCTAACCTAACTTAATTAATTTTCTCCATCTCTTCCACAAAACAAACAAACAAACAAACACACAAACAAACAAACAAACAAACACACACAAACAAGCACACATACACACACACACACACACACACACCAAGAGCCATTAACACCCTTCCTCAACTCACTATTACTTTGGGGAAAAATTCAGAAGCAAAAACACAAAAGTTTTACATTTTCTTTTGCGTCAGGCCGTAGTAACTCTTGAATAGAATACATATTTCTGTAACCACATCGGTCGCCACCATGACTTACAGCAGCTCAGAGGCAATGTTACCAGACACCTCATAAATAACAGGTTTCAAATAATCCCTTTTTAATTGCACGCTGTTATTTCCTCATCTTTATTTGGTGATATTTGTCAAGATTGGGTGTTTTAGTGGCCGGTTCTATAGTCGTAACTCGCCACAGTTTAGGTAAAAAAAATAACGTGAAATTAAACGCTTGCCACTACTGATAACAATGGACGTGTCTGCAAACAAAAGGATAGAAAATCTTTATAAAACAATGTAGCGTTGGTAGGTGTCGCCAACATGGTAAAATACCGAGTAAATTGGCGTGAAGTGATGGTGTTTTTTATTGATGTAATCCGGTGGTGAATGATATGCCACTTGTTGCAAAATTCTTGTTCTCGGTGTTGAAATAAGTGTATTGCGGTGTTTGGGGTGTTTTATTGTGAGTGTGTGATAGTGCTTAACTAAAGGAATATTCACCAGCACTGAGAGAACAGTTGTACAGTCACCTGCAAAAGTACTGTCGCCTCTCCTCCTGAACCACGAACCCCGAGATTCAGACTAGTGAATCCGAAACATTTATGGACAGAATAAAACATTAACGTCTACTGCTTCGGGTTCACGAGTCTGTATTTCGGAGTTCGTGGAACAGCTGGAGAGGCGACAGGAATTTTCTGGGTGACTGTATCTACCAAAGAAACTTGACCCAACGCATGACGAACATTAGGACTTTGCTGCAATAAGTACAACATATAGACTACAGGAATACACTCAACTACTGAAACTGAAAATTATTATGAAGCAACACAACTATCAGCGAGGTGCACATAAATTCTGTCAGAGACGCATATAGTCATGTACTGTCATGCATTGTCATACACTGTTATATAGACATTATTACGCATTGACACACAGTTTCATGCCCTGTCTTACACTTTCACACACTGTCACACGCTACAATATCATACATCTTCATATATTGTCTCACCCTTCCACATACTTGTCATACATTATCAAAGACTATCGTACACGTTCACACACCCTGTCTCACACACTAACATATACTCACACACTGTCTCTTACACTATCAACACTATCACACGCTGCCGCCACTATACCCCCGAATTATAAATCCCGTGAGTGTCGGTAAACAAGAGAGGATTATACTAGCCCGACCCCAAAGTAAACACACACACACACACACACACACACACACACACACACACAGACGAACACTATTCCCCCTATCTCTGTATCTAATTCACTCATGTCTATCTGTGTCTCTATCTCTCTCTTTTTTCTCTCTCTTTCCTCAATTTTGTATACATTCATGGTCTCGTTAATGTTCCCAAACTCTTCACCATATCTCAGAATCATAAAATTAAAGTTTTTTTTACAGTATCATAAACATAGACTGTAGAAAATGTGTAACTTTCAGATTTCAGATTTTTTTTTATGGTCGGGAATTCTGGGGAAAACAAACTTTTGACAAATGAAGTTATGAGGCATTTTAGGGGAAAAAGGAAAAATAAAAAAAATGCTATTCCTTTGAGGGAGTTTATCAGATTAACTATATATAATTCAGGGAAAAGTTTACCCCGACGTTACCAACAATCTCGTCAACCTTCATACGTAGCCCATAGAATTTACGGTCTATTAAGCTCCATTGTTCTACTGGTTTACTCTATTGTTGACTCTATACACGTCTCTGTAGGTCTATGGAAGCTTTATACAAGGCTTAGAGTATCTGGTAACGATGTGTGGCTCTTTATAGACCTCTAACAACCCTCTATGAGCTCTATAGATCCTTTTAATTTTTTTCGTCACTCTAAAACATCATCACAGATCTCCAGCGGCACTATTGACCACCGGGGTAGCTCTATATAAGCCTCTATATCTCGCTAACAACTCTATTCTCATCTCCACGGGAGTTTAATGACTTTCAAGATATTCTGGTCGAGTCTAATGGTCAGGTGCTGAGAATATTCACTGTTCTGAGAAGCCCACAATAGACTGTCTTATCTGTAGCCTTACCTGTCTTCCTATAGCCCTATAATAGTGCTGTTAGTTTCTTAATGGCTCTATAGAACTCCCAACTAGCGCCTTAAAGCCTTTATGTACCAGTTTGGAAAAAAGGATTGAAAGTCTTAACCTACTTTTTTATCATAATTTTGTCTCTTTCTGTCTCTCTCTACGTCTCCATGTCTTCCTTCTTGTTCTTCCCTGTCTCTTCGTCTTTCTTCCTTCCTGAACCTTCCTGTTCCTCTTTAACCCATGTGTCATCTCCCTGCCCCGCTTCCTGTCTCTCTTTGTCGCTGTGTGTCATCGCCCTGTCGTCTCTCTGTCTCATTCCTGTATGTCTTTATCCAAGTATATCTCTCCCTGTCACTCTCTTTCCCTGCCTGTCTGTCCCTAGCCATTATTCTCCCTCTCTCTCCCTCTTCCTTCTTCCCTCCATCCCTCCCTCTCTCCCTCCCTAACCATTCTCACTGGCGGCTGTCATTGTTGACAACCTCCCTCCTCACACAGACCCACATTATAATGCCCATAAGACGACGCTTCTTCTTCCTATCCCTCCTCCCTCTCCATCCCTTCCTCTCGTATTGTCTTCCCCCTCAGGGCTCTCCTCCTTCTCCTCCTCGTCGTCCAGCACTCGGCTAAGTACGGTGGAGCAACAGAGACATAATGACTTCTTCTTCTTCTCAAACATTTCCTGCTATATGTTGTGGGCGGAGGTCCTGGTGGTTGGCCCAAAGAAACATTTATACATTTCCTGGTGCCACACAATACACCTTCACGACGCTGGGAGACAGAGAGACTCGATGACAAAAACAAACAAACAAATAAAAAACACAAACAAAACAAGAACTAAAAACAAAAATTGAAGAAAGACAGAAAAAGACAAAAAAAAGGAAACAAAAAATAATAGAAAGAAAACAGACAAGATAAATGTAGGAAAACACAAGAATGAACTAAAAATAGAAATGGTGGTGAGAAAAAGACCAAGAGAAACGCTAAAAGAAGAAAAGTAGTTAGAAGAGAATAGGGAACGACAATAATTGACCTCAAAGCAAGTAGAGAGAGAGTGGGACAGAAGCAAATAGACGTAAACAAAGATGGAGAAGGAGGGAGCTAAAAGAGAGAGAGAGAGAGAGAGAGAGACAGAGAGAGAGGGGGAAGAAAATGGAGAAAGCTGAAAACAAAAGAGAAGTTGACAGGATGGGACGGAGAAAGCAAGAAGAGAAGAGAAAAAGACGGGGATATAGACAATGTAGACGGGAAGAGAATGACAAAGAAAGACTGTAAAAGGAACAGAGAAGGAAAGGGATGGGACAGGAAGAGAAAGAGTAAAAGACTAGACAATTCAAGAAAGCACAGGAAGACAAAGAGGAAGAGTGAGAGAGGAAGCGCTTATATATTTCCTGCGTCCACATGAACAAATCCTCGACCCAAAGAGGAACAGAAAGAAGGAGGAGACAACAGGAGACACAGAGAGGAACAGAAAGGAGGAGGAGACACGAGGAGACACAGAGAGGAACAGAAAGGAGGAAGATAAACAAGGAGGCTACAGCGAAAAAGTAAAACGGAAAGAATAAAGTTAAAACCAAAAGGATCAGCGTGTACAGTAGGTATAGAGAGAGAGAGAGAGAGAGAGAGAGTGAGAGAGAGAAGAAGGAATTAGAGGGAAGGACACGAAATGTAAATAATATTAATCACTCCACCTTGATATATAACGTTAGTATAAGAGTTATATATTATATATGTTATGTATCAAGGATAAATATATCTGGCTCTGTATACACGTTAAATATATGATTCTATAAAAAAATAATATATGCTTTGAATCATTAGTAGAGAATTTATTACGGATATATAAATCGAAAATATAAAACGCGGAAGACTAAATTATATGGATATATGGTATTGACATTATAACATATAGCTAAACTTACATCCTTCAACAGTTAACAAAATAGCTTCATGTTTTTGTTTATTATGACCAGAAAACCTATCAATTATTTTCCTTTTCTTTCAAAAATTTCGAAAGTGTGAAGAAAATATATATACTTTTTTGCAGTTAAAGAAAAACTCACAACTTTCACTTTTTTAGCAATACAGTGATAAAAGAAAATATCTTTCGTTTTTTTTTTCTGGAAAAGGAAAAAATGCAGAGAACAATTTTGTGAAGTTGTCGAGGAGAGGAAAATAATTTCTCCTGAGCTGCTTGAACATTTTCTTCCTTAGCACTCCTTAAACGCCTACAGCCCCTCCTACAGCCCCTGGTAGTCTGGTATTTGTGGTCGTGTGAGCGTTTAAAGGCGCCTCAGTGTTGCCTGTTAAGCTGGTGCACCGCCGCCACCGCCACTGTAAACAAGTGTATTTCCCAGAAGTTACTGTAAATGAGTGTATTTACCCCAGACGCTAAAGAAAACGAGGGTATTTGCCTCTGTAAACGAGAATACGTATCCCGAAACCTTTGTAAATGAGTCTTTACCCTCGAAGCCATTATTTACACCAGTCTTTACACCTGAAGTCATTAGTGAGATTATTTACCTTTTACGGGATTGTAAGTGATAATCCTTAAAACTGAAGCCCCTGTAAACAAACGCATATGCCACTGAAGCTTCTGTAAATGAATGTATCTATCCCTGAAATGATGAAAATAAAGCTAATTTATCAGAGAACATTTATCCCTGAAGTGCCTTGAATAAGTGTCTAACTTTAAACTTAGGAAAACTGAGTGCACTTGCCCCTGATGACACTTAACCCTGCAGCCCTGTAGATGAGTGTGTTTACTTCTGACAGCATTGTAAACAAGTGCATTAATTTCTGCCACTATAATGTTACTGTATTACTGTACCACCACTATAATGTTACTGTATTACTGTACCACCACTATAATGTTACTGTATTACTGTACCACCACTATAATGTTACTGTATTACTGTACCACCACTATAATGTTACTGTATTACTGTACCACCACTATAATGTTACTGTATTACTGTACCACCACTATAATGTTACTGTATTACTGTACCACCACTATAATGTTACTGTATTACTGTACCACCACTATAATGTTACTGTATTACACTATAATGTTACTGTATTACTGTACCACCACTATAATGTTACTGTATTACTGTACCACCACTATAATGTTACTGTATTACTGTACCACCACTATAATGTTACTGTATTACTGTACCGCCACTGTGTTACACACTCGGAAACTGGTTCACGGAGCAAATAACTGGAGAAAAAAAGCAGTTTGTTCCAAATATTGACACAGTCGAAGTTTTGGGCCACCGCCATTGTGAGCCTCTCGGAGCTCTCGCTAAGGGGCTCTGAGCTCCTTGTGAAGCGCCGGAAGATGTTTCTTGTTACGGACTCACAAGAGTTTCTCGTTAAGCGTTGAGAGCTTTAGAGTTCTTTGTGAGACACTCAGGCTTCACTATGGTATGAGGATCCCTGAACACACCAGTCAGGCACTCAAGAGATCCATATAAGACACTCACAGGTTCTTGTGTGGCTCTCAGAGTTCTATATGAGACACTCTTTCCTCCCTCACTCAAAACTTCCAACGAAATGACTAGTCCTCTCAAAACCAACTAATGTCACTCTTATTACTGCCGTTATTAGAGCTATTAATTATTATTATTATTATTATTATTATTATTATTATTATTATTATTGTCAATATGAGTGAAGCACATAACGACATCATGTACAAGTGACGTAAGATAATAATGCTGTAGTTGGCCGCCAGGTGGCTCTACTGTTGATCACAACTTTACACTACGTCAACAATGTCAACAATTAGGAAACTTTGGTCAGGGAAGTTACCACCTGTTCAGAGACTTCAAAACAAGCATATAACAGCCTGCATATCACGGTACATCTTTTAGAAACCTTTAGAATTCCATCAAAAATAATATCAGTCCATATCTGTACCTGGAAAGTATAACTCCTGTATATGTTAAGACAGATGAGAGGAGAAGATGGTATAAGGCTTAAGTAGCGAATGAGGGAGAGAAGGAGAGAGGAAGGAAGAAATGGACTGAGGATTAACAATCCATAAAACGTAGATCATCAATTCAAATAACAGCTAACCATGATCAGCATATACGTGTCTATTCATATATATATATATACATATATCCCTTCCTCTTGAGTTATATATACCGGCCAGTAAACAGATAACATGTTTGTTCATAAATGTTGGTTCAAACTTAACCTGAGCCCCAGGAAACAAAGAACCAAATATATGCGTTTTTTCTTTTTAGTCTTGTTGAAATATTGTATACATTAATTTTTTTTTACCCAAACCAATTTAATTACCAGCCGTTATAGTTTTTGTCTCGCTTTTTAATAAACTTAAGTGGAGGATTTTCTTCTTGCGGTGGATAAAAAAGCAGAGCCTTATCTGAGCTGGTAGACTAAAGAGAGGCGTGTTAGCCCCCTACAAGTAGATTACGTCCATCTACTTTGACTCTACTCGTGAAGGAGAAAGAATGTCGTTTTTACTTTTATCTCGTCGTTATATTATTTCGTCTAAGGTTCCTGATTCTTTCGTTCACTCTGAGATATATTGTTTATTTTTCTCTTACTTTTATTACGTAAAGTACATGACTCTCTCTCTCCTACAAGCCACAATCTTTTCTCTCTCCTCCCCCTTTCACCTCCCTTTTTCTTCCCCCTCTCCTCAACTCACTATAAACATCCGTCTTTTCTATTCTCCTTCTCTCACTCCCTCTTTCCTTCACACTTTCCTCTTCTCCTCTTTCTACTCCCACTCTCCCTCTTTCTCTATCTCCTCCTTCCACTCACAGTCTTCCTCTTTCCCACTTTCCTCCCACCCTCTCTCTTTCTCCCTCTCTCTCCTCCCATTCATAGTCATCTTCTCTCTTTCTCTTCCTCCTCCCGCCTCTCTTCCTCCCTCTCTCCCAGGACCTCCATCATGTTGACAGGAGTCTCAGGGCAGTAGGCAGAGGCTCTCAGGTTCACCTCTGCCCTGAATGGAAAGTCTTGCATTTTGAAATACTCTGAGCCCCGCCTTCAGACGACCAGTGGTGTGTGTGTGTGTGTGTGTGTGTGTGTGTGTGTGCGAGAGAGAGAGAGAGAGAGAGTGAGTGAGTCAGGAGGGTGGCTAGGTGTGGGCGTGCGTGCGTGTGTGCGTGTGTGTGCGTGTGTGTGTCACTAGGGTCCAACAGAGTGGTGCAGGGCGGCCACACTCTGATAACCTCCTCCCTCACCCACTCTCAAGAATTTTCTTTTTATCGGGTAGTCATGATAATCTTTCGTGGGTAAAGCTAAGACTGTAAGGAATAAAGCTCCTACGGTATTGTCCTAACACCATACATGATGAGTACTTTAACTGACTCACTTAAGCTCCGACACAAGATTTTGGTCACAATGATAAGGACAAAGTATTATTATTATTATTATTATTATTATTATTATTATTATTATTATTATTATTATTATTATTATTATTATTATTATTATTCAGTTATATAATTACTTTTACTTTTAACTCATTTGCCAAACAAGATATCCTTAATTAAACAAGAAGTATTTTTCGCAACACCTTTTCAAATTAAGGGAACAATCACTATGCTAAAAAATACAGTTATCACGATGGTATAGAGTCATATTTGCTTTATGATAACATTCTTATCACTAAATTGATCACTTTTAAGTAATGTGTATAACGAGAGGTATGTGTGAGGGGTCAGGTCTAATACGCAGGACCTGTGTGTTCTCAATATGCCCAAAAGAAATCTCTAATACACCTTTGACAGCTAGCCAGATTTCCAGCTTATGAAACGTCACTTAATTTGTGCGTAGTGAGGAACTTAAAACTATTACTTGAATTGAGGCCATATGGTGTTTCAGTAAGAACCAAGGCCACATAGTGTGTCAGATTAAAGGCCACATGATGTGTTAGGAAGAACCAAGGCGACAGAGTGTGTGAATGAAGGCCACATGGTGTGTTTACAATATTGACTCACAGGACTACTAGGCAACACCCCAATTCAGAAACGTCCAGCATGGCTCACACCGCCACTGGTGAGGTTTAAACAATAGCGGAGACAGAGTACCTCCCGGTGGCGTCCCTCTATCCACATAACAATACATTTTCGCCAGGCTCTCTTAATATGGAAATTACATCAGTTTTTGAAGCATATTTTCTAAAACTAATTTTGTCTAAACTTATACAATCTTAGTGATGATAATAATTAATAAGCTTTGTCAGGTAAGAGAACTTCATCAAAGTGTGTCACTTGTTAAGTCTGTAGTCTGGCTTCTAATAATGTTGATGATGCCTTTGAGTCTATCATTCCAGGTATTATATGTATGATGTGTATAATTTATATAATGTATATATTGTGTATGACATGTATAATGTATAGATTATAATAGGTATTTTTCATATGGTTAAAGCATATAAACATAAAACAAGTTTAAAGAAGAGAGAATGAAGAGCACAGTGTCCCATCCCAGTATTAAATTAGTTTCATAATCAGTTTTCCGACACTTTTCCCTGGAATTTGTAAATTATCTTTAGTCTGGGAACACCGGCTCAGAGGTGCTGTCTCTTACGTCATATTCCTTGCTGTCTTTCTCCACAACATTCAAAAGGATATATTAAAAAGAAATAAAGTTAATATATTTTATCATTCACACTTTTCCTATCATTCATTACTTAAAAATAAATTAAATTATCTTACGTCACTATTGAAGATCCTTCCAGTAAACTGTGTCATATCTTTATTCTTAAACACTGCATTCAATTATAAAAACAAAAACAATATTTCTGCTAATTCATTATCTTTACATATTAAATTGTTGCTTCCTCATCCTATTCCCTCATCCAATTAGTGTTTAGCCAGGTGGAGATACTTAACAATTTTCTACCAACGTAACATTAAATCACTTTCCTCTGAAGACTTCAACTAACCTCATCTAACTTACAGTAAGTGAGTTAGCATGTAAGTTGTTTGAGTTAGTGTCAGACCGGACCAGAGGACTTGCTGGGTGACATCCTCAGCAAGTGTTCATTGCATGGTATTATGAACAGAGCTTCCCTTTAGTAATAGTAGTAGTCACAGTAATAGTATTAGTAGTAACAGTAGTAGAACAGTATTAGTAGTAGTAATAATAGCAGTCACCTAGAAACGTTCTTAAATTCAAAGTGAGAAAATAAAATCCCCATAAACCAACGTGGAAATAATTGAAAAACCAGGACTCAAAGTTTTCCCTTCACCCGTGACCGTATCGAGGTTCTCTGTTAGGTTGTGGGCGCCAGTATGTGAAGAGAAGGCGATAGCGTCAATCCTTATACGGTCGTAAAGAAGGTAGGGCTTGCCGGAGGTGTTGTGGCAGGTGAGATTGTATGAAGGTTAATAAAGCTGGGTTGTGCTGACGAAGTTAAGGTGGCGTGGGAGGGAAAGAGGGCGAGGGGGAAAGAGGGATGGAAGGAGGGAGGGTGGGAGAGAAGAAGAGATTAGACGAGATGAAGACGTGGTCGGAAGACGTAGGAGGAATAGTGAGAAGGTGGATGGACAGAGACAGAAAGATAAGAGGAAGATTGGATAGGCTAACTAAGAAGGCGAGAGAGAGAGAGAGAGAGAGAGAGAGAGAGAGACGTAGTGATAATTGGATGGACACATCTCCCTCCCTCTCCTTCCCTCTCTTTTTTCTCCTCTTTTCTCTCCCTGTCTATCTCTCTCCCTCCCTAATTTCCTCCCCTTCTCCCCTTCTCAGTCTCTCTCCACACTTCTCTCCTTCTCTCTCTCTTTCCCAGGTCCTTCTCACCCTACTCGTTCCAGTGTTTATTATTTTCAGGCTTGCAGCGTTCACATGAAAAATGACCCAAAACATTGTCGTGGAGGAATGTCAAGCCGAGTACTAGACTTTGTTTATGTGGGTTCGGAACCAATAAATAGACCCTGAGATGTCGGTATACGTTTGTTGATGCTTATAGACCAGTGAAACGACAAGAGACGCAATAAATTATTATTTTTTTTTCTGAAACATTATATTTTTTTCCGTATGTGTGCGCTTTGATTTTTAAATTCCATTACGATTATACTTGAAAGGTAATAAAAACACGAATTATTTGATCCGTAAAGAAAAATTAGATTACATTACGTGCCAAAATGAACTGATTAGAATTTAAATTTTCTATAATTTTACCAAATAGTTTTTACCAATTTAATTTTTCCCTCTTGGATCATCAGTAACTAAATTGCACTCGAGGGAGGTGCCAAACTACGAAGGGTGTTGTCATTTTTATCAACAGTGTAATCCTGAACTATTGATTTTCTGTCCCTAATAACACATCAGCTGTAGGAGTTGTCACGGGGGAATATGTTAGACAAGTTTAAACACCGTAGCTCTTATGACTCTCGAGTTATACACAGCCAACATATGTATGAAACTTACATAATTATACATATAGATCCATACACAATTAGATACAGATCCATACATAGTTACGCACATAGATCCATACCTTACTCTCACAGCCCCCGTAAATGTGAATAATAATTAGAAGTAAATATTAAGCTTTCCTCTCCTAATGACGTGTGTGTTTAAATGTTACTATTGTATGTACCGATTACCAATGTCAATATTTCTTTTACTTTTCAGTTTTATAAGGTATCGAGGGTTTCCAGTTTCCAGGACAATTGAGTGTAGTAAATATTTCCTTTTAGTTGACTAATATTATTTGGTATAGCGGTTGTTAAAATTTATCGGCTTCTTCCAGGTTCCAGAGTTGGAAAAATGCCAAATATTTCCAGGTTCCAGAGTTGGTAAAATTTTAGATATTTCCAGCTTCCAGAGTTGGGAAGTGTTTAGATATTCCCAGGTTTCAGAGTTGGTAAAATGTTAGATACGTTGGTCCGTATATCAGAAGACTAATAATTCTAACACCCAATGTCCTACTACCAAGTCTTTTCAAAGGTAGTTGTTATATGACTCAAGGAACACCGTAAAAGGCAAAAACTATTCCTTAATCCGTCCTTATCTCTCCCAATTCGACCTCAACACACGTTATCAGGTTGATAGGTGAAAGGGGGGGGGGGTGAGGAGGGTGGTAAGCTGTGGGTGTGGTGGTCATGTGATTCAGAGACAAACTTCGAGGCGTGGGTTCGATGCTCGCCACGTAACAATGTTGTATTCATGGCTAGTGGCTAAAATATCATCCGTGTGTGTGTGTGTGTGTGTGTGTGTGTGTGTTTTATTGTTTATGTATGGATATGTGCATGTTGCTGCGTGAGTGTGTTCTTTGTGTATGTATGTGTGCGTGTATGTTCTGGTGTGAGTGTGTTCTCTATGTATGTATGTGTGCGTGTATGTTCTGGTGTGGGTGTTTTGTGTCTGTGTACATGTTTGGTGTATTCTTCGTGTGAGTGTGTGTGTGTGTGTGTGTGCGTGTGTGTGTGAGTGTGTGTGTGTGTGTGTGTGTGTGTGTGTGTGTGTGTGTGTGTGTGTGTGTGTGTGTGTGTGTGTGTGTGAGAGTGTGTGTGTGTGAGTGTGTGTGTGTGTGTGTGTGGATGGGTTGATTGATTCTTTTGTATGTGTATATGTGAACTTGTAAAAACTGATCTGTGTGTGTAGGATAACACAATACACACACACACACACACACACACACACACACACCTGTAATCACTGCCGCTGGAGTTCCAATAGAATATTAATACAAGTTGATTAATTTCCTGTTTTTTTAATACTGCTTTTATTTCCAATTTGCATATCGAGAAACAGAGCTGGATTTATGGGACACAAATACCCCCACCGCTGACTGGCTCCGGTCCTAACCTAACCTAACCTCCCCTTTCTCTCCTCCTTCTACCCCCCCACGCTAATCCTCCATCGCCCCCGTGCCTCTCAACATAACGAGACCAGGCAGACACTAGCCTAACAAATGCAGGAGTTATGGGTCTTTTTTAATTTTCTATCGTCAGCGTATCAAAGAAATTAGTTCTAATACTTGGGTGAAAATAAGGACCCCATCTACTACAATTTTGCCCAGACTGAACGATATATTAGGGAAATTTCTTTTCGAGGTCTGGTGAGAGATAATGTGAAGAGTGGCAGAAGGACTGTACCATACACTCTGCTCAAGGTCTTTCTCCCGTAAATTGAAAGTAAAACAACAGAGGGTTCCACAATGAAGTCTGGCACGGTATCAAAGAACAGCTGAACAACAAAAATAAACATTGGGAATTACAGTAGAGGGAGGAAGGAGAATCACATCATTGTCAAGCTGCATACATGATTGAGACTGTGCATTTTAGAGAAGGATGACAGATGTGCATTTTAGAGAAGAAACGGATGTCAGTTGTGCATTTTAGATACGGATGACAACTGTGCATTTTAGAGACGGATGACAGATGTGCTTTTTAGAGACGGATGGCAGTTGTGCATTTTAAAGACAGATGACAGCTGTGCATTTTAGAGAAGAAACGGATGTCAGTTGTGCATTTCAGATACGGATGACAACTGTGCATTTTAGAGACGGATGACAGATGTGCTTTTTAGAGACGGATGGCAGTTGTGCATTTTAAAGACAGATGACAGCTGTGCATTTTAGAGAAGAAACGGATGTCAGTTGTGCATTTTAGAGAAGGATGACAGATGTGCATTTTAGAGACGGATGGCAGTTGTGCATTTTAGAGACGGATGACAGATGTGCATTTTAGAGAAGGATGGCAGTTGTGCATTTTAAAGACGGATGACAGCTGTGCATTTTGGAGAAGAAACGGATGGCAATTGTGTATTTTAGAGAAGGATGACAGATGTGCATTTTAGAGACGGATGGCAGTTGTGCATTTTAGAGACGGATGAGAACTGTGCATTTTAGAGACGGGTGACAGATGTGCATTTTAGAGAAGAAACGGATGACAATTGTGCATTTTGAATTAGAGACGGATGACAATTACACATTTTTTTTGAAGAGAAGACGAATGACGACTGCACATTTTTAAAAAGAGACGGACAACATTTGAACTTAACTGAGAAATTTTATTCATCTTAGAGAACATGTGACTGAAAAATTTTCCCCCGACTTTCCACGAGCACCAGAAGGAGAGTGAGAGAGAGAGAGAGAGAGAGAGAGAGAGAGAGAGAGAGAGAGAGAGAGAGAGAGAGAGAGAGAGAGAGAGAGAGAGAGAGAGCTGTTAAGAGGTTTGGGTGGAGAGGTGGGTGACAAATGCTGACTTTAAAGAAGACTTGACAGGATTGTGTTGGCGGAGTTTTCAAATAAGAGCCAAGTGAAAGGCACATAACGTCAAAGGAGAGAGAAACAACGGAGAATAAAATACTCTCGGTGTAAAGGTTATTGAAGCAACAAAACACAGTCCCCAAAAAACGTTTACCCCCTGACTTTTTTTTCTCTCTCTTTTCCCTCTCTTTCTTTTCTCTATCTCTCTTTTATTTCTCTTTCTCTCATTGTCTCTATTTCTTTCTCTTTGTCTATCTTTCTCCCCTTTCTCTCCCTTTTTTCTCGTTCTCTTTCTTTTTCTATTTATCTTTCTCTTTCTGTGTCTCTGTCTCTTTCTTCCTCTATATCTGTCTCTCTTTTCTCTCTTTCTCTCTCAGTCCTCTTTTCTCTCTCACTCCTTCTCTTTTTATTTCTCTTTTCCTGTGTCTCAGTCTCTCTTTCTCTCTCTTTTCTCTCTATCTCCCGTTCTATCTTTCTCCCTCCACACGAGAGCGCGATTATTTCCGGATATTCTGCCCGAAAAAAAAAAAGGTCAAGGCTCTTACCTACTCAAGCTAGTCCTCCAAACTACCAGTCTTCAAAGATGAAATAAACAGTCAAAGAAACCAGTCAATCCTTCCCTAGGACCAGTTTATCCCGAACGACTGACAAAAAGACAGTCAGACAGTCAGTAATCCAGTCAGACAGTCATCCAACCAATTAGACAGTCACTTCCTAGCACCAATGTGTCTCCATAGATGCACTCACTCCTGAACACCAGTTGAGGGAGACCAGTCAACCAGTCAGCTCCCCAACCTGACTGTGTGTCGACTAAAACTGTGGTATTTACTCACTGCTGGAACTCTTGTATAATTATAGCTACCTTCTCCACAACATTCACATAGGCCCTACGTCAGTATTGTTCTGTTCCGGGAATAGGGGACGTGTGTGTGTGTGTGTGTGTGTGTGTGTGGGGAGGGGGTGAGGAGGGTGGCTAGGTAAGTGTGTGTGTGTGTGTGTGTGTGTGTGTGTGTGTGTGTGTGTGTGAGTGAGGAGGAGGGTGGCTAGGTAAGTGTGTGTGTGAGGTGTAGGTGTGTGTGTGTGTGTGTGTGTGTGAGTGAGGAGGGTGGCTAGTGTGTGTGTGTGTGTGTGTGTGTGTGTGTGTGGAGTGAGGAGGGTGGCTAGGTAAGTGTGTGTGTGTGTGTGTGTGTGTGTGTGTGTGTGTGTGTGAGTGGGAGGAGGCTAGGTAGGTGTGTGTGTGTGTGTGTTTTGGTGTGTGTGTCGTGGTCAAACATAAATCCCATGATCAAACACGTAACTTGTTGGGGAAGGTAGGGCGGTGATTGAGAGGCAGGGTGTGTGTGTGTGTATATGTTGTGTGTGTGTGTGTGTGTGTGTGTGTGTGTGTGTTTATGTGTTGTGGTGTGTGTGTGTGTGTGTGTGTGTGTGTGTGTGTGTGTGTGTGTGTGTGTGTGTGTGTGTGGCAAATAACAGAACTAATTGGTATATAGAAAATACAGCAGAGACTCACTGTGCCAACAATAAATACCATCAACTCTAATCTAACCTAACCTAACCTAACCTAACTAACCATAAATAAGTACAGATTGGTTAATAACATAGTACTAATTACATAAAAAAATAAGGCAATAATTTTCCCTTTAAAATAATTTCCATTAACAATAATAGCCAAAAAGTTTTCCCTATTTGACAACTAACAACATTTACTCCTGCGACTCAGGCAGTAAAAAACAGACTAAGTCTCTTCCCAGATAAGAGGAAAATTATGTTTCTGGTAAACATTACAGCCTCCACGACGAGGATTTTCCTGGTAAGTAATTTTATCAACTTAGAGAGGAAGGAGGGTGAAGTGGAAAGTGCATGGGGCTGGGTTTTTCTATCTATCTATCTATCTATCTATCTCTACACTCGAACACGCATCCAAAAACCAGCACGTAAGTTCCCAGACATCTATTCAATAAAGGGAAGTAGAGAAGCACCTTGGCCTCGTTGTAGGTTAAAAAGAAAGAGAAAGTGCGAGTGTAAAGGAGAGTTACTACAGTACAGTGTATAGTTATGAGGCGTCAACGCTGCTTACCAAGAAAATTTTCCTTCATGTTGCTTGAAAATTTTACCTGACTACACATACCTCATCACCTGTCATGCCAACCGACACTTTCTATCTCTCATTCACCACCCGTCATGCCACCCGACACTTTATATCCCCTCATTCTCTACATGTCACGCTACCCGACACTTCCATCCCTCATTCTCCACCTGTCATGCCAACACGACACTTCCCATCCCTCATTCTACGGCCGTCATGCTACCCGACACTTCCATCCCTCATTCCCCGGCCGTCATGCAATCACGTATAATCAACCGGCGCGATAAAATTTGGTCTCCTCCCTTTAATACTAATTTTTTGGTTCGTGTTCGTTAAAAAAAAAAAAACATGCGACAATATATCAAGGTAGACTTATTTAATCCATACATCACCTCACCTGTCTGGTGGGGGGGTGGGGTCGTACACTCAGCCACTCGTACAACTCTTCCCAGGTGATTCCAAACTTATTTTTTTCTTTTTCGTTTCAATAAAGAATCTCAAGGACTGGTTTGCATATTATAGTTATTTTAGTCTTTTTTAAATTGGATATGAAATTGTATTAGTCTGTTGTGGTAATTGTAAAATAAATTATTGGGTTTTAAAGTGACGATACCTTTTACCTTTAGCCTATAAATATATATTGACCACCACCTGTGTGAAGGTCAATATTTTATATACACTCAAACAATAGTCATGTTTTTTTTTATACAGGTAGATCACATACAGGTAAAGAAAATATTATGTTATGATAGAAATTTATGGTCGTTTACAGGGATTCATCATCATACTCGACCTTATAATCATGTGTCCTCAAAAGTCCTGTGAAAAAATTAGTCAATATTTCATCACTGTTAGATACGGGTTTCTATGTATCGGTATAAATTTGTAAATATTTCTACAGTAGATAACACGGACATACGTATATGTTGATAACACTGAGATCCATCAGTTATTGTTCATTTGGGGGAGAGATCCCCCAGTGTCGCCTCATCGTCAGCACCACCATTCATGTACATCTTGCTGACAACTCTATTCAAGGCCGATCATACCAAACACTTCCATTCATTCTTTCTATATATATATTTTTTTCATCTGTTGTCGCTTTCATCCATTGTTTCACCTTTTCCACGTGAGTTTCAATATAACTTTTGTTCGCTTGGGTATTTTCTTTTTCAGTAATCCTGGAAAACTTGAAACGTTTAGGAATCTATATATAGTGATCGTAAACGCGTTCATTCTCTCTTGTGGGAGTTTTTTTTTTTTTTTGAGGCGCTCTCAATGTGTTTCCTTCAACTCTTGTGTGGATAAAAAACTTTTGTGTCTTCAGTATTGGAGGAATACAAAATAATTATCAATGAGCTCGGGAATATTGGATTACTATTATATGACTATAACGAGATCTAGGAGAGGAGATAGATAGTTGTTATTACTGATGCCACTCCTGTTGTTGATACCACTACTGTTTTTTATATTACTGTTATTGATATTATTACTGTTGCTGATACCTTTAATAATACTGATATACAGATGGGTGAATTAGGTAGGTATCTTGGGATCAAACCAACAAAAACAAGTGTTCTATCCACTCGACAACCGCACCTGCTCTCCTGGTCACTACCTCTCCCAAACAAAGTGCCTCTCCATAACCTGATCATTGACCTCTGACCCCTAAAATCACATCCTGAGCCACTTAGGTCACGCACGATCTAGTAACTCAAGTTTAGGCTCCATTATATTTTTTAAGAGGTTCATAAATCGAATTTATACTTGAGTGGGTGATAAAATTTTGTGTTGAAATATCACACACGATGATACTCTCTCCCGGCCATCTTGATTTTGATATTTTAAGGTCGAGTAAAATAATTTCAGATGTGAGATTAAAGGAAAGAAGGGGAGATATTTACCCTGAGGTTATATTTCGTTTTATTTGACGTTTTTAGGCAGTAATGGTCAGTTTGTTTTATTATCTTCTTTTCAACAACAAAGGGACCGGAGAGGTTATAGGTTGGATATTATCGAGGAAAGAGATTTTATAAACTATAACTGAATAAATTATCGTAATGTCCCTCACAGTTCACTTGGGTTATACATGGAGTCACGTTGTTAGTGTTTAAACGTATCATTTTCCACTGATAACTTCTACAATATTTTCAGATAATTTTGTATATAGTATATGACTTATAATTTGCATATTTTATAAAACTGAACCCTTTAAATATCACTGATAACAATAATAGCAATAAAATAATAATAATACCGCTACCACTATTATTACAACTATTTTTTCCAATGTTGTATTATATTGCTCTACTAAAAAAAATATATTATTTTAGTAATATGACCAAAACAAATACATATTCTGTATACACAAGACATTATTCCACTTCCTTTTTTGTAGTTTCGTAAATCAACAATAAATGAGAGCACATGTATTATGGACCGGACACAATGTAGATGCGAGTTTAAAAGGATATATAAAAAAAAAACGTGATGAAATTTACATTGTACATAAAGGTATCTACATTTACAGCTTGACACACCTACCACTGGGATTGCCAACTGCACTCCGCCATGCACTGTTACGCTGTTAATTCTCTAAACGTTGGCTGCCGCTGCACATGTTGGAGTCAGCTCAGTGTGACAGCCACATGGTCCTGGCCAGCAGTATAAGGTCATGTGTCCATTGTGTTCATTTGTGCATTGAATTCTATTTACTGCAGATAGGTTATAGAGTAGAGTAGAGTAGAGTAGAGTAGAGTAGAGTAGAGTAGAGTAGAGTAGAGTAGAGTAGAGTGGGTTGGGTTGGGTTGGGTTAGGTAATCTAAACCCTCATCCCAGAAAGGCCAGGCCAGGGATTTCATTATTTGTATTCCGGGTCTGGTTTGGAGTCTTGTTCCGGTTGTGGCTCTGGTCTAGCTCCAGGTCTGGCTCCTGGTCTAACTCCAGGTCTGGCTCCTGGTCTGGCTCTGGGTCCGGATCTAGCTATGTGTCTGGCTTCCGTGTTCATATATTGGAATTCTCTGCAGAAATTAATCAAGACATCCCTGAATGAAATATGGATGTGTCCCAGTCTTCAGAATATCCGAAACTGAAATGCAGATCAACTTGAATTTATTTTACTTTCTGTGGCCATAGTTTTAAATCTTATAAGTATACTGCAGCTCATTACCTTCTATATACACTAACACAATCAATATTTGGATAGTAATATTTTCACGATTACATTTACATCTTGGTAGATTCCCAACTGAAGCAAATCTCTCACATTGTTATAGCGGCGTGGGAAACATTGACAAGGGCAAGACAAGATGGTAGGAAGTAGCAGTAACACGTAACCAGAGAGTTAGAAGGTCTTTGTATAACTGTTAGTACGCTCAGAATAGGAATAACAAAGTCAAGCTCAGAGAATTTAGCAAAATAAAATGGTAACTTGGTTCGCTCATGAGGCTTTTTTTACTTTCGATATTCGTTCTGAGCATTCGCAGGTAGTTCACCCTTGACTAATGTACTGAGTGTCTGTCGTTACAAAAGACGTCTTTGAATATTAATAAATACGGGTGAAAATTGAACGTATGCATCTTTGATACTGTTAAGGTATCAATCGGAGCAGATTCAGTTTTAACAGAGAAACTCCAGTAATCGAGTTAGTGGAGTGTTTGTGTACCGGGTCACCCTCCCCACCACCCCGGCGTTTCACCTTTTAACTTCAAAAGCAGTGTGTGGATGGTGTATGGCGGAGGTCAGCCAGTCACCTGCTGCTGACGTCAAGCGATATTGAGTTATTTGGTGTGAACAGAAACACAGACAGACGAATGAACATCAATAATTCTAGCTGTTTTTCTTGCTTCCTTTTTTTCTACTATTATATTTACTATTTCTACTACTACAACCGTACTATCACTATTACTACTACTACTACTACGGCACTATAACGAACTACCTTTTTTTTAAACGTGGCTTCTTGCCTTCCCCAATAGCCACACCTTCTCCGCCATTTTATTACCTTAAAAAGTAGCTATCCTAGCTGTGTTGAGTTAGTTGAGCCGCAGATCTATGCGGCATTCAGTGACTGTTGTCTCATAGTCAATATCTGCAACCGTCGTCGGCTATGGGGCCGACGATCTCGTTCCCCTGAGGCAGAGCAAAGCGGACCTAAGCAGAGAGAAGGACAGTAGACATCTCAACCAAGCTGTAACGTAACTTCTGGGCTGCTGCATC
Organism: Homarus americanus; assembly: GCF_018991925.1. Classification (NCBI taxonomy): domain Eukaryota; kingdom Metazoa; phylum Arthropoda; class Malacostraca; order Decapoda; family Nephropidae; genus Homarus; species Homarus americanus. The sequence continues at coordinate 488,234 of NW_024755865.1, forward strand.
CGTTCAGATAACACCTCCGCGAGTCTGGCATAGAAACATCTTGCACTTGGTCCCCTCCCACCAAAAGTTGTGAACACCAGAGGAGTGAAGCTGCTCTGACCAACATTCAGAATTCTTTCCCCATATGCCCTGATCTTGTCATTCTCGTTCCTCCTGTGTGCAGCATCGAGAGCTAGGTTACGGTGACATGCGGCCATGGGATCAAAAATCCTTATGTCAAAGAAGGCTCGCTGTTCAGAATCCTCGAGCACTGACGTCCACACGGGCTTCGTTGGATGTGTTTGAAGTCCTGTGATGGAGGTTCTCACCGTCCAATGGAAGGAGGGTCAGATTTCCTTCAGTAAATTTTCTGTGAGATCCCTTACTTCGTCATGCCTCATGCATACGAAGCTCCCTTTCTTACACAGCATGGCGTGGTCCATGTCATAAGATGAGCCACACACGCATTGGAAGGGAAAACATTCTACTGCCCTACCGTACCTTGTTTTTTAAGGATGAAGCCTCTTGCCCTTATCGGTAGAGTCGTTAGCCAGTTCGAGACGCCCACCTCCTGCGCTATAGCTACTTTTTTTCTTCAATTTATCTGGCAATTGCTGCAACAGTTGTTGTAGTTTATCACTTTGGGTGTGCTGCCGTTCTGTCGTAATGGAACCGCCGAATCTTGTTTAATTCGTTGGTATCCACCTGACTTGCTGCATTCTGAGCTATTATGTGCTCAGTGAGGGCTGCCGTGAGATTGACGGAGTTCTGATGTTCTGTGGCGACAAGCTCCGCTGGATTAGTCAATCCCATTCCTTCCAGTCTCGGTGGTAGTGCAAGGAGTGACCTTTCTGCTGGGGTTAAGTAAGGGTTTTTCACTAGTGTTGGGATGAAAACGACCTTGATGGCTTCTTCCAGAGGGTGGAGGAGGGGTTCGATATCAAGGATAGTACACATCAGGTAATTCCAGCGATGCTTGACTCCATGGGTGAATGCCGCAAAAGCCGCACGTGGCTCTGCTTTAGCAATGTCAGACAGAGCTTGGATTTCGCTCACCCACTCATTTATCTTTCCCGTTACGTAGTCGGCCTTGAAGTCATTCGTGCCAATTACCGCACCTCGATGGCCGTCCTTTGTTATTTTGACCTCACTTCCCCCGAACACCTCCATTGCCCGTTCATAGTGTTCTGGCTTCACAATGAGGAAGGGCTTGCTGGCATTTGGGTGGTAACCTATTTGTGGACCTCATGATGTTACCAGGTCCCACCACTTTTTGATGTCCTCCACTTTTCCTGCTCTTGTTAGATCATCCTCGTAAGCCACTTGCCTTGACCTCGGTTGTTTCATATTTTATTGTATGTTGGAGCACAGACAGGCCCCTGCGTTGTTCCCTCAGTTGACTGTATGATATTATCTCCACTTAGGGCCTTGAAGCTTGTTATATTGAGGTCCGTCGGGTTCCTGTGGGTGTTTTTAAGGTACATTGCAAAGCTTGGACACTTGATCTTAATGTTGTGCAGTGTAGCCATGCGGTTGATTAGGATGATGGTATTGACTCTCTATTTCTAAGTAAGCTTTCTGAAATTGTTTTGACTATTCAAACTAAACTTATGACTACATCCTACACACTGTTATACCCCAAGTCAACTGTTGAAGGGAGAGATCAGCCCAAATGCTAAAGACAGAAACTTGATATGAAACAACTGAATCGTCAAACTTCATGTTATATTCAGAGTAGATTAATCAATTCCTATTGTCTATATCCTAAATAGTATAACGTAGCTTCAAGTAAGATCATTACAGTCGTTGATTCATATATAAACTTCAAGAAAAGTCTATTTATACCTCTAGTGGAAGACAAAGTATAAGGTATTTTCATAAATCTCTCCAGAACCTTTGATAACATTGGCCACTTCGTGTTCGTAAAGCCTCTGTTGACATGGGTCGTGGCTCGGGTGTTGTCCTTACCTCACCTTAATGCACTGCCTCAGGAAGCAAACAACTGGGAATGTTATGAAGTGAATCTCAAGGCGAATTCAAAATGATATATAAATTGGTGAATCCAAAGGGGGGTATATACTATCACTGCTTTATTATTGGTTATATAGAGATAGTGTTTAGTGATATAGAAGTTAGAGAGAGGATGCTGTTGTTGTACCGGTCAACCACACCCTCTACCTACCACAATTATTACCACACAAGCTATAACAATCATTACCACAACCACTATCACAATCACAACCACACACACTACCACAATCATTACCACAACCACTATCGCAATCACAACCACACACACACTACAACAATCATTACCACAACCACTATCACAATCACAACCACACACACTACCACAATCATTACCACAACCACTATCGCAATCACAACCACACACACTACAACAATCATTACCACAACCACTACCGCAATAAAAACCACACACTCTACCACAATCATTACCACAACCACTCCCAACCATTTCTCTAACTGCTGCTGCTCCTTGTCTCTACATTATATATCAAGGTATACAATGACATTTCCCCCTACACAATATATGACCACCACACTACATAAAAACATTACATTTACCAAATTACCTTTCAGTACGAGTTACCTTTTTTCCCAGAATACTATATATATATAATTTTGTTTAATATTACAGAGAACTTTGATGACAAATATTGGTCGCTTCATGAAAAGTAGTTATATTTGTGTTGTAGACTGGACATAATCATCGGTGATATGAGTGTGTTATAAGTATGTGAGTCGTTTTTATGTCTTTTAATCACATGAGGAAATTTGATGGTGTTTCATTTTGTCTTTTATATTATTAGAATTATTGTTAGATGATGTGAAGAGCAACTGTAATGACAAGAGGGGAAAGGCGAAATAATAGGAACTTTAAAGTGATGGTAATAATAATAATAATAATAATAATAGTAATAATAATACAAAAACATTACTAAACATAGATTAATGGATAAATTATTACAAAAGATTTAAAAGGTTACATCAAGTATTATGGTATATAATTAAAAGCATAAGTAAAAAGTATTAGGCAATATTTTTTTTAAATAAATTAATCTTGCTTGTTAAACGAGCTTAAAAAAATATAAAGACGTTCATAAAAATAGTTACGCCAGCAATTTCTTAAGAATTATGGGCTCTACGGCGGATAGTCGCGCCAGCCATTGAGACGTCAGCGGTCATGACGTCACTGTAAGAGGCATGATGTAAACAACAATGGCGGAGATGTACAGTTGCCACACACCGCCAAGGGAACTAGTGGACAGTATCCTCATATCGCCAGTAAAAGTGATCTGTCAGAAAGAGAGTGCGAAAGAGAGAGACAAAAAGAGAGACAGAAAGAGAAAGAGAAAAAAGAGAGACAGAAAGAGAGTAAAAGAACAATTAAAAAAAGTGCACTTTATCTGTGTTCTAGGGTTTGACTTCATTCCTTATCCAGAAAAAAAAAAACATTGAGTTCGTGTCTCGACCATTAACGTGATTTAAAGACAATGAGTTACCCTTAGAGACAGGATAACACGCTACCTAGCAACAGGTGTGTGTCGAGGTTAACACTAATGTTTTCCCGCCTTCACTCTAAACTTCCCAGTAAATTTGTTCTTAAATTAACTGTTTTCTCCCAGGAAGGACACCACTCTCTCACTTGCTTTTTCAAAACTCCACTTAACATCGTATTTTGCAGCTTATTACCTGGACGTACGCAGCAGAAGTTATTAACCCCCTCTGACTCGCTGTAAATTCACCAAACAAAACACAAAAAAGAATAACGTAAACTAATAATGTAAATCGAACGTCAGAATTATGTAAATTGATATCCCATGTAAATATTGACATTTCGCTCTGACATATTCCCATTCCAACTTTCATTGGTATATTCCCAAATCCCAGTCTGTGTTAATACATTCCCATTCCAATTTATACATCCGTCTTCCAGTTACAGTTTATGTTGATGTATTCCCATTCCAGTATTCAATAATGCATTCCCATTCCAGTATATAGTGATTAATTTCCTCCCACTTCAACTAATATTACCTTTCCTATTCCAATTTACAGTGACGTATTTCTATTACAGTTTGTTTTCCTCTATTCCAGTTTCCCATTTACAACAACTACAACCAATTCCAATCTACAATGGTATGTTCAAGTACTCTTACATCGATGGATTTCAAATCTAGTTTAAATTTCAGTTTAATTTTACAACACATCGGCCATTTCAGTGCCAGATTACATTGATACATTTCGATTCCAGTTTACATTCCAGTTCACGTATATATGTTCCCATTCCAATTCCCATGACATGTTTTGTAGCGTAATGCACACTGATCGTTCCCATTCCAGCTTAGATTGCTGTATTCGTGTCCAATTAATACACTCAGTAGTTCCATTGGATTTCAGGCTGACGTATTTCCTTTACAATTTAGCTACTCCATTACAGCTCACTTTCATGTGTACCCATTCCATTCAACGTTGTTCTGATGTCATTTGTCTTTATTTGTTTTTATATGGGAGGGGAGGGAGGATATAATTGTCAAGATTGTCATCACGATATCATAGACTCAATGGTTGGTAACTGTGTTATTTACCTGTCAGGGGCTACGCGTTACACCTGGATTTTCAGATTAATTGGGTCTTTTTTTTGCTAGTTTGTTTGTTTGATGGTTTGTTTTTGTTACTATAGCTGGGGATGTGATAGAGTATCCAGATACCTAAATTAAGATAGCCCCAAAACATGCCCTCGAAAGTGCACTCTGACTCTAGTATACCAATCTTTCTTCCTGCCAGCTACGAGACGAGTAAACGAAACCCAAAACGACGTAAGAGTCTCGGAGAATCAGTCCCGAAATTAGATAATGTCTCCCCAGGACGAACAAATTTTCCAGCATTACAATTTACAATTTTGTTGGAGGTGGCTGTCTGCCTCGCCTACACCAGGTCACCTTCTGGTATATATATATTTAAAAAAACTTACGTAGAGACAATAAATTCTAAGTCAGGTCGGGCAATTTTCCCTCACAAACAACAAAATTTAATATGTCCTAATTTTGGTCGCGACAATAATCTTTTTTATTTATGTCACTTCAAAGGTAATTTCTCCTCCCTCCACACACCTATCCCCTTTCTCCTCCCTCCCCCTTAAACCCCTATCCCCTTTCTCCTCCCTCCCCCTTAAACCCCTATCCCCTTTCTCCTCCCTCCACACACCCATCCCCTTTCTCCTCCCTCCCCCTGAAGCACCAACTTATCAACTTCTCCTTTTTCTAACCCCAGTACCTTCCTTATCCCTCCTACCTTCCTTATCCCTCCTACCTCCCTAGTTCATCTCTTCTTTCTTTTCCCTTTGCCTTCCCCCTCTCCTTCATATTTCTCTTCCCCTAACACTCCCTCCTCTTTCTCTCCCTTCACTTCCCCTTCTCTCATCCTTCCCTCCCCCACCCTCCCATCCCTTCCTTTGTCTCTCTATTCTTTCCCTCTTCTCCAACCCCCGTCCCTCCTTCTCAAAATAGAATAAAATTAATGCTAATGAAAACCAGTTTGCCCTAGACTTGTTATATATGTTTATTATGTTTTGTGTTGATAGAATAATTAGTCTTAATGAAGCCAAGCAGGTAAGACGAACTACCACCCGTAGCTTGAGCCCCCCTCTCTCTCTCTCTCTCTCTCTCTCTCTGTTTGTTTTTTATTTATTTATGTTTTTCATATTCGTATTTATATTTACATATCTTCCATCCGGTTTCCTCATATTTATACTTAAGATCATATAATTTTGTTTCAATTCCCTCTATCCACGTTTTATTTCCCTCTATTCACGTTTTATTTCCCTCTATTCACGTTTTATTTCCCTCTACTCACGTTTTATTTTCCTCTATTCACATTTTATTTCCCTCTATTCACGTTTTATTTCCCTCTATTCACGTTTTATTTCCCTCTATTCACGTTTTATTTCCCTCTATTCACGTTTTATTTCCCTCTATTCACGTTTTATTTCCCTCTATTCACGTTTTATTTCCCTCTATCCACGTTTTATTTCCCTCTATTCACGTTTTATTTCCCTCTATTCACGTTTTATTTCCCTCTATTCACGTTTTATTTCCCTCTATTCACGTTTCATTTCCCATTAAGTCAAGGTTGTCTCCTCATCCCTGAAGCACCATTGTTTACCTTCGTATTATAATCGAAGAGTATATAATTATCGTGAATTACCCTATATGTCATTTACATATTCTCACCAAGCTGTAAGTAAGTTCTGTTCCTGTATTTTCTTCTACACCTGTACTTGTATTTTCTTCTATACCTTCACCTGTACTTTCCTCTACACCTGTACCTGTACACTTATTTCTGAATCAATCAACGAAATAATAAGGAAACAAGTATATTTATGTCCAGAAGAAATTCCAGACACTTCATATTTCAGACAGAAGTTTCTGATTTTCTGATTCGGGTTTTGAATAAGCCATCATCCTAACTCTTGAGCATAATTATCACAATTTGATTCCAGTAAGAGAGAGGCATAATCATCCCCGCCAGGCAGCATGATAGTTGAGGTATGTGGTTGTTACCCAAACACCTCGCCCTCGTAGCTGTCGTATGTGTCAGGAGCACAGGTCTTTGTTTACCTGTTAATGCCAGACCCGGTGCATGAGTTGTGTTTACCCAAGAGTTGTGGACCAAGTACAGTTAGTTACATAACTTGTATTTACCGACAATGGCAGGGTGGGTAACGGTGGCTATGTGAGTTATATTTACACAGAACTGTAAGCCAAGTACGGTTAGTTACATAGAGAGGGTGTGTGTTTACCCGAGACTGGAAGGTTGGGCAGAAGTGCCGTCCGACTCTATGTTCATAAAAAAAGAAAGTTGCTTACAGCTGGTTAGTCGACCTGTGTTTAGAGAGAATTACATACCAAATAAATTATTAATACAACCTATAGTTACCGAGAATGGTAGGAGAGATTACAGTTGGTTACATAACGTCTATACATACAGAATGGTTACAGTCCATTGAACGAGTTGTGTACATAGGGAAGTGGGTGGGGTACCGATGCTGTTCGGTGGTAAGGCAGATAAAGCCGAGTAAACACACTGTATGTACCCAGAAGAGAGAGGCGTGTTCAGTAGTTAAATGACCCGTGTTTATAGAAAAATACAAGTCATATTCAGAAGGTTATGTAAACTGTCTCCACGAGGTATACAGCGGATTTCTAGAAACTAACTGGTAAACTACAACTGGTTACAGAGCTGTATATTACAGGGCGGATACACAAGATAGTTCAAAGTGTGTGTGTGGTGTGTGTACAAATGCACGTCCCGGATACACCGTGTAGACAGAGAGTGTATTTACCAGTTCAATACAGACGCGGGTGAAGGTGTTAATACAGCGCAGTAATTACAGTTTCACGGCATGACAGGTACAGTTATTGGAGCAGACTGTCTCTCTGATTGCACGGTTGAGTGGTTGTCATTAGTGGCATGTAATTGGCCAAAAACTAATTTAGACATAATATCAGATGTAAATTTGTCTTTTTGGTTTTTTGGTTATATGCAAATGTGTCCTATCGCTCCTTAATGTCATTGTCGGTCATCCCATTACCAACAGAGACGAGCAGTTAATGAGCACTTTTACTGCCCTCATGAATAAATATCCTTTGTTGTTTGACTCACCGACTAATTTTCATTCCTCTTTTGCCTTTCTGCTGGTCATTAATTCCCGTGTCTTTGAACTTCATTTGACTTTCAAGTTACTAAGAGCTTTTCTTTCATCAACGCGCAATTAATTAATTGGTCACAGCAGGATAGTGAAACAGTGTTGTGTCATCACGCTCTATAAGCGATTTAGTCATGTTTTAGTTTTCATTAATCAATATATCTTATTATTCTTGCGATGAATTGACCTCTGATGGCAACATTTTAATACAGAAATGCTAATATGACAACATTTTTTATCTCAGGTGCCAACATTTCAACAGAGGCAAGACGACATTCACAGCTCTAATGCCTAACATGTCAATATGGAGAGCCAACAGAAACAACAACTGTAGATCTAATTCCAACATTTCTCTATATCAAGACTACTGATAACATTTCATTATTAAAAGACAACGATGACAGTATTCGTATAATTAGGGCAACAAAGGTCAATAATGGAACACGTTAGGGCATACCGTGTAAATATTTAATGATAAAGACCAATCATAAACAAGTGACGTCATGCGGAGGTAAGTAGGGACGATCATGAAGGACGGGAGGAGCGATTACCCGCATAGTCAGGCCTGAATTGGTTACCATGAGAGAAACGTGTATATAACTCTCTCTCTCTCTCTCTCTCTCTCTCTCTCTCTCTCTCTCTCTCTCTCTCTCTCTCTCTCTCTCAGAAGACCTTGACATCCTGCCTGACATTCTCGGGTGTATTGACTAATCCTCGTCAGGCAGTCGGAGGCGGCATCATCGATTTCCTTCCGTGTATCGTCGTCTATGTGTCTGTCCGTGTGTCGTCGCTGTTTCCGTCCATGTGTCGTTGCTGCCATTCTATGCGTCGTCGTTACGTCATTGTTACCTCTGTATCCTTCATCTTAGTTTTAATCTTCGTTGTGTTCCTCCATCGTCAACAATACCTCGTTATCGTCGCTGCCCGTCATTTCGTTCATCGTCTTCAGGTTGTATCGTCGTTGGTGTGTGTGTGTGTGTGTGTGTGTGTGTGTGTGTGTGTGTGTGTGTGTGTGTGTGTGTGTGTGTGTGTGTGTGTGTGTCTTCTCCACACATCACTCCCAACTTTCGTGGCGAGGCTTTCAATACTTTTCTCTCGTCATGTGTTTCTTAACATCTGCGTCACATTTTATGACTTGTGTTTTATTATTTCAAAACATCTGTGTCTCAGTGGCAGGAGTCGGTAATGGAATATCAGACACGAGTTTAACGTAAAACCATTATAGCAAATAAATATGCCATTCTGTTAAATGTGTCGTAATGGTGAATATGTATCGTGCTTTGTGTTATGTTGTTAAAAATATAATTAGTCATGTTAAATATTTGTGTCTACCTTCAACCCCGTACATCTGGTGACCACAATCATCACCCTCCAGACATCTGGTGACCCCAACTATGATGCTGCACACACCTGGTGACTCCAACCATTACCCTCCACACATCTGGTGACCCCAACTATCATGCTGCACACACCTGGTGACTCCAACCATCACTCTCCACTCACCTGGTGACCACAATCATCACCCTCCACACACCTGGTGACCCCAACTATCATGCCGCACACACCTGGTGACTCAAACTACCATCCTCCACACACCTGGTGACTCCAACCATCATTCTCCACACACCTGGTGACCCCCACCATCATCCTCCACACACCTGGTGCCATTACCCACCAGCTGGCCACGGGTCGTACCTAACATGTTGGGTTGTGACGTTTTAATCCATCATCTGTCAACAGGACCAGCTGACCTTGTTGTGGCGGGTATTCCTCTTCAGGGCTCCACGCAATGACTTTGTCCAAGTCTTTTAGAATATCATCATTTGTTGTGTGCGTGTGTGACGTACCTCCAGGAGTTATGATGAACAATAGGAGGAAACAACAAGCCTCTGATGTCTTGTGAGTGGAATTGGAAGCGACATGATATTTCTTTCTGGATATTATTTGTAAAGTTTATATATATATATATATATATATATATATATATATATATATATATATATATATATATATATATATATATATATATATGTATATAGTGAGAGAGATAGGGAATTTAAATGCAAGAGTTGGTGATAGGGAAGTGGAGGGGTTGAGGAAATATGGAGTGCCAAGAATGAATGGAAATCGAGAAACGCTGATAGAAATACGTGCTGAGAGAGGGTTGGTAGTGGAGAATATACACATTTACAAAGAGAAAAATGTATAAATATACATAGAAGTGAGATAAAGGAGAAAATAGAGGATTGCTAACTTTGTGTTAGTGGACAGAAGAATGAAGGGGAAGTCAGGTAAAATGGACTTACTGCTAAGGGTGGTCCACGGGGTGGGTGTGGCCTTTGCTTGACAGGAGAAAGCTTAAAGTGTATACAGTATACTATAGAAGATACATCATGAAGGATACTCAGAGAAGCTAAACGCTGGCTGTATAGGTCAATAAACTCAGGATATAAACTGAGAGGTGAAGGATTTAAAGGAATGAATCGTTAAATGTAAGTAAGGGGTGAAGGGGAAATGTTGACGAATATTGGCAACAGTTTAAGAGTGCTGTGTAGCTGAGAAGTGTCTGGATACCATAAAGTAGGAAGTAAATTTTAAGAGATAATATTAGCATGGAAAAATAAGGGGAAGAGAAGGCGAGAAGGCCATTTGAACGATAGTTATAAGAGAATGATGAGAGCATGAAGAAGTGGAACAGACAGAAGATGAGGTTAAATGTTGTATCTTGATATTAAAGAGTTCAAGAAGTTGTTCTAGGGGGTGCTAAATAGTGAGGGAAACCAAGAAAATGAATTGGCAGTAAAGAATGAAAGGGACTTTACAATTATAAGATTAACCTCTAAATTCTTCTCTTCCACTCCTGTCCTGTACAAGAGGAAATATGCCTCCGCCTCATTCACCAAGGCTTCTACTATCTGCTGAAACTGTTTCAAACCTAAACTTGTGATACAAGTTCTTAAGTGAATACTAAACATCAATGCTTCTCTCTAAACTTCGTTGATGTGCACACAGAGAAACAACTAACCAAATTACTGCTGGGAGAGCCATTATTTCGCTGTCAGCACCAAGGCTCTTACAACTATACAATACTCTCAGATACAAACTGACAAGTTTTTTAAAGAAATTTACCCATAAATTTCAGTGCCTGTAAAAAACACATCTGCGAATACTTATGCAAGTGTAGTCATTGAAATACAACGTGTGTTGGGAAGACCAAACGATAATTGATAGGTAGAATTGCAGAACATCGTGGGCCGCTCATCCAAAACAGATTAATTATCGCCCAAACCTTCATATTCAGCTATCATACGAGTCACAACGAAGACTCTCCTGATCCGTAAGTCTAACACAAGGTCTAGCCCGGCTTTTGCATTTTCATAAGCTTTACCACACATACAGATTATACATATATATATATATATATATATATATATATATATATATATATATATATATATATATATATATATATATATATATATATATATATATATATATATATATATATATATATATATATATATATATATATATATATATATATATATATATATATATATATATATATATATATATATATATATATATAATATATATATATATATATATATATATATATATATATATATATATATATATATATATATATATATATACACTGGAACCATGTGGGAGGAAAGCATACAAACCGTGCAATCCTCACCCTCTAAAAAGAGATGGTTAGCGTACAACAGCGAGTCATTATAGTACAACGGTGAGCCATTGGTTAGTGAACAATGGCGAGTCATTTATTTAACACGCACACTCTTTTCAACCCTCCAAAAGGGTCGCTGCCAACACACCCCACATCCTCGTACAGTGTAAAATATTTCTGGTGGGGAGAGACAGTTTGTAACACGAACTTGTACTGAGAGAAGTACCTGTACCACACACGTTGTTACATGACCGATACTTGTCAGAGTTAGTGAGTGTAGGAGTGTTAGACCAAATGGCTCACCATTGTACACTAATAACTTACTGCATATGCTCCAGGATAAGGAATGTTCAAATGCTTAAGTGTCAGTAATGTATATATGCTCCGACACACGGAACTTTCATTTGCTCAAGTGTATACAATGTGCAAATGATCCGTTATAAGTAATGTTCAAATTTCAACCTAGAGAAAGTTCATACGCTCCAGTGTAAAAGAATGTTCAAATGCTACGGCATAAGGGAATGCTCATATGACCTCGCATGATTGTTGTGCATATGCTCCTGCAAAAGGAATGTCTATATGCCCCAGTGTAAATAATGTACTTATGCTCCACTTTAAGGAAAGTTTATAGGCCCTAGAATGAAGAGTCTAAATGCTCCATCACAGACAATGACCATATACTCCAGCATAATTATGTACATGATCCTGCATAAGAAATATTCACATGTACTCCATTTCGAGCATCGTGCCTATGCTCCAAGGTTATTAAATATGCTCTGACACAAATAAAGTCCAGCATAAATGTGAGTATGAGCCAGTGAACAAAATGTACATATGCTCCATTGTGATTAATATGTCATTGTTCACGCGCAGGGAATGCTCCTCTGTTTTAACTTTAATATTGCATTTATGCTCAAGCATAAGGAATATTTATACTATCAACTCTAATGTAAATATATGATACAGCACTTTATGCTCCAATGCAAGACGTAACAATATGCTCTAGTGCAAATAAAGTGCTTATACTCCGACGCATGGAAGGTTCATATGCTCCAACATGAATAATATGCAAATGCTCCAGTTCGAGGTATCTGTTTTCTGCTCAGCCTTCAACAATAATTATGCAAAAGGCCCTGGTGACACTTACATTTTATTTAAGCTTCGATGCGTGAAATGAACGTTCTAATGAAGAGTGTTCATTTCGCTATTTTCTATACTAATCAAGTGTAAGCTCGCGGCACACAACTGTCATTATCTTAACAGCAATTTGTAGGCGTCATGTAATTGAATTTATAGAAAATGAATCCCCGCATAATCTTTCATTACCAACACTAATTTTCATGATCTCAACATATACTTTAACTTAAGCATGATAAAAAAAAAAGATGTGCCCACGCGGGTGCCCACGCCAAGGGTTAGTGTTGAAGGAACTATGAAGATCTCAACAGGAAGTCAAGTCTTAAGATACTTCCAATGATTTAATTCTGACCTGAGCAAATAGACGTTCTTTATGCTGGAGCATGGATCATTTACATAATATTCACGTCGGAGCATATATACACCATTGTATATTCTTTGCGTCAGGGTGTATCTGGATTTCTTAAGCTGGGAGATAGCCGGTATATGTTCCGTATGCTGGAGCATGTATTTGAAACACAATCAGGATATTTTAAGTACAGCCCTTATGCCAGAGCTAATTATGCTCGGACATATTATATGTTACGCGTGCTAGAGCATATACGAATTTCTTGCATCAAGGCATTAGCGCATAACTATACCAACACATAAGTTTATTGCTTACACTTGAGCATATACACGTTCCACAAGTTGGGGCATATTCACAATACTTATTCCAGAGGAAACACAAACATCGTATGCAGGAATATACATAAAGTATTTAGTGTCGCAGCATATACATTAAATCAATATTCAGGAGTATTTTCACTTTTCTCTCACTGGAGCACATGCACATTTCTTATGTCAGAGTATATAGTCATTTATTTTGCCATAGCATATACAGATTTTTTACCCGTAGAAAGCACAATATACCTTTCTTTGGCGCATATGCATATTACTTTCACCGGAGCATATGTATATTCCTTCCGCTGGAGCATATACATCCTTAAGCCAGAACATTTACCTTTTCCTTAAGGTGGATCATATACACATTCCTTAAAAGAGAGAAAATGCACATTCTTTAGACTGAAGCATAAACACATTCCTTAAGCTAGAGCATATATTATACGTTAAGCAGAGCTTATACTGATTTTATTAAGCCGGAGCATATATGCATTTTTTAAGGCGGAGAATATGCATATTATTTAAGCCAGAGCATATACCCATATTTTTAAGGATGAGCATATACACACTCTTTAAGGCGGAGCATATATACATTTTTTAAGGCGGAGCATATCATTAACCTTATGAAAGCTTCAAGTTACTGTTACTATTCAAATCAATGAGTCCTATTTGTACTCCAGTAATCTTCTTAAAGCTAATGACGTTGATAGTGACGTTGGTGGTGACGTTATAGTGACGTTGGTAGTGACGTTGTTGGTGACGTTATAAGACACAGCTTTCGTCACACCAGCCCCGATATTGGATACTTGACAGAGAAAAAAGTTCATGGCCAACCAAAGAAATGGAACAACTTTCCATTCTCCAGCATAGTTGTTGGTGATGGTGGTGACAGTGGTGATAATGGTGATAGTGGTGTTGGTGGTGAGGGTAGTGCTGGTGGTGAGGGTGGTGTTGGCGATGGTAGTGATAGTGGTACATTGGTGATGTTGGTAGTAGTTGTGGTAGTGGTTGAATGTGGTTGCGCCAAGTCCGTAGACTTGCTAGTGATAGGTTAGTGATGGTGGTAATCATGGTAGTGGCGGTATTGGTTGTGGTAGTCATGGTAGTGGTGGTGGTGGTGAAGGTAAGTGATCACTGTAGCGTAAAACCGTATGATCATAAATTTTCTCAGCCCAGGAGCCAAATTTTCAAAAACTCTATGCGATATTTTTCCTCCTAACTTGGGATGAAAAGCCAAAGCTACAGTAGTTACGATACGATCTAAGGCTAAACTTATCGTCAATTTGGTTACTATTTTCATATCGTAGTTAAGCCAATCTATCAAATTTAAAGTAGTCTATTAAACACCGAAAAAACCCACTGGATTCCAAGCTGTATATTCCCAGAGGTTTGTGTGATAAATGTTACCGTTTCTAGTAATGTGACATATATATAGCGACCATAATAGCATCTTTATTTTGCTGAGCTTCTGTCGTAAGTTTGTGGGGTCTGTTGCTTACCCAGTAGCCACCCCCCCCCCTCCCCACACACACACACACGCAAACAGTAACGGCCGCATCTGGGGGTGGGAGAGGAAGAGAGGGAGGGGAGGGATGGGGAGGAGGGGGGGGAAGGAGGGGGGAAGGAGGGGTAAGGGGAGGAGGGGTAGGGAGGAGGGGTAGGGGAGAGGGTAGGGGAGGAGGGGTAGGGGGAGGAGGGTTGGGGAGGAGGTTGGGGGAGGAGGGGGTTGGGGAGGAGGGATTGGGGAGGAGGAGGGGAGGAGGAGGAGGAGGAGAGAGAAAAAGGGGAAGGGGAGAGGGAGGAGGGGAGAATAGCGAACTCGTGACTTCTTAAGTATCCACCATTATTCTTGATTACTCGGTGGTGAATCTTACGCTCAGATATGAGACAAAGAAACACCTAACGGACCTTGGAGCATGAGGAGCGTGACTCGACCAACAGGGTGATGGCCGTCCGGTTCAGCCTTCATGTGACATAATCACCTAAGAGAGCTCTCGCTAATTGAACAAACTTACCAGTAATTACATTTATCAGGACTTTGCTGATTGGTCGACCATTCCTGTAATGGCGTTTCGCTGATTTCTCAAACGACTTCAAAGACGCTCATTACTTACGGGAGTCTCTCCTGGACAAGTACCTTGATCTGTCTGTCTGTCTGTCTGTCTGTCTTGTCTGTCTGTCGTTTCAGATGTTTCCTCGTAAACACTTCACTGTAATAAACTTAAACTTGGTTTGAAGACTTGGTTTATGACCCTTGCAGACGTCGAGGTTTGGGAGGTGAAGACTAATGCATATTAAGATCGACCGCAGTGTTTGACCTTATAGGAAGTGTCTTATAAACGCTTAATATTAGTGATTAAAACTTAGCTACAAGAGAACACTCATTATAGTCATCCTGAGAAATAACCTTTATAAGTTCAAAGGTCAGGGACGAATTCTAACAACAAACTGACCAAATATTGTTATAGAAGATGGATAATGGTCGAGGGTTTAGTGACTTCATAATCCTTTATATATCTTCTAATTGAATGTCTCTCTGTGTTACGTCATCTTCCAGTATAAGATTTCTCAAAGAACTGTACGAAAGACTTTCCTTAACTAACATGAAAAAGCAACACACTTACTATACTTAAAGGGAACTCTAAATGTATTCTCAACCTTATATAGATTACCACCTCTTATTACAGTTGAAATAAACAAGTTAAATGTATTCTAACATCTCCATTAACACAGGAAATTTACCCTACGAGCTTTTGAGAGTGCAAACATTGGTAGACAACATTATAATAACATTGAAAGTTAGATTAAATAGCAAGTCTTGTTATATTATTACTGTATATGATTTGGGGCTTTTGGTGTCTCCTGCTATCAGTGGTCAGATGTTTTAGTGGCAGGTAACACTGAGTCAGCGAGTTGGAGATGGTGGCTAGATGAGTGGGCTGTTTATCTACCAACTAGTGCTCTCTCTCTCTCTCTCTTTTTTTTTTTTACGGGGCATAGCCCACCCGGGCACAAGCGATCGACCCACATCGGGGCCTAGGGGGCGAAAAAAAAGAAAACAATAATAATATAAACCATCTTTTTAAATTGAGACAGATTGAATGAGTTTGGAAACACAGAAGAAGGCAGAGCATTCCACAGTCTGCTGTGTGAGGAAAGAAGGATGTACTACAACGAGTTATTCTAGTGTGACCGACATCAACAGATAAATGGTGGGCACCGCGGGCAAGACGTGTGTTACGAGCCCATGGCCTTGCCGGCGGTATTGTTATATTAACGTAACTCCCTATCCATCCATTTACTTGCGACAAAGATAAGGGTAAAAAGCTAGAGAGAGAGAGAATGACTGGTGGTGTAAAGGAAAATTTAACATCAAGATGGATACATAGTCAAATAAAGAGATATAGTCCTCTCTAAATTTCCACACTATGCCACTAACATTGTCACTCCCTCTCTATCTCTCTCTCATTCTCTTCTCCATCTTCCTCTGTCTCTCCCTTGACTGCCAGCACCACCAAATATATTTCTAACTCTCCACCACACGTCACCTCACTAAGACAGAACAAAATTTTCCCCTGGTTTCTCCTCGTCTTCCATCTCCCACAACAAGAGCTTCGCAAGAATGTGAAATTGCCCCCGAGAGACTAAAAGAAGTCTATCACAAAAAACCCGCGATCGGTGTCAGGGCCGCGTCCGGGTGCCGCCTCCGACACTCCGTTATCCGTGGTATTTCATTTCGGCTCCCCGTACCCGGCGCCGGAGCCTTGTTGCCAGTGATTCGTCTTGTTCAACCGAGCAAAACAAATGACTGTCGAGAGAAAATAGATGACTGTCAGCGGGAGCAGACGGCTATCACCGAAACAAATGGCTATCGGAGGGAAAAAAGTGGCTGTCAATAAAACCAACAGTGGTAACTAAGACGAAGTAACGGATCACCTTAAAAATTCAGAGAAAATCAGAGAAGTAAACGACGATCAGAAGTCACGTGGTTGCCTTCCTACGTGTGGGTAACCGGCTATCAGCATAACAAATGACAAGCCATCATGAGCCAGATTCTCAAAGGATCCTACGTGCTTCCTCCGCCACTCTGAGCACGAAGACGCATCTAACAACTGTAAAATCCTAGTGATATTTCCACGACGCCATTTTGACCGTCATCTTTGGGTCGTAACTTCTTGGAGCCAGTTAGATGCTTCCTCACATCTCCAGCTTGGGGGAATAAATTAAAACGTGGTTTCAGTATAATAAAGAAATGGCTCTCAGCCACGGTGGCGCAGTGGGCTCTCAGCCACGGTGGCGCAGTGGTTATCGAACTGAATTGACACCTGCAATAATTCCCAGGTTGAAATCGACACCGGGGAGTTATTGTTCGAGCGAGTGAGATTACGAAGCCCTTACGCTACAGTCCCAGTGTTTTCGTCTCAGTGTCGTAACTTATGTGTGTATTAACTCAAAGGTGTTCTCACGAGAGGAAAAATACTCAGACATCAACAGAACAAGTGACTGTCAGATAACTAGAAGACCGTGATGATAATAGAAGAATTGAATAAATCAGATAATTATCACAAACAAATAACTATTAGCTAAACAGATGGTCATAATAAAAATTAGTAACTGAAAAAAACGAAAATTACTAATAAAACAAGTGATTATAACAAATAAAGAGATGATCATCACATCTGTAAGTAACTTAAATAAAACACATAATAAACCACTTAAACCAGTGAGTATCAAGTAAAGAGACGAACAATAATTTAAATACTGTACGAGTCTTGGATAAAACAAATGAGAATCACTGAAAGAAATGACTATCAAACAAAACAAATGACTACCATCTTGCGCCGCGTGATTATTACCGCCCCCCAAGCCGGTAACGAGCACAAAACAAACTCTATTTCGGCGAGAATTGGATGATAACACACTGAGAGTTGTTTTGTAAACTAGTCAGAAAATAACAAGGTAATAATCCCACCGCTGGAGGCATCAGTTCATGACAGAATAACCTTGAATAAGCTAGCCACGAATTTCAAGAACCACCACCATGATGATAGGTCTCTCTCTCTCTCTCTCTCTCTCTCTCTGTCACCACTAATGACGATGTATCACGGCTGGGAGTTGAGGCAGCGCACCCGAGCACTCTTATACTCTTCTTCCTCTAGGAACTGTGTTTAAAACTTTATCAACACTAATAGCAATATTTCCGGATGTTGTGGCGGCGGCTGGAAAACTTCTCCCGTATATGTGTGTGTGTGTGTGTGTGTGTGTGTGTGTGTGTGTGTGTGTGTGTAAAACTTAGTCTAAAATATCAACAACGCATAGAAAATCAACACAAGATAATAAAGTCTTAATGAACCAAGATGACATGAAACTGGTGAAATAAAAATAAAGAAGAAAACTTGCGTAAAACTAATAGCCCAACGGGGAAAGAAAAAAAATCTCATTTGACTTTCACGTTGGAGCCTTTTGTTATATCGTCATGTGAGTCTCATAGCTTTATCCTCGTTAGAAATAGAAACCTCATTAAATATACACGTAAATCACCTTGATCATATCTCTTAGTCAATTACATATCTTACTCGTGTTTAAATGACGTGGACTGCAATAGACACTAAAACATAAACAATAACACTGCAATTTCTTTCTAGCAATCTCACGTAATTACAAGACCTCAGAAACAAATGGAATCATCCTCATCAAACTTTCCACTCTGAGACAATAACAAGAAGTGATCCTAACACAAAAAATGAAACACTTGAAGACGCAGTGGATATAAAATTTTGATACAGAGACCATGATTGATCCCTAACAGTCAATTGGTTTGCTGGCGAGTCACTAAATACATAAGCTTGACCGTGAGTGCTTGCTTGCTTGACCGTGTGAGTACGACTGAGGAGAATCAAGTACGAGTGAAGGTGCTTAAGAGATATTCTGAACCTGGGAGTCTCTCTCTCTCTCTCTCTCTCTCTCTCGTCACTGCCAGACATGCAATAGCCCTCGTTTAACAGAGAGTGACCATTCAGAGCCTTGCTGCAGAGGCCAAACATATCGTGTATCTTGCCAAATTCCACTACAGTATACTGCATCCACACCCCCTCTCTCTCTCTCTCTCTCTCTCTCTCTCTCTCTCTATCTTACAACTCCCTTTCTATGTGACCTCTAACTCACCTCCTTTCTCCCTTCCTGTAGCACCTCTCAAACACTTCCTTCCTTCCCTATTACAACTCTCAAACACGTCCCTCCCTCCCTCCCTCTCTTACCTCTCGCACACCTCCCTCCCTCACTCCCACCCTCCCTCTCTACCTCTCGCACACCTCCTCCTCCTCCCCCCTCCCTCTCTACCTCTCGCACACCTCCTCCCTCTCCCTCCCTCCCTCCCTCTCTTACCTCTCGCACACCTCCCTCCCTCCCTCCCTGTCTCACATATCATCAATTCTCTTTCCACTCAACAAGCCAGTCCTCTCATCCACTCTAAACATGAATTCCTAATAGTTTAATCAGAGAATCCAACCCAGCAATACGAGAGAGAAGCCACGAAGCGAAAACAGCAACAGCTCCAAGGACGACGAACTATTCTGAGAGAGAAACTTTAACTAACGGAGCCAATTTCGTGTTAGTAGGAGAGAGAGAGAGAGAGAGAGAGAGAGAGAGAGAGAGAGAGAGAGAGAGAGAGAGAGATAAGAGTAACCCACTGTTGGATTTATGGGGTAGAATGGACCGAGAGGATTTTCAAGAATGTCATTTGCTTCTCCGAGTTTAGATGGAAGTGGTTGTTTTATCAGACTATTTGAGCTTCCTCGCTTATTATTTATTTATTTTTAAGAGACAAGAAAATTTTCCAGTTTCCTCTACTTTTACTTTTTTTCTCTTGATAATATTGAATGTTATTTTAGAGGAATTTGGGTGAGTTTTCTTGTTCCATTTTTCTGTTATTTTCATAGTGGATTAATGAATCTCCTGAAAAGGTTTAGATTTACGTTTAGTTTAGTTAAGGTTAAGTTAGGTTAGGTTATAAGTGATTGTGTTTATCTCATATTCACAGTACTTGCTCGTGAGGATATAGGAGATATTTGCTCGAGCTATTTACCTACAGAACTACTACCTACTTTAGAATACATAAACGTTTATAACTATTCTTACCAATTAGACTTGTACAGTATCTTCAGAACAAAGAAGGATTTCTAATAGTACCAATTTTCATTCCAGGAGACATTCTTATCATAGGATAAATAATGATACTTTAAAGCAACATATATTCTTATCTAGATTCAAGAATATATAAAGAGTGATTTAGACTCTTTCAGGCAATCATTTCCCACCCATTTCCTACGAACTCAAAAACAAAACAAAACTCAAATACTTCTTTTCTCACTCGACCTACATAAATTGGATAAAAAAAAAAGGAATTATTTGAAGATCCAATTTCTTTTTTTTCAGTAAGATTCTTGAATATTTCAGGATAAATTGGATACAGGTTGATGCTCTCCGGCAGGCCTCGAGACTCCCCTCCTTCTTAGATACGAGGAAGTGATACATACTTGTTATTTAAAATTCTGTAGGCGTCTGAACAACACTGGGGTGACGATAGGACGGCAAGGCTACAACTTTTTGGGGAGGGAGAAAGATAGAAATATGGTGGATGAAGGGTGTTGGTGTAGGTGGGTGTAGGTGTGGGTGTGGGTAGGTGGGTGTGGGTGTGGGTAGGTGGGTGTAGGGGTGGGTAGGTGTGGGTGTGGGTAGGTGTGGGTGTGGGTAGGTGTGGGTAGGTGTAGGTGTGGGTGTGGGTAGGTGTGGGTAGGTGTAGGTGTGGGTAGGTGTAGGTGTGGGTTGGTGTAGATGTAGGTATATGAAGGTGTGGCTAGGTGTAAACAGACTAAAACTGAATAAATCATAACATAAATTTTCAGTAATATGGATAAGAGCAGAAAATTGGCCAGAGAAAGCGAGACTATTAAGGGACTTTCACAGAGGCATTATAAGGGAATGTAAACAAAATAAATAAGACTTTCTAGAAATATAATGCAAGACTTTATTTTTCCGATGTTTAAGCGGAATTACAGTACATTACATTATTGTCTGGCATTCACGTTTCGGTGTAAAAGTAGTTCGAAAAAAATAATCTACGAAATCACTTACAGTTTGCTATATTGTAATTTTGTTAAAATCTGTACAGTACATTCATTTTTTTTTGTATTTTTAGTTGTCTATTCTTTAAACTTTCTTAATTTATAACATTCGTATTCTTTCTAATTTCTGGATTTTGGGGGGCAATTTTCCTCATCTTAAACTTTCTAAGATAGGGAAAGATAAAACTTTAAATCTCAAAACTTTCTCGGGTAAATCTACTACATTTTTCAGCGACATACAGGATAATAACGATGCTCCAATCCCTGGCAGTCTTGGCTTTAAAACAAGTAATTATTTACCTTCAAAATACTTCACTGTTGATGGTGTTTGGCGTAGCCCTCGACGAGCGGTAAGTGGCTTGTCAAACACTAATTCATCTCAGGAAGAAGCCCGGAGTCTCTGGTTCTAGTCTGGCCAGGATTCTCAGGGATTCTTACGTTAAAGGTCTTCCTCCTAATAGATGTTTATAAGCAAAAGACAAACCCTGAAATGTTTAAGGATTCGTACAGGCATTTTTGTTGTTGTTGTTGTTGTTGTTTTCCCTGATTTAGGGTCTAAGAATAATCTCAATGGTTTCACTTATACAACTACGACACTGACCTAATGAAGGACATACTAATTATTGACCTATGACCAGGAACCTAATTATTTTACCTTACTCATGTTAAACTTACCTAAAAAAAGTCAAATCTAATTCTATCCTACCCTAAATTTAAATTAACTTGAAGTTAACTTAACCTAACTTAACGTACCTCTAAATTAACTTAACCTATCCTGACCTAACCAATCACAAAGTTAAACTATCCTGATCTAACCTAAACTAGATTAACTTATCTTGACCTCACCTATACCCAACCCTACCTTGACTTGACCTGACCTAACCAATCTTCACCTAATCTTTCTCTTACTTAACCTACCTTGACCTAAACCTATACCCTAACGATAATACAGGCCCTGAGGTTACTGAGTTAGGGGCAACGAAATTAGAATATTCCCGAAAAAAAAAATCCCACTTCAAACCACTTACCATAACAATACGCGTCTTCTCACTACCTACTTAAGAGGAACATTAAAAATCAACGTATGACTCTCAGAGGATCCAGGACTCTGTGATCTGGGAATCCGTGCCTTTACAGATTTACTGGTGCGATTAACTTGAGCTGAGAGTAAAGCTGGGAGGCAGGAAATATCATGTCATAAATTTCTGGAACCGATGCACACAGCCAACAGTGCCTCCTAGGTTTATTTACTTCAGGACTGTCCGCCAACTAGAGAGAGATGACTCCTGTTTCAACATGAACGGAGGGGAAGAGGGAGGGAAACAGGAGGGTCACTAACTTCAGCCTTCTCTCTCCCTCTCTCCCTCTGCGTCTCTCTCTGTTTCTCTTCTTTCTCTCTCTCTGTATATATCTCTCTTTATCTATTCTCTCCCTCTCTGTATATGTCTCTCTCTTTCTCTCTTCTCTCTCTCATTCTGTATGTCTGTCACTCTCTTCAAGGCGCCACAAACACATCAGTATTGGACCATTTCGTGAGGTTATTCCACCCAGACCAACAAACCAGCAATTTCATCACGAAGTTTTGATAAATGGGAGGGAGCCACGCCCCCTTTGGTTCCCTCCTCCTCCTCCTTCCTCTCCTATCCCCGATCTTCTCTTCCGGTTCACGTTTATTGTCCCTTCTCCTCCTCCTTCCTCTCCTAGCCCTGATCTTCTCTTCCGGTTCACGTTTATTGTCCCTCCTCCTCCTCCTCCCCTTTCCCTTTTTTTTCTCTCCTTCCAACCTTCTCTCTTTCCCCCTCTCTCTTCGTGTTCCATCTTCCTTCACACAACTCTCTCCACGTCCCTCTCTCTCCCCTTAATTCATCCTCTTCTTGTGACGCCCTACCTCTTTATCCCTCCTGTATCTTCAACCAATCCTTACTCCATCTCCCCACCCCCTCCTCCTCCCTCCTCCCATCCCTCCTCCTCCCCATCCCGACCTCCTCCCCATCCCCCCCCCTCGTTCTCGCTCCCGATCTTCCTTCTCCCAGGCGACGACTCAACCAATCATCACAAAATAAAGGTTTCCATATATTTAGGCGAAGGCAACGAGAAAATGTTGGCTGTCTGTCTGTCCTCGCCCGTCTGTCTGTTTGTCTGGTACTGGTAATGCCTTAAATATTTTCTGGTTTCTTTGAGTATTTTGTAGTTTTTGTGAAATGTTTGTATTCAGTCTCCATATCTCTCGTCAAGACTCAATAGACGACTAATGGTAAGCTTGTTGTTAATGTAGTGACGTCCTTGTCCACTAGAGGGGAGAAATGGCTGCTGTTGTTGTTGTCTTTAAGGTTCTGCTTTTCATTCGTATATTTCCCCACATATTGGCCTTAATTACGTCATTTGCTGTCACTTTCAATATGTTTCTTCCTCTTGCTGCCCGAGTCTGTTTCACACGCCTGTAATAACGTCTACTACAGGGCTTCCCTTTACATCCCCATCTTTGTTTTCCATACATGACTGACTGACTGACTGACAGACTGACTCTCTTCATACATTCCTAGGTCTACTGGTTACTTTTTTTATCCCTTTTACTCTCTGGTTTTATTGACTCTAAATTATATATGCCCACTCATTTATTTCTCTCTTTCTAAACATATTTTCATCATTTTACTTCTATTCACATTTCACATTAATAGTTAACTTACTCCTAATACATAAACTTCCATAAAATTTTCCTTAACCTTTGTAACTTTTTCCTCTGAATCGACCACAAGAGAAGCGTCATCATATCAACACAACTGACTCCATCTTATTTAGTGTCGATATTTACCAGGCGCGAACGTCTCTCTCTCTCTCTCACAGGTAAAAAAAAAAGAACAATATTTGACATGCTACATCTATGACGAATCTCACCTTTAACTGGGAAATAAGAGAGGAAATAAGAATGAAAAAGAGAAAAAAAGAGGAAATAAAATGAAAAGAGAAAGAGAGAAAATAAGAATGAAAGAGAAAGAGAGGAATCAAGAATGACATAAAGGAGAAAAAGAGGAAACAAGAATAAAAGAGAGAATAAACAAGAATAAAAGAGAGAAAGAAAAACAACCTGCAACAGTTTAAAAAACATGATCCTTGGGGAAATCATGAGCAACTTTGTTAACCTCTACACACACTCTCCTGGTGGATCGTGTGGGGAAACTCCACCTCTCAAAATTTATGTCCCACTCAAGGTTGACTCTTAATGTGATGATCCTAAAGAAGTGATGAAATAATAAAAATAAATAACATTTAAAAGTGATGACCGTGGAAGTTATGAATCTATAAAACTTGAAGGTGATGACACTAAAATTGACGAATTTGTAAAATCTGATCATGGAAGTGATGACCCCGAGGAGTAAATAATCTTCAGAACGTGTCCTTGAGACTGGTGACCGTGGGAGCGGTGGTCATGTACGTGAAGATGTAGTTACAGAGTCTTAGTGTAGTTTTACTCGGACTGCAACAGGACCGCGTAAGTGGTGGTGTGTAAGTCGACGCCAAGTTCCCCCAACAGCAGCAGGTCGAGGGAGTGAGGCTGGCCTGGGTCACCTCCCATTAACTTTCACTTACTGGATTACACTGAGACATAGAGCGACCTAACGCAACTATTCTCGGGCGCTGCGCCGCCTTTATGGCTTCCTAATAGGAAACCTGTGTAATGGATTTCTATTAATTCCGACTTATGTTACGGGCTTCTGCACAGCGGGGGAGAAATTACTGGAAAATGGGGGGGGAAACGGAGGTAGGAAAATGAGATTACTAGCGCGATAAATCCGGGTCATGAAGATGAGATTACTCCCGAGCGCCATAAAGAGGATCACGAGGCCACTAAAGAAGCCTACTATTCCATAATGTGTCTTGTGTTTAATAAGTTTATCATCATAGGGAAGTTTACTCCGGCGTATATCCTTATCATGCCTCGTAATACTTTATTAGCTTAATTTCTAGGCTCGTGTATTGAAGATTCCTGCGCTGATACCGTGGTCGTACGGGTTATGTCTCTCTACAGTGTGTGTGTGTGTGTGTGTGTGTGTACTGGTTGTCGATAGACGTAACTCACCAATGGATTACAATATCAGCTTCAGATTTGATTCAGTTTTCTTTGGCCCGACAAGTCTTATTATGTTAAGAGTTAGACGTATTAATTGACTAGTTACCTGCCACTGCATCAGTCAGTAAACACATGATCATCTTACTCATTGTTGAGACAGATAGTGATACATAATGTGGCTTTATGTATCTTGCGGTGTATTAGTTAATTGTTCCCTCATTGTTTACTGTATTGGTATATATATTTATTTACAGTTCGCCTCGCTAGTGAATGATCCTGAGTTCCGTTATCGGTTGAATTAGAGAATCTGTTCCTCTCCTAGTGCACTCCGCAATAAACTGACTACACACTCTCGGGTGAGCTTGGCAATGGTGGGACAATCTTTCGGTGGTAAATTAACCAACCAGCTGCTGAATGTCCAGAACCAAGTGATTAAAAGCAGTCCAGCCAACCTCTATCACACCAGGACATAGTTTACATGCACGAAAAAATAAATTATAAATGCAGAGAAAAGACAGAGAAATCCCAGATGAAAATGGTATTACAACACTGCACGCCACGGCCATCCCAGTGGGGTCAGCAGTACAACACAAGGCAGCAAAGTGTTCCCTAAATTTGGAAGAGGACCGCCTCACTCCCCAACTTGTGTTTAACACGAAACCATTGACCTGCCACACTAGGGACTATTTTGTCTTCCATTACGTGATTGGACACCAGTAAGAGGGTTGGTTCCTCTCCCCGCCAACAGATGTCTCGTTTGATGAATGATACTATAGCGCTTGAGTATACGACTTACCAATAAAATAATTTCTTCTTCTTCTTCTTCGTCTTCTTTCTCCTCTTTTCATTCTTCTCCTCTCTTCACTCTTCTTCTTTCTCCTCTTTTCCTTCTTCTTCTCCTTCTTTTAATGCTTCTTTCTTCTTCCTCTTCTTCTTCTCCTCCTATCACTGACATTAATTTCCCTTTACTCTAAAAACTACCAAGCTCAATCTAACCAAACACTAACATACCTGTAATTAAATAATAGTAAGGTGCCATTTAACCAAATATCTCCTATTTTTTTTAATTTCAAATAAAGTTTCAACGTCTTCTCATAGCTTCATTACCTAAAAGTTAAAAAAAACACAAAAAACACAACTTAATTTACTCCACCGAAACAGATAATCTGATAAAGGTTGTAACAAAAGCGGCAGCTGTAGCAGTAAATTTACCCGACACTATTAAAACAGGAAAAAAATAAAATAGAAAACAAAATCAAAACTAAAAGAAGAAATAGTATGTAACAAAGAAAACGGCAGGACCTCAACACCCCCTCAACCCCCACCCCACCCCCTCTACACCACCCCCTCCCCACCCCCACCAACCCCACCTGCAGGGAGAGAGGCTCGAGAAGTTTTCAATAGCAACTGCCAATAAATATTTCTGGGACCTCCTTGACAATATTGGTCAAGTCGTCATTCAGAGGAAATTCCATCAACTCTCTGACAACAAATTTCTCATATATTGGGAACGTTTGGTAGGTGGACAGCCCGCCTACCTCCACCTGCTTTATGAAGGACACAGAATGAGAATAAGTAATGAAGTGTAGTCAAAACTGCCTGGCGTGTGTTAGTGTTATGGTGCCCTACATTTCTTGATAAAATAGGAGAGATCAGAAATAGAGAAATACACAATAAGAGAGACAACAATATACTGACATACAAACACACATCATACAAATTCAAACATACAGATCCACAGGTATAAATAAGCACACCAACAGTGGACAGGTAACTGATACAGACACACACACTCACAGGTACGAATAGCCCCAGTATCCATTAGCCAGGTATGAGATATGCGACCGTGGTGCCAAATAGTTGTCATACCTCAAGGTCTAATTAAACAGAAAGGCACTGTGATCGAGGTCCTCATCTGGTTATTGTCCGAAGCAATTTACACGCGTATGAGGGTAGCTGGTGTTTGTTCCGTCCAGTCATTATATAATATGGTCATGTGGCGCCTCCCTCGTCAGAATCACAGTGTGGGGTCTTATCGTAATGGTAGACTGAGGAACGTATCTCACGGCAGAGTCTTAGTTGTGGTGTTGCTTTAATAACAACAACAACAGCAACAATGACAGTAACAGCAAAAACAGTAGCAACAAAAACAACAACAACAACAGTAGCAACAATAACAAAAAAAGCAGCAACAACAGCTAACTAGCACAACCGTAACTAATAAGATGGTGCAATAGACAAGACAGCTGAGGATTTGATTCCTGACCCGGAAATAATCCACAAATCGATCATATGAGAGAGACCCTCTGACTCTTAACAAAACACGTATACAAGGAAATAAATATTGCCGAGAGTTAATTGATTTCAACGTTTAATAACTTAAGAGTATAAATATTACCCAGCCAGTTATACCGATTCACCAAGGAAGATTATGACCTTAAGTTAATCCTAGTTATGAATTGTTGTGTTCAATTAGGAGAGAGAGAGAAGCAAAAGAGTTTGTTTGGTATTGTTGACTGATGTGTATAAGGATGATTGGTGGTCGTAGTGTTGGTGATGGTGGTAGTGGAAGCAGTGGGTGATGAGATGGTGGGAGTGATGGTGATAGTGGTGTTCAATAGCTGGTGGTGACAGTGGTAGCAGTACGTGGTCATAGTGACAGTGAAAACTAAAGGTGGTAGTGGTGGTAGTGACAGTGTTGGTGGCAGCAGGTGGTAGGTGCTGGTAGTGACAGTGGTGGCAGTAGGTGGAAATTGGTGGTAATGAAAGTGGTGGTGGCAGCAGGTGGTGGTGATAGTGGTGAGAGGGGACGCAGCAGGTCACACAGCTCCTGAAGAAAGCACAGCTGGGGGAGGACCCTACACAAACAGCAGCTCTGTACACACGCTCTTCATCATCCTGGGTATTTCAGCCAAATAGACCTTGCACTCAAAATATTTCTCCTGGGTTTCGTTCTGTCTGCTATCTTTTTTCTTTCTTTTCTATCTGGAGTTTGGGTATTGTAAGCTAGATCTCTCTCTCTCTCTCTCTCTCTCTCTCTCTCTCTCTCTCTCTCTCTCTCTCTCTCTCTCTTCAACATTACTTCCTTAACCATATTACAACTTCAACTTCATCCTCCTTTTGGTAAAATCTAGCCTTCCTCGCCACTCCATTTTTTTTAGACAAAACGAGCAACTCTGTCCAGCTGTGTCTACTTCCCAAAGTTGAATGAAAACAGCCAGGAGGAAGATGAAAGTACTTCCCTCTGTTATTCAGGAATACAGAAAAATCTTACCCTCATAACACGGCAGAAATATTCATCACGGTTTCTACACACGGGCGGTGAATATAGTCTGTATATATATATATATATATATATATATATATATATATATATATATATATATATATATATATATATATTATATATATATATATATATATATATATATATATATATATATATATATATATATATATATATATATATATATGACCCTAATATGTGTGGTAATAACAGGAGTTGAGATATGAAAGTGTATATTCGGTGCACACAAACACACACACACACACACATACACACATACATACATACATACATACAAACATACATACATACATATACATACATATATATATATATATATATATATATATATATATATATATATATATATATATATATATATATATATATATATATAATCCTTGAGACATTCCCTGGAATTGGTATATAAATTGGAGTACGTCAAGATCACAGGTTTGAAAAAATAAGGACACCACCTGGCTTAACATAGCTCCAGCCGGAATGCAGTCTGGCTTTAGAATGCAAATACCTCTCTTACTTCCACGTGATGTTAAAGCTCGGCTGGAGGAGTTTGAGCTAGATTCTTAACCTGATGCTGGTGGTTCAAGGTACGTACTGTATACTCAAAGATGCCTCAGTTATTCTTTCCCATGTAGTAAATCAGAATGAGAGAACGAGTAAATAGTTACGATAGCCAAATCACCTGAAGATTAGGCACCCTACCCTATTTCCCAAGATGATTAAACACTTGTACACTACTACCTGATGGGGTTAAATTAGGTTAGGTTAGGTCAGGTGTGGTGAGGGGAGGTCAGCTTAGATTAGGTTGGGTAAGGATAGATTAGATTACGTTATGTGAGGTTAACATTTGGGTGTTTAAAATCATCAGGTGAGATATACTAGAGTGCTTAATCTTTGGGTCATAAAGGTTTAAACGACCCACTTCAATACGTTTTTACATCAATGACTACGATTAAAAACCTGACGCAAGAGGCGGTAAAAATCTGTTCCCAAATGGTAGTTTCTTTAGCGAGTTTCGTTGGTCTGGTTATTTTTAGTTAGTGTAAGAGCGGCGTGCTGGAGGCTCGAACCTTCACGCCAACCCGACTACCTGTCGTCCCTCTCCTATGTAAAGCAGAGTAACGCTGTACCTTGTATCCATGGAGAGAGAGAGAGAGAAGGAAGGATGAAGAGAAAAGAGGGAAGAAGGGTGGAAGGGAGAGAAAAGGGAAGAAAGCAAGGGGGGGTAAGGGGAGAGAGAGGTGAAGGAAGGAGGGAGAGAAAAAGAAACAAACTAACAGAAGGAGGATGGGAGGGAGGGAGGGAGGAAGGAGGGAGGGAGACACGAGACACAAGTAACCCAGAAAAGAAAAGACTAAACACCATCAACACAGTTACGTCTGGTGAGCGGAGGAGCGTCTTGCTGTCTTGGTAATCAGATTCCAATCGTTTCACGCTAGAGAAATTTAATTCATCGTAGGTGGGGAAGAGACGGAACGCAAGAAGGTCTGAAAGAGAAGGAGGATGAGGCGGAGGAGGAGAAGGATGAGGAGATGGTGGTGGTGGAGGAGGAGGAGGGAGAAGAGGTGGTGGTAAGGAGAGGGAGAGGGGAAACGGAAGGAGAGGGAGGGAGAGGGGAAAGGGAAGGAGAGGGAGGGAGAGGGGAAAGGGAAGGAGAGGGAGGGAGGTGGGGAGAGGAGATATATACGGCCCTTCAGCTTCTATCTGTTTTATGCCCCACTTCGTCTACAAGAGCGTCATTGATTTGCTTCTGTCCGTTCATCCGTCCGTTTCTGTCCGCCCATTCCGTCCGCCTCTCCTCTGTCTGCTTAGGGAATTATGGTAAATGTATCCAGTGTGGACCATTGAGAGTCTGTGGGTTCTTTTATAAGCTTCCCCGATATCCTTGTGTAGATTTGTTCGCCATTTCGTCATGTTTAAGCTTTTCTGTGTTAACCTTTAAGCTTGTCTGGTGAATTTTAAACTTTTATGGTTCATTTTAAAGCTTGACTGTTTTGTTAAGCTTGTCTGGTTCAATTTTTAAGCTTGCCTGGTGAATTTTATTATTTTTTGGTTAATTTTTAAGCTTGTCTTGTTCTTTCTAAAACTTTTGCGGTTCAATTTTAAGCTTTTACGGTTCATTTTCAAGCTTCATTGGTCTCTCGCAGTATGTCTGTCTGTCACAGTATTTTTCATAAAGAGGAAGTCTTGGTAAATTACCTAATCACCATTGCTTTCGATTTTCCATGAATGATTTTCTACGAGGGAGTGAGAGGTGAGACAGAAAGTGGAGGAGGTGAGACAGAAAACAGAGGAGAGGCGAGACAGAAATTGGAAGAGAGGTGAGACAGAAAACGGAGGAGAGGTGAGACAGAAATTGGAAGAGAAGTAAGACAGAAAACGGAGGAAAGGTGAGACAGAAAACGGAGGAGATGTGAGACAGAAAACGGAGGAGAGGTGATACAGAAATTGGAAGAGAGGTGATACAGAAAACGGGGAAGTGAGACAAAAAAAGAGAGGAGGTAAAGTAGAAAACTGAAAAGGGGTGAGACAGAAAATAGAGGAGAGGTCATGGAAAAAAAGGTGAGACAGAAAATGGAGGAGTGATGAATGAAAGAGGAGATAAAATATGGTAAGGGAATAGAAGATAAGAGGAAAAAGGCGATAAATATGAGTTTTTAGTAAGATAATGGGAGAAGTAGAGAAAATTTTAGAACAAAGATTGAGGAATACTAAGAGAAGAGGACATAATAGATTAAATATTAAAATAAATGAGAAGAGTTCAAAGAATAGGAGGCATAGAAAACATATAAAGTAAAAGAAAGGAAAGAGAAGGAAAATAAAAATTAACAGAAGAAGAACAAGAAGAACAAGAAGAACAAGAAGAACAAGAAGAAGAAGCTGTTGAGAGTAATATTTTCCCTATGAGAAAGTGAGAAAAACAACGGAGAAAGTAAACGTCGAAGAGAAAGTTAGAAAAAAGAAAGCTCTGAGATGATCAGGAGAAGATGACAACCTCGGAGGGAGTTGGAAGAATGTAGTCAAGGAGAATGTGAGAGGAGAGTGATTGACGACACACAAGGGGCG